>NC_058084.1:15297982-15620581 GCF_014858855.1 Bufo gargarizans | reverse complement strand
TTCTCACCTCTCTCCAGAGAGGGGGTTAGAATGGAATAGGAGGTTTCATTCTAAGTATAGCTCTGCCGTGTTTGCTGCCACCTGCTGGTGAACCAGGCACATTACATGAACAGTTACATAACATTAGAAATGCACAGTGTATAGGACCTGGAATAAATGCATAAGATGACATGAGGTTGGACCAATAAAGACAGTAGCAGGGTGCAGAAGTAGTAACACCACTCTGGAGTGTTACACATACGCTATCCAAATAGGCCTTTTTTATAGTGTCCACATGATATCATGTATTTCACACACCATATTGCTATTCAAGGTCCAAATAAAACTGCCATTCAGTAACTAAATAATACCACTATGCAGTTCCTATATAATTCTTCTATGCAGTATCCATATAATACTAACACACAGTGCCCACATATTACTGCCACATAATTTACATATAGTACTTCCATTCAGTGCCCGAATAAAACTGGCATTCAGTATCTAAATAATCTACTGCCTAGAAAATTCTTCGACATAGTATCTGAAGAGCACTACCATATAGTGTGCATACAATACTGTTATTCAATGTTCGAATAAAACCACCATTCAGAGTCTAAATAATACCACCATACAGTGCCTATGTAATTCTTCCACACTATAGAAATAGTACTGCCACACAGTGCCAATATAATACTGCCATATCTCACATATATTACCATTCAGTAGCCAAATACAATTGCCATTCGGTGTCTAGTTAATGCAATGCCTATATAATTCTATCATACATCCTGTCTCAAATTATTATGCACATTGGATGTAAGTGTCATAAAGATATAATTTTTAGTTTTTCACTTAAACTCGTGGATGGTTTTGTGTCTCAGGCTCTTTGGATTTCTGAAATCAATCCCAAACCCCTGTGACAATTAGTTTTCCAGGTGAGCCCAATTAAAGGGAAACTACTTAAGAAGGACGTTACCCATTATTAAGCAGGCCACAGGGAAAGAGTCTCTCTGCTGCCGAGACAAGGTAAGAAAACATTACATATTTCACAAAAACGTAAACGTGATCATCGTATCGTGGAGAGATTTGTGGCTGGTTCAGAGCACAGACGGGTTTGTGCAGATAAAGGCAGAATGAGGAAGGTTTCTGCCAGACACATACATCAGATTAAGAGAGCAGCCTCTTAAACACCATTACAAAGCAGCAAAGCTCTGAAGTTGCTGGAGCCTCTGGAGTCCTGAGAACCTCAATGTGTAGGCTCCTCCAGAAGCTGCATGTCACGCCCTGCCCTGTGAGAGGCCTGAGAAGATCTGACAGACTTGCTACACGTGAGTCTATCTGACAGATTGTTCTGTTTCTCTTTGTTGTGGTTTTGGGCAGGATCCCACCTCCCCAGAGGTTCTGCTCATTAGCTATTTAGTGGTGCTATTTATACCAGCCTCTCACTATAGCCTTTGCGGTTTATACTTGCTTCTGGAATTCTCAGCTGGTGTTTGGTGAATCTCCTGCTCTCCGTCCATCTTAAGCTAAGTCCTACTCCTTTCCTTTTGTTGTGTGTTCTGGCTAGGCCTCAGGAAGACGCTGGTTCCTGCACCTTGCACTAGGAACCGGTTGTCTTATCTCCAGCTCCTTAGCTTAGGGTTTGCTTCAGTTTCCGCTATGCTTAGGTTCCAGCACATGAGCACTTCCACCCTAAGGCAGTCAGGGAAAGGCTCAGGGATTGTCAGGTGGTGACCTTTCCCTGTCCCCAGTCAGGGAATCTTATTAGATTGTATTATTGTCTACGTCCGATCTCATCTGGAGATGAAAATCAAAGAGTGGGGATTATCATTTCTCTGCTAAAAGGTGATGCTCAGCCTTTTCTCTGCCGATCGGTTCGCAATCCCTACGATCGGTGGATGAATTTTTCAGAGCCCTGGGCCTGAGTTATGATGATCTAGACCGGGTCTCTCTGGCTGGAATCTAAGCTGCGTAGCTTGAGTCAGGGAGAACGTTCTGTTGAGCCATATTGTGCTAAATTTAGAAGATGGGCGACTGACTCGGAGTGGAATGACCCAGCTCTCCGTAGTCAGTTATGTCAGGGGCTGTCTGAGAGACTAAAAGACGACCTTGCATTTCATGAAAACCCCGATTCTTTGGAGGCGGCCATGTCCCTAGCCGTGCGGATTGATAGATGCTTAAGGGAGAGGTGCAAGGTTCCCCTCAACCAGGATGCACTGTCATGTGGGGAAACTGTTCCTTCTGTCCCTCAGGGCACAGTGCCACTTGAACCAGTGCCTGGGGATGAACCTATGCAGTTAGGTCAGGTCTCTTCTTGCCTTGGTAATAAGAACTCTAGAGGTCAGAGAAGATTCTGTTTCTTCTGTGGTAAATAAGGACATTTCAATAATGTGTGTCCTTTTAGGAAGCCTCAAAGTGAAAAAAAAGGGGGTTCTTTACAATAAAACGAGTTCCATTACCCTTGGTAACATGAATGGGGAGTCAGAAAAGGTATATTTGTATTCTACCTGCTGTACCCGATTCCTCCTGCCTGCCATGGTGGTGCTAGACTCTGAAAATATTGAGTTAGAAGTATTTGTGGACAGTGGTGCAGGGGTTAACCTTGTTGATGATCAATTTGTTCAGAGTCATGGTCTTATAACAAGCTCATTAAGCAAAGGGATATCAGTATTTGCTATTGATTCCGCTCCTTTCTCGCAAAAGTATCTAACTTATTTGAGGGTGGGTGATTCTCATGTTAAGTCCATTTCTTGTTTTGTTCTGAAAGGTTTGCCTGCTCCTCTGGTACTGGGTTTACCATGGTTGATCAAACATAACCCCACCATTGATTGGCAAACTAGACCAATCAGTAATTGGAGTGATTTTTGTATGGACAACTGTCTCGGCGCATCTATTTCTGTCTTTTCCACTAAGGCGTGACCTTAGTTTTTTTATGGTTTTGCTGACGTTTTCTCTGAGGGTGGAGATCAGGAGTTGCCCCCCCCCCCCCCCCACCCCCACCGAAAGTATGATTGTCCGATCAATCTTATTCCCGGAGCTAAATTGCCAAAATCTCGGCTATATAATCTTTCCCAACCCGAAAGAGCAGCTATGCAGGAGTATAATGCCGACAGTTTGACAAAAGGGCATATTAGGCCATCTAAGTCACCTATGGCAACTGGCTTCTTTTTTGTAAAAAAAAAAAAGACGGGACCCTTAGACCATGTCTAGATGTTCGGGAACTGAATCTTATTACTCTCTGTGATCCTTATCCTCTTCCCTTGATCCCGGATTTATTTTATCAGATTGTCGGAGCCAAGGTGTTTTCTAAGTTGGATTTAAGAGGGGCTTATAATCTGATAAGAATCAGGGAAGGGGGTGAATGGAAGACGGTCTTCAATACCCCTGAGGGTCACTTTGAGAGCCTGGTCATGCCCTTTGGTTTGACTAATGCCCCGGCAGTCTTCCAGCACTTTATCAATGAATTTTTTCATCATTTGGTGGGGAGGTTTGTTGTTATTTACCTCAGCGACATACTAATTTACTCACCCGATATGGAGACTCATCAGGATCATTTAAGATAAGTATTATCGATCCTTTGGGAGAATAAATTGTATGCTAAGTTGGAGAAATGTGTTTGCTGTCCATGAGCTGCAGTTTCTGGGTTACTTACTTTCTACCTCAGGTTTTCGCATGGATCCTGAAAAGGTCTGTGCGGTACTGGAATGGGATCGGCCGGAGAATCAGGAAGCTCTGATGCGGTTTTTGTGTTTTACTTATTACTACAGAAAATGTATCCTGAATTATTCCACTATTGTCAAGCCTTTGACTGATATGACTAGGAAGGGGGTGGACTTCTCAGTCTGGTTACATTACAGGCTTTTTCTGCTATATAGGAATGTTTTGCTTCCGCTCCCATTCTGATGCAACCCGAGGTGTCTCAACCCTTCATTGTGGAGGTTGACGCGTCAGAAGTGGGAATCGGAGCAGTTTTAAATTAAATTGGCCTTTGAGGAGTGGCGTCATTGGATAGAAGGAGCGATTTATCCGATTACGGTAATTGAATCTGGCTTACCTGCAATCAGCAAAGTGTCTGAACCTTAGGCAGGCCAGATGGTCATTGTTTTTTACCAGATTTAATTTTGTAGTCACCTATAGCCCTGGGGTCAAAAACGTCAAAGCGGATGCTTTGTCACGTACTGTAGTTTTCCTGGGGGGAAAAGTTTGGAGGATCCCGCTCCGTTTATGACTGATGGGGTGGTTTTATCCGCTCTTTATCCCGAACTGGAGGCGGAAGTGTTGGGGGAGTGTAAGGGCACCTGATTCCTGTCCTTCAGGGAAGTTGTTTGTTCATTCTGAACTTCGACACAAGGTGTTTAAGGAACATCATGATACTGTCCTTGCGGGACACCCTGGGAGTAGATCCACGGTGGATCTTATTTCCCAGAGATTATGGTGGCCAGGTTTGCGTAAATGTGTTGAGGACTATGTAGCAGCTTGTAAAAACCTGTGCATGTGCTAAGGTGGCTCACATTCGGCCTTCTGGATCTCTTCTTCCTTTGTCCATCCCATCTCGTCCTTGGACGCATTTGTCCATGGACTTCATCACTAATTTACCGAGTTCCTCTGGCAAAATTTAGATTTTAGTGGTGGTGGACCACTTCAGTAAGATGGCTTACTTTGTACTATTGTCAGGTCTGCCGAATGCTAAAACTCTCGCTCAGGTGTTTATTGATAACATTGTGAAATTACACGGCATCCCCTCTGATGTGGTGTCTGATAGGGGGACGCAATTTGTCTCCAGGTTTTGGAAGGCGTTTTGTACTCGTCTGGGTATTCCGCTTTCCATCCTCAGTCGAATGGACAAACTAAGCGCACTAACCAGAACCTGGAGACTTATTTGAGGTGTTTTGTCGCTGAGAATCAGGAAGAGTGGTCTTAGTTTTTGTCCTTGGCTGAGTTTGCCTTGAATAACCATAGACAGGAGTCCACTGATAAGTCACCATTTTTTGGCGCATATGGTTTTCACCCTCAGTTTGGTACTTTTTCTGAGACTTAATCTTCTGGTATATACCTGAAGAGGAGAGATTCTCTTCTTCGTTGTCTTCTATCTGGCGGAAGATTCAAACTAATTTGAAAAAAATGGGTGAAAGATATAATCTAATGGCTGACAAGAGACATATGACTGGTCCAGATCTGTGTGTGGGTGATTTGGTGTGGTTGTCCACTAAGAACATTAAGTTGAAAGTGCCTTCTTGGAAGTTGGGCCCAAGATTTATTAGTCCTTACAAAATCTCGGCCATTGTTAATCCGGTTGCATTTTGTCTGAAACTTCCACAGGCCTGAAAGATCCATAATGTGTTTCACAGGTCTTTGTTGAAGAAGTATGTTGAACCTGCTGAACCATCTCCTTTGCCACCTCCTCCTGTCTTGGTAGATGGTAATCTGGAGTTTCAGATCTCCAGAATACTCAACTTGCGTGTTCTTCGTGGCTCCCTTTAGTACCTTGTGCATTGGAGGGGATACGGCCCTGAGGAAAGAATATGGGTTCCGGCTACCAATGTCAATGCTAGTCACCTTGTGAAGGCCTTTCACAGGGCACACCCGGATAAGGTTGGTCCTGGGTGCCTGGAGGTCACCCGTAGAAGGGGGGTACTGTCACGCCCTGCCCTGTGAGAGGCCTGAAAAGATCTGACAGACTTGCTACACGTGAGTCTATCTGACAGATTGTTCTGTTTCTCTTTGTTGTGGTTTTGGGCAGGATCCCACCTCCCCACAGGTTCTGCTCATTAGATATTTAGTGGTGCTATTTATACCCGTCTTAAGCTAAGTCCTACTCCTTCCCTTTTGTTGTGTGTTCTGGCTAGGCCTCAGGAAGACGCTGGTTCCTGCACCTTGCGTTAGGAACCGGTTGTCTTATCTCCAGCTCCCTAGCTAAGGTTTGTTTCAGTTTCAGCTAGGCTTAGGTTCCAGCGCATTAGCACTTTCACCCTAAGGATTTGCTCATGTTGTCAGCAGTCAGGGAAAGGCTCGGGGATTGTCAGGTGGTGACCTTTCCCTGTTCCCTTGCTTTGGGGCTTAGCCTGGTGTTTAGTTGCTTTTGTTGTATTTGATATGCTTCCCTTCCCTCACCTACCGTGACACTGTAGTTGTGCATAAACCTACTATTCGGCCACCCCCAACCAGTACTCACAAGCAGAATGGCTGCAGTGGGCCCAGACATACATGAAGTCTCATTTTCAAACAGTATTGTTTACTAATGAGTGCCGTGAAACCCTGGATGGCCCAGACGGATGCAATAGTGGATGGTTGGTGGATGGCCCCCATGTCCCAACATCAGCAAGGAAGTGGCGGAGTCATGTTTTGGGACGGAATCATGGGGGGAGAGTCGGTAGGCCCCTTTAGGGTCCCTGAAGGTGTGAAAATGGCCTTGTCAAGGTACTGTATATAGAGTTTCTGACTGACAACTTCCTCCATGGTACAAAAAGAAGAACTATGCCTTCCGTAGCACATTCATCTTCATACTAACAATGTACCATCTCAGGCTGCAAAGATGATCTCTGAGACATTGGCTGCTATGGGCATAAAAGGAGAGAAACTCATGGGGTGGCCACCATCCTCCCCTGATCTCAACCCTATTGAGAATCTTTGGAGTCTCCTCAAGCAAAACCTCTATGAGGGTTGGAGGCAGTTCACATCTAGGAGGATATTCTGACATCCGACAAAGAATTTCAAACAGAAAGTCTCCAAAAACTCACAAACTGAATGGATGCCATAATTGTGAAGGTGATACCAAAGAAGGACTCCTATGTGAACATGTAACTTGGCCTGTTAAGATGTTTTTGATTGAAAAAGCTTTTGGTTTCAGTAAATGTGACCTCTTAATGCTGCAAATTAAACCAATGACCATTTTCAGTTCTTTACAAGCAATAAAATGTTTTGAAATTCTGTTGTGCAGAATAATTTGCATTTAGAGTTTTTTTTTAATCATTGGGAGGTTTGTTCAGTAAAATTTCATTTATACTCTAATTGTTAATGACTTGGAAATTATACTGACCGTCATCTGCATCGACCATTTATGAAAATCAGAGAAAAAGATAATTTGCATAATAATTTGCAGTGTATAGTATCCAAATAATTACTACCACATAGTGCCCACATAATACTGCCATATATTTTACATATACAGTAGTAGTGGCATTCAGTGCCCAAAAAAATCTGCCATTCAGTGTCAAAATACCACCATAATGCCTGTATAATTCTAAAAAGCACTTCTATTGTACTGCTTTTAATTACATATTAAAACAGTGGCTGTTGGAGGTCCAAGCACAGTCACCCCATATAAAGTTTGTCTAGAAGAAGGGTCCACGGCTCAGTTTCTGCATAGTGCCAGTGAAGAGAGGCACTGTGCCACTGAAGAGGGAGGCCACCGCACAGGATCATCTATGGCTGCAGCCTCTTTGCTGTAGATATGGAGGGGCTCCCAGAGGTCAGACCACCAGACATTGCTGGCATTTTGTACCAGAATGTGGTCAATATCTATACTGAGAAGAAACCTTTAACCCTTAGGATACCAGAGGTTTTTTCGTTTTTGCATTTTCATTTTTCTTCTGTCTTCCTGGAGCCATAACTCTTTTATTTTTCCATTGACATATCGATATAAGGGCTTGTTTATTGTGGGCCAAGTTGTACTTTCTAATGTCCCCATTTCATATGGTATACAATGTAGTGGAAAGCAGGAAAAAAATGCAATTCCTCCACAGTTTTACGGGTTTTGTCCTCATGGCATTCCCTAAAACTGACCCTAACCCTGTGCCCTTCATTCTCTGGATGAGGCCTCATGCACACGACCGTTGTGTGCATCCGTGGCCGTTGTTCCGTTTTCCGTGATTTTCTGCGGACCCATTGACTTTCAATGGGTCAGTTGAAAACTCGGAAAATGCACCGTTGTTCATCAGCGGCCGTGATCCGTGTTTCCTGTCCGTCAAAAAAATATGACCTGTCCTATTTTTTGGAAGACAACGGTTCACGGACCCATTCAAGTCAATGGGTCTGTGAAAGAACACGGATGCACACAAGATTGGCATCTGCGTCCGTGATCCGTGGCCGTAGGTTACTTTCATACAGACAGATCCGAAGATCCGTCTGCATAAAAGCTTTTTCAGAGCTGAGTTTTCACTTCGTGAAAACTCAGATCCGACAGTATATTCTAACACAGAGGCGTTCCCATAGTGATGGGGACGCTTCTAGTTAGAATATACTACGAACTGTGTACATGACTGCCCCCTGCTGCCTGGCAGCACCCGATCTCTTACAGGGGGCTGTGATACGCCCAGTTAACCCCTGAGGGGTTAATTGTGCATATCATAGCCCCCTATAAGAGATCAGGGGCTGCCAGGCAGCAGGGGGCAGACCCCCTCCCTCCCCAGTTTTAATTTCATTGGTGGCCAGTGCGGCCCCCCCCCGGCCCCCCCTCCCTCCCTTTATTGTATTAATTTCATTGGTGGCCAGTGCGGCCCCCCCCCCGGACCCCACTCCCTCCCTCTATTGTATTAGTTTCATTGGTGGCCAGTGTGCGGCCCCCCCTCCCTCCCTCTATTGTATTAATTTCATTGGTGGCTAGTGCGGCCCCCCCAGACCCCCCTCCCTCCCTCCCTCTATTGTATTAATTTCATTGGTGACCAGTGTGCGGCCATGTTGCCATTGTTACTTAGCAATATTAGAAGCATCATACTTACCTGCTGGCTGCTGCGATGTCTGTGACCGGCCAGGAGCTCCTCCTACTGGTAAGTGACAGATCATTAAGCAATGCGCCGCACAGACCTGTCACTTACCAGTAGGAGGAGCTCCCGGCCGGTCACAGACAGCGCAGCAGGTACGTATGATGCTTCTAATATTGCTAAGTAACCATGGCAACCAGGACTGCAGTAGCGTCCTGGTTGCCATGGTTACCGATCGGAGCCCCAGCGATTAAACTGGGACTCCAAACGGAACTCTCCGCTGCCACCAATGATCGGGGGGGGGGGGGAGAGAGGAGGCCACACACTGGCCAGCAATGAAACTAATACAATAGAGGGAGGGAGGGGGGGGCCGGGGGGGGGATCCGCACTCTGGCCACCAATGAAATTAATACAATAGAGGGAGGGAGGGGGGGCCGGGGGGGCCGCACACTGGCCACCAATGAAATTAATACAATAGAGGGAGGGAGGGGGGCCGGGGGGCCGCACACTGGCCACCAATGAAACTAATACAGTAGAGGGAGGGAGGGGGGCCGGGGGGGGCCACACTGGCCACCAATGAAATTAAAACTGGGGAGGGAGGGGGGTCTGCCCCCTGCTGCCTGGCAGGCCCTGATCTCTTACAGGGGACTATGATATGCACAATTAACCCCCCTCAGGTGCGGCACCTGAGGGGTTAATTGTGCTGATCACGGCCCCCTGTAAGAGATCGGGTGCTGCCAGGCAGCAGGGGGCAGTCATGTACACAGTTCTTAGTATATTCTAACTTGAAGCGTCCCCATTACCATGGGAACACCTCTGTGTTAGAATATACTGTCGGATCTGAGTTTCACGATATAACTCATATCCGACAGTATATTCTAACATAGAGGCGTTCCCATGGTGATGGGTACGCTTCAGTTAAAATATATCATTGGATTGGAGAAAACTCTGATCCGATGGTATAATAGGGACTCCTGACTTTACATTAAAAGTCAATGGGGGACGGATCCGTTTGCAATTGCACCATATTGTGTCAACGTCAAACGGATCCGTCCCCATTGACTTGCATTGTAAGTCAGGACGGATCCGTTTGGGTCCGCACAGCCAGGCGGACACCAAAACATTTTTTTCTTCATGTCCGTGGATCCTCCAAAAATCAAGGAAGACCCACGGAAAAAAAACGGACACGGATCACGGACCTACGGACCCCATTTTTGCAGACCTTAAAAAAAAAACGGTCGTGTGCATGAGGCCTCAGTATGATCACAACAATACCGCATATGTATAGGTTTCATATGTTTAAATACTGGGGGGGAAAAAATTTAACTTACATCACCATATTCTGACCCCCATAACTTTTTTTTATAGTTGTGCCTATTGAGCTGTGTTAGAGGCTCATTTTTTTGTGGGATGATCTGTAGTTTTTGCGGACCCATTCACTTCTATGGGGCCCTTTTCTTCCATTCCTCGGCTCCGCAAAACAAATGAAACGTCCTATACTTGTAATTGAAAATGAGGACATAGCCCCATTGCAGTCTATGGGTCCGCAAAAATATGGAATGCAATCCATTTTTTTTGCGGACATGCTGAACTGTCCGCAAGAAAAACGGATCTGCATTTTTGCGGACAGCATACGGCCATCTGAGTGAGCCCTTAATGTCAAGACCTTTGGTTGAAATGGGGAGAACAAGGATCCAACTGGTTTTCTTGTCTCATCCTTTTAGTTAATCCAGAGATCAGCAGCGCTGAGTGTCTAATTGCTGCTTATCCCCTCCCCCGATTGAAATGTCACATTTGTTCAAGTTCACATTAGTGCTGGAAATTAAGGCTACTTTCACATTAGCGTTTTTTGCGGATCCGTCAGTTGTCTGAAGTTTAGTTTATCGTCTCCATTGTGTGCAGAATAGTCAGCCATAGATGTAAATCAACCATGACCTCATCTATAAACATTGATCTGCTCATGGCGCGCACTACGAGCTGAGATGAGCCAGGACGTATAGTCCGGACCCATAAACCAGGCACTGGAGAATTATGGAGAATTGAAAGTATGCAGCAGGTTCCTATGGAAAATTCTTCAGCTCCCAGGTGCTTGGAATTCTTCACTGTGCTTGGCTCAGAAGTCTGGTATGACTCTAGCCTGCCACAGAACGCACACTGCCACGTAGAAACCTGCCATGATTAATGGGATGTTTTGCTGGTATCAAGGTGGGGGCAGACGTACAATGAGTCAGGATCATGGAGCTCAGGAAGATTCCTGGGATTTGTGACCTTCCCTGAGCTCACGGATGATCTAATATCTTTCTAGACGATTCACACATGGGGTGCACATTGGGCAGGTCTACCAACCCCCAGAAACTCTCCATTTGGTGCTGTCACACCCCCTAAGCCAAATGAGACACTGAGAAATGAGTCTCCACTAGGGGGAGCTTACAATATAGGAATTGATGCAGCTCCCACTGGGTACGTTCCTCATTATATACCACTATAGGCAGTGGGCTCCCTCTATTTTTTTAAAGTAAAAGAAGTACTGAGTCACCCTCTGGATCCCAACCTATGGCCCAGTTGGATGGTACCTGAGCTTTAGGTTCTCTAGCTTGCTAATTCTAAATGAAAGTGTGCTGTTTCTGTTTGTCTGCCCATGTACCAACCTCTGCCTGCTTTACCGATTCTAACCCTTCACTGCCTAATCCCACCACTGCCAGTTTACAATATTGACCCTTCGCTACCTGCCCCTGACCTTGGTTTAGTTACACTGATACACAAATATTCAGCCTGCCCTGATCTCGGCCTTGTTTCTTAACTATAATTAGTGCCTGACCCCTCGATGCTTCGCACCAGTGTCTCTGGCCTCCATGGATGAGCTGCCAACTGCACCAGGACTACTCCAAGAGGTAGGGGCCTGGTGGATCTCCTGTAGCGCAGTCCAGATCCCCATGTAGGGGTTAAAGAGCGAAGACCAGGGGACCACCAGGATAGCACCCTTAGAATAAGCCCAAAGTCAAACTGGTTGGTTGGCAGAGTGGTTCCAAACTCAAAGTCCATAACACGCAAATGTTCTCCAATCTCCTCCCCATTGTCTTCATGTCTTTCTTCTTCTTACAATCACTTCCTTCCTCACGCAGATCCGCAGAGAAGTTCAGCACAAGGAAAGCACTGAACGTCCTTCAGAAGAGGAAACACAATACTCGCTATTGATTTTGCTACTGACATTTGTTCCAAAGAAAAGTTTAGACTTTCGGACTAATTTCATGACCAAAACTTTTCATTAAAAACATGTGATATTGTGTTGTTGTTGTTTATGGCATCTAATTATTTTTCATAAAAACAAAACAGAAATAGCACAAGACATCCTGAAGAAACAATAGCTTACCGTCAGGGTAAGTGCTTGGGGGATTATGTGCCTTTATCTTAGTACTGAAAATATAGCAGTTGCCTCTGCACGATCCCCAGCGAGGCACATAAGGCATATGTGAGGGAAATCAGCAGAAATTGTTCAATATCTGACAGCTGTCAATGAATAGAGAGTTTACATTTAGAGGGTAAAAGTCATTTCTGAAAACACAGCTTGTTAACCCCTTATTTATACATTATATTAGTGCAGATTTCCCTGTGGTTACCCCACACTGTGAGCGTTCTGCAGAACAGAAATTAACGCCATGCAATGGATGACGCTGCTGTTCATCTGCAGGTACAAACCAAGGATTGCATTTCTATTAGCTGCTGACTTTATCCCTTTCCTCCATCAGGATTAGAGCAGAAAACTGTATTGTGGCGAAACCAACCTCGCCACTGGGTTTTGGAGGGGCCTGGCTACTAGCCTCTTGCCCCAGGATTATGGGCCCTCTCATCAGCCAGGCCTCCTTTGTTCACAAAGGACTTGGACTAACTTGAACCCCTGGTCTAATTCGTGCCATTTTGGGATGTTAAATGTCTATGTGTATTGAAAAGGGTGGGACATTGTATACGTTGAGTAGGGAGGTCTGTTCCATTGTCTCTCTGTGTGTATTGGCAATGTCCTTTGTCCTGAGAGATAATTGAATTACTTCTCGGTTGTCTCCAGGACAGAGGCTATTGTGTATTCGCCTGCCTGTGATGATTGCATCAACCCAGTGTGAGGTAATTCTATCACGGGCAGAGGGGAGGATTTTGTGTGGGAGTGTCTGTGTATTGTACGTGGTTATTGGCTGTTTTTACAAAACCCTGTGGGTGGTAGCCTTGTTGGAAGATGTGTATAAATGCTTGTGTGTTAAAATAAAGAGGCTGCTTTATACCTTCATGAAGTTTGGGCTCATGTTTGGGGAATGCGATAACTACACTCTTGGGGATTGCTATATCACAATACTCCCCTGAGTATAAGCTCTTGTAAGAGCTTGTTCATGGTTCCTGCTCTCTGGATGTAAGAGCTGGTTCACCCACTGGAAGCTGAAGCCCGGTCTTGGGTCCAGCGTGGGTGGAGGACGGTGAGACCCCAACCAAGCTTCGGCGGTTCGTGGGGTCTGCAGTGCGTACGGTGTCAAGTGGAGTGCTTGGAGTCCTCGGAAAGCACTAGGAGCATCTATCGACGGAGGTACCCGGTCGGGGTGCCAGGAGATCCGTTACATATATCATTCACCATTATAGGGCGATCTCTGGGGACATCAGCAATTCATAAACCCCTTTACATGGATCTAGCACATAAAACTTGTACAATAAATCTACAGTCTTTACAGCAGTCTACTCATATTTATATACAGCGCATCTTCCTCTACAGCACATCTTTCTACTTTACAGCACATTTACCTCCTTTACAGCTCATTTACCTCCTTTACAGCTCATTTATCTCCTTTACAGCTCATTTACCTCCTTTACAGCTCATTTATCTCCTTTACAGCGCATCTACCTCCTTTACAGCGCATCTTTCTACATTACAGCGCATCTACCTCCTTTACAGCGCATCTACCTCTACAGCGCATCTACCTCCTTTACAGCGCATCTACCTCCTTTACAGCACATCTTCCTCCTTTACAGCGCATCTACCTCCTTTACAGCACATCTTCCTCCTTTACAGCGCATCTACCTCCATTACAGCGCATCTACCTCCTTTACAGCGCATCTACCTCTACAGCGCATCTACCTCCTTTACAGCGCATCTACCTCCTTTACAGCACATCTTCCTCCTTTACAGCGCATCTACCTCCTTTACAGCACATCTTCCTCCTTTACAGCGCATCTACCTCCTTTACAGCGCATCTACCTCCTTTACAGCACATCTTCCTCCTTTACAGCGCATCTACCTCCTTTACAGCGCATCTTCCTACTTTACAGCACATCTACCCTCTTTACAGCGCATCTTCCTCCTTTACAGCGCATCTACCTCCTTTACAGCACATCTTCCTCCTTTACAGCGCATCTTCCTCCTTTACAGCGCAACTACCTCCTTTACAGCACATCTACCTCCTTTACAGCGCATCTTCCTCCTTTACAGAGCATCTACCTCCTTTACAGCACATCTTCCTCCTTTACAGCGCATCTTCCTCCTTTACAGCGCATCTACCTCCTTTACAGCGCATCTACCTCCTTTACAGCGCATCTTCCTCCTTTACAGCGCATCTTCCTCCTTTACAGCGCATCTACCTCCTTTACAGCACATCTTCCTCCTTTACAGCGCATCTTCCTCCTTTACAGCGCAACTACCTCCTTTACAGCACATCTTCCTCCTTTACAGCGCATCTTCCTCCTTTACAGCGCATCTACCTCCTTTACAGCGCATCTACCCTCTTTACAGCGCATCTACCCTCTTTACAGCGCATCTTCCTCCTTTACAGCGCATCTTCCTCCTTTACAGCGCATCTACCTCCTTTACAGCGCAACTACCTCCTTTACAGCGCATCTAACCTATGTACACAGTGCATTCAACCTGTTTACAGCACAGTTACATCTTTTACAGTACATCTACTCACATCCCCTCTGTAGCATACAATATTTACTCATTATTCTTACTCCATCTACTGTGCATCTACCCCCTTGGAGCATGTCTACTCATGGACACAGCACACCACATTGACTTCCGTTGTGCACTTTTACCCTCTTTGCAGATCACGCTCTGGATGCTGCATCTACCACCCTTTGAACATTAATCTTGGGCTCTTGGTCGCACATTTTCTGCACTTTTGCATCCATTTGCAAAACATCTCCCCCTCCATAGCACATCACCTCCCATTTTATAGCACATACCCCTTCTGGGGACCTAATTTCCCACATATATCAGTGCAGTATTGACTCCTGTGGTTTGCAGTTGTTTATCTAGCCTGAAGACTGCAGACCATTCTCTACATATTTTCTGATGCTTTTTGCAGAAAATATAATTCCTGTATTTACTGTGATTATGGGGTAAAATAGTATCCTTTTGGAACAGTTTCAATTAGTGCCCCTGTGGGTCTGTACGTGGAAGCTGCCGCAGGAATTTCTTGTAGGAATTGGCAGAATTGTGAGGGTCCGGCCACACAGTCAGATTTCTGCATGCATTGGGAGCCAAAACCAGGAGTGCATTCTGATAAAGAGAAGTTGTATGCGTCCTTCATACTTTCCCTCCTTTTATGAACCGCTCCTAATTTTAGCTTCCAAAACTGCATGCAGAAATCTAACTTTGTGGCCCTACCCTAAGCTATAAAGGAGATAGCTAGTTCAGTCATTTACTGTTCAGACATTAGGGGGATGTGATTGTGCAACCTTTTATGGCCCATAATGCATCTAAAATAAAAATAAGAAAAAAGCAGCTTTACAAATATTTTTAATACAAATGTATAAAGACCTATGAAAAGGGAGTTCAGACGACACAGAGTTTGTTTGCAGTCTGTTATTTTGGAGATACATAGCTCTGCATGAGAGCTGTATACCCAAAACGACTTTATGCAAAAGTTGCTTCATGTTTAACTGTAGCTATATTGAAGCAATGACAAAGTTTTAGCAAAAGTGTGCCTACCCTTTAAGCACGAGGCAAAAAATGTTATAAATGGATTTGGAATGGAAAGTATTTCCTACAGACAAATGTGCCACACGTGATCAGATAGATTAGATATTAGATATTATGTATAAACTGAAAGTGAAGACTGAAAACCTTTAATGAATTAATCAATACGTACGGCTCTTATCGTGTGTGATAAATGATAGAAAACTACTCAGTGCAGAATCCATAACACATGAAATCACAACCACAGTGCAGTGGCGGATTACAATAGGGACGTTCGGGTCGGCAGCCCCGGGCCCAGCACCGCTGGGGGGCCCAACGCTAACCCGAACGCCCGCATACTGCGGCGGGGGCACGGGAGCGCATAGCTCCCTGTCCCGTCGCCGATCACCGGCATTCACCGCATAGGCCTCAGGCCTTGTAGGCCTGAGGTCTATGCGGTAGTGAAATCCCGGCGCAGGCGTGCGTGATGACGTCATCGCGCGCCTGTGCCGGGACGCAGCACTGTGATGCGCCTTCCTCTGCGAGCAAGCGCCTGGCCCTGGACATAGGTGAGTATTTATCTTTTAATTTTTTGTTCATTTTTTATTTTTTTATTTCATTTGCCTACTTGGGGGGGGGGGGGGACGACACACAGGAGGACATATTAGGGAAGATAAATCGATTACATGGGGGGGAATGTGGGGGCTGTATGGGGCCAAATTATTATGGGAGGGAATACTATGTGGGGGCAAATTACTAGATGGGGCAGTGTGGGGGCAAATTACTAGATGGGGCAGTGTGGGGGCAAATTACTAGATGGGGCAGTGTGGGGGCAAATTATTATGGGAGGGACTACTACTATGTGGGGGCAAATTTCTATATGGGGGCAGTGTGGGGGAAACTATTGTGTGGGGTAATTTCTATGTGGGGGCAGTGTGGGGTAATTTCTATGTGGGGGCAGTGTGGGGTAATTTCTATGTGGGGGCAGTGTGGGGTAATTTCTATGTGGGGGCAGTGTGGGGTAATTTCTATGTGGGGACAGTGTGGGGTAATTGCTATGTGGGGGCAAATTATTATGTGGGGGCAGTGTGGGGAAAACTATTGTGTGGGGGCAAATTATTATGAGAGGGAATACTATGTGGGGGCAAATTACTAGATTGGGCAGTGTGGGGGCAAATTGCTATGTGGGGGCTGTGTGGGGGCAAATTATTATGAGGGAATACTATGAGGGGGCAAATTACTATGTGGGGGCAAATTATTATGAGAGGGACTACTATGTGGGGGCAAATTTCTATATGGGGCAGTGTGGGGGAAACTATTGTGTGGGGGAAGGGAAATTGCCATGTGGGGACAGTGTGGGGTAATTTCTATGTGGGGACAGTGTAAGGTAATTGCTATGGGGAAATTGCTATGTGGGGGCAGTGTGGGGAAATTGCTATGTGGGGCAAATTACTATGTGGGGGCAGTGTGGAGGAAATTACTATGTGGGGGCAGTGTGGGGCAAATTACTGTGTGGGGGCAAACTACTATATGGGGGCAGTTTGGGGGAAATTACTGTGTGGGGGCAAATTACTATGGGGGGATTACTATGGGGGGGCAGTGAGGTGGAAATTACTATATGGGGGTGTTGCTATTGGGAATGCACTGTAGGGGCAATTCTATTATTTCTGGGGACACTATACAGGGATTATTGCCTGGAGCACAATATAGGGTGGTAAAATTACTGGGGGTCTCTAGGGGACATTATAACTGCTGTAGACACTATAGGAACATTTGGGGTAATTTATCAAACTGGTGTAAAGTAGAACTGGCTTAGTTGCCCATAGCAGCCAATCAGATTCTACCTTTCATATTTGACAGCTCTTTTGGAAATCCAGTTCTACTTTACACCAGTTTGATAAATTACCCCAATTATATCTATCAGGGTCACTATTTTTTCAGCAGTATAGTTCCTGGGGCATTGGGGAGCACAACGGGCACAGTATTGGGGGTAGCTGGATGACACTGTGGGGACACCAAGATGGGGAGGTTGATGGAAAAATTGAGAAATCTAACGTGTCTGTGTTACAAACTGTAGAGACGAGATGCGGCTAAAAGAATTTGCCATGGTGGTCTGGGTCAAATGGAGGAGAAGAGGAAAGAGAAGGTCTACATGACAGGAGATGTCACTGGATGTAACAGGTATGTGGTGCTGTATTCTCCTCCATGTCCATTTTTTTAGTCTGAAGATGTCATATGGCCTAAGAAGAGACTGTGGCGCCCATGAAGCATCGCAGCCTCTTCATACAAAAAAAAAAAAAACTAAACTAAAATGGAGGGGGGGGGGCCCCAAGTTGGGTAGACAGCCCCGGGCCTATCATGCACTTAATCCGCCCCTGCCACAGTGTCTTCCCCATGGAACAAAAATGCTAAGAAATTCTGATGCAAGGTCACAGGAATTTTTTTCTCATGAGCAATAAAACGTAAGTAAATAAATCCCCATGTAAGACTAAATAGAATATTATAATGAGATAAAAAAACTTTAATAGAAAAAAATAATAGCAAAAATATATATGTTATATAGGAATCAAAGTGGATACTGCTACAGTAATACATAATATCACAATAATTTAAAAAAATCTGTGATAAGATTCTTTTGTATAAGCAATAGATTTTAGATACAAATAAATGTAGATAATATTGATGTCGATAATGATAGATAGATATGAGATATAGATAGATATGGGATATAGATAGATAGATAGATAGTAATCTTAAGAGCATGAGTTGTGAATTTGTAGCAGTACTATCTCTGTTAGATGCCGCAGAGCTGAGTTTGTCATTTATTTGTGGTGAGATCATGTTGAGTCTTTTCTGAGTTTTCCTAGAACTGCAGGTAAATTGACTCCATCATCTGGATCCTCGCTCTCCTATATCTGCATTGTATGGTAACTAATCAGCTTGTCGCATGCAGCAGCCAATGACCAAAGGATTTTGCAGTAAAATTGTGCACCCGCTGGCTGTTCCGGGTGGGCATGGCTTGGTCATACTCTTAGTCCCCTGAGTCAGCTCATCTGGTTGGGTTGTTTTATAGACAGAACGCCATAATTTAGTTGTGAGTGAACCAGCTGCTGCAGCGCATCTTCTCAGATCTGTCTGTAGAGAGCTATGGATATGTAGAGGAAACAATGAGCAGCTATTTCCAGGGTGTGACTCTGAAGCCTGATAACTTTCTGATACAGAGCTCCACATCTCCTGCTTGCCCTCAGACAGGCATAGTCATATGATAAAATCCTGGCTGCCACCAACCACTAGGTGGAGCTCCTTGCATACAGATACTGTATACACTGTAAGGCTCATGTGGGGACTGTAGAGGGCACAATCATTCATACTTCAGAGGTCCTATGCAGTCAGTAATGCAGGGGGCAGAGGTTATTTCATGTTAAATATTATGGGACTAGACATTAAGCCCGTTACAATAAAAGGCGCTAGAACAGTAGTGCATATACATTAGTAGGAACAGTCTATATTAAATGGCAAGGGAACTTGACCACACTGACTGGTGGCTGAGGCTGATACTGGTGGCTGAGACTGCTGGCACTGACTGGTGGCTGAGACTGCTGGCACTGACTAGAGGCTGTGGCTGAGACTGCTGGCACTGACTGGTGGCTGTGGCTGAGACTGCTGGAACTGACTTGTGGTTGTGGCTGGTGGCCGAGACTGATGGCTGTGGCTGAGACTGCTGACTGCGGCTGGTGGCTGAGACTGGTGGCACTGACTGGTGGATGTGGCTGAGACTGCTGGCACTGACTGGTGGATGTGGCTGAGACTTCTGGCACTGACTGGTGGCTGTGGCGGAGACTGCTGGCACTGACTGGTGGCTGTGGCGGAGACTGCTGGCTGCGGCTTGTGGCTGAGACTGCTGGAACTGAGTGCTGGCTTTGGCTGAGACTGCTGACTGCGGCTGGTGGCTCAGACTGCTGGCACTGACTTGTGGCTGAGACTGGTGGCTGTGGCTGTTGGCTGAGACTGGTGGCTGCGGCTGAGATTGCTGGCTGTGGCCTGCGGCTGGGACTGCTGGCACTGACTGGTGGCTGTGGCTGAGACTGCTGGCTGCGGCTTGTGACTGAGATTGCTGGCACTGAGTGCTGGCTGAGGCTGAGACTGTTGACTGCGGCTGGTGGCTGAGACTGCTGGCACTGACTGGTGGCTGAGACTGGTGGCTGTGGCACTGACTGGTGGCTGTGGCTGGTGGCACTGACTGGTGGCTGACACTGCTGGTACTGTGAATGGTGGCTGTACGAATGGCACTGACTGCTGGTGCTGAGACTGCTGGTAGCGACTGGTAGGTAAGACTGCTGACAGGGGCTCCTCTCTATATGGCTGATAGTGCAGGGACAGACGAACAGATATGGCGGTTGGGGCTGACGAACAGAAATGGTGGCGCTTCGACCTGCTTGCTGGCACGCAGGTGTGGGTGGTGCAGGGCGCATGTGGAGCGCCGTTCCTGATTGATCGGCGAGCTGGTGTGAGTGGTGTGGGGGGCGTGTTCTTATGAGGATTATTCCTGCAGTATATAAATCTTTTGCTAGAGGTAGTTGTGCATTGTGTGTGTGTATATACAGTCAGGTCCATAAATATTGGGACATCGACACAATTCTAACATTTTTGGCTCTATACATCACCACAATGGATTTGAAATGAAACGAACAAGATGTGCTTTACCTGCAGACTGTCAGCTGTAATTTGAGGGGATTTACATCCAAATCTGGTGAACGGTGCAGGAATTACAGCAGTTTGCATCTGTGCTTCCTACTTGTTAAGGGACCAAAAGTAATGGGACAATTGTCTTCTCAGCTGTTCCATGGCCGGGTGTGTGTTATTCCCTCATTATCCCAATTACAATGAGCAGATAAAAGCTCCAGAGGTCATTTCACGTCTGCTATTTGCCATTTGCATTTGGAATCTGTTGCTGTCAACTCTCAAGATGAGATCCAAAGAGCTGTCACTATCAGTGAAGCCATCATTAGGCTGAAAAAACACAACAAACCCATCAGAGAGATAGCAGAAACATTAGGCCTGGCCAAAACAACTGCTTGGAACATTCTTCAAAAGAAGGAACGCAGCGGTGAGCTCAGCAACACCAAAAGACCCGGAAGACCACGGAAAACAACTGTGGTGGATGACCAAATAATTATTTCCCTGGTGAAGAAAACACCCTTCACAAGAGTTGGCCAGATCAAGAACACTCTCCAGGAGGTAGGTGCATGTGTGTCAAAGTCAACAATCAAGAGAAGACTTCACCAGAGTGAATACAGAGGGTTCACCACAAGATGCAAACCATTGGTGAGCCTCAAAAACAGGGAGGCCAGATTAGAGTTTGCCAAACGACATCTAAAAAAAAAGCCTTCACAGTTCGGGAACAACATCCTATGGACAGATGAGACCAAGATCAACTTGTACCAGAGTGATGGGAATAGAAGAGTATGGAGAAGGAAAGGAACTGCTCATGATCCTAAGCTACCACCTCATCAGTGAAGCATGGTGGTGGTAGTGTCATGGCGTGGGCATGTATGATGCCAATGGAACTGCTTCTCTTGTATTTATTGATGATGTGACTGCTGACAAAAGCAGCAGGATGAATTCTGAAGTGTTTCGGGCAATATTATCTGCTCATATTCAGCCAAATGCTTCAGAACTCATTGGACGGCGCTTCACAGTGCAGATGGACAATGACCCAAAGCATACTGCAAAAGCCACAAAAGAGTTTTTTAAGGGAAAGAAGTGGAATGTTCTGCAATGGCCGAGTCAATCACCGGACCTGAAGCCGATTGAGCATTTCACTTGCTGAAGACAAAACTGAAGGGAAAATGCCCCAAAAACAAGTAGGAACTGCAGACAGTTGCAGTAGAGGCCTGGTAGAGCATCACCAGGGATGAAACCCAGCGTCTGGTGATGTCTATGCGTTCCAGACTTCAGGCTGTAATTGACTGCAAAGGATTTGCAACCAAGTATTAAAAAGTGAAAGTTTGATTTATGATTATTATTCTGTCCCATTACTTTTGGTCCCTTAACAAGTGGGAGGCACAGATGCAAACTGCTGTAATTCCTGCACCGTTCACCTGATTTGGATGTAAATCCCCTCAAATTAAAGCTGACAGTCGGCAGGTAAAGCACATCTTGTTCGTTTCATTTCAAATAAATTGTGGAGGTGTATAGAGCCAAAAATGTTAGAATTGTGTCGATGTCCCAATATTTATGGACCTAACTGTTTATATATATATTACTCTTTTTATGAGGCAAGGTAACAAAAAAATGGCTGTTCTAGCACAGTTTTTATTATTTGTTTTTTTACAATGTTCCCCTGACAGAGTAGATAATGTGATTTTTTTTATAGAGCAGGTCGTAACGATACGGCAATACCTAATAAGTCTATTTGTTTAATTTTACTTTGGATTTACACAATAACATTTTTTGGGGAAAAAATCATGTTTTTGTGTTTCCATTTTCTTAAAAGCCATATTTTTTTTATTTTTTGGGCTTAGGTAGGGTCTCAATTTTTGCTGGAAGAGATGATGGTTTGATTGGTACAATTTTGGGGCACATATTAATTTTTGATCGCTTTTGTGATGTAAGGTAATAAAAAATAGCTTTTTGGCACATTTTTTATTTTATTTTTTTAAGGCGTTCACTAGACGGGTTGGATCACATACTATTTTTATAGAGCAAGTTGTTACGGACACAGCGATGCCTAATATGTACAATTTTTTATTTTATTGTACACAATAAAATAATTTTTGAAAAAAATATCATGTTTTTGTGTTTCTATTTTATGAAAGCCATATGTTTTTAATTTTTTAGGCGATTGTCTTAGGTAGAGTCTCATTTTTTGCGGGATGAGATGACGGTTTGATTGGTACCATTATGGGGCACATATGACTTTTTGATTGCTTGGTATTACACTTTTTGTGATGTAAGGTGCTAAAAATTTTATTTTTTTGGAACATTTTTTTTTTATAGTGTTCACCAGATGGGTTGGATCACTATTTTTATAGAGCAGGTCGTTATGGACATGACGATACCTAATATGTGCATTTTTTCAACTTTATTTTATTCAATAAAAGCATGTTTGTGTCTCCATTTTCTGAAAGCCATATTTTTTTTATTTTTTGGATGATTGGCTTATGTAGGGGCTAATTTTTTGTGGAATGAGGTCACGGTTTGACTGGTGCTAATTTTGGATACATATGACTATTTTGATCACTTTTTATACCATTTTTTGGGAAGTGTGGTGGGCAAAATTGCAATTCCATTATAGTTTTTCATTTTTTTTTTATGGTGTTCACCATGCAGTAAAAGTAAGGCTACTTTCACACTTGCGGCAGTGTGATCCGGCAAGCAGTTCTGTCGTCGGAACTGCCCGCCGTATCCGCCGATCTGGATGTGACTGAAAGCATTTGTGAGACGGATCCAGCACCGATGTTGGCCGTTTCAAGCAGAGTGTTAGCTGTAAATTACAGCTAACACTCTACCAAGCTGCCACTCTGCCATCCTGAAAGGATGCCAGACGCTGGGTTTCATCCCTGGTGATGCTCTGCCCGGCCTCTACTGCAACTGTCTTCAGTTCCTGCTTGTTCTTGGGGCATTTTCCCTTCAGTTTTGTCTTCAGCAAGTGAAATCCATGCTCAATCGGATTCAGGTCTGGTGCTGCGTGCTTTGCATCTTGAAAGGGGGCGGGGGTGTTGTGTGCAGGGGGGGCATTTACCCTTCAAGCATCGGGCCGCTGCCAGGGCAGAGCAGAGGCCCGATGGTTAGCCACTTCCAGACCGCGGCATGGAAGGGATTAAACAGTTATTTGAAGGAGAGTGTCAGCGCCGTGTCCTGATTGGTCGGCGTGATGCTGTGGGCGGTGCGGCTGCATGTGGAGCGCTGTGTCCTGATTGGTTTCCCCGCCGCGCATGCCCAGTCCAAAACTGGTGACACACACATGGACAACAGCGCACTCACACTGCACTTTTATTATATAGGATATGCGGTATATGTACTGGCAGTAAAATCTCACTCTATAAATGAGGGCATCGTGGGTACAGGATGATGTCATCAGCTGTGGCGGAATGTGATGTCATCGAACGGTGAAAAGACTTGCACAATGGGGCCCTGGAGTTTTAGGCTTTCCTTCTGATTAACACCATGTCAAACATTACATAAATGTAGTGTCACTTTTGCAGTGATAGAGAGTGATGTCACCAATGTTGCTAAGACTTTTGCAGTGATAGAGGGTGATGTCACCAATGGTGCTAAGACTTTTGCAGTGATAGAGGGTGATGTCACCAATGGTGCTAAGACTTTTGCAGTGATGGAGAGTGATGTTACTGATGGTGCTAAGACTTTTGCTAGCCTTCTGATCTTCCATGAGCCCGTCCAGCAGTTCCCAGACATAGGCTTTTTTTTCTTGTCCTTTAAGGACGTCCTTATCCTAAACTTAGCAGAGGATGCAGAGGAGCGGCTGACGTCAATGCCAAAGTAAACGGAGGGCTGGATCCTGTATCCCTGGGCTTCTCGCAGACCGTCCTGTCATTTCATCTCCGAACATCTGTGGCCGGGACCGTCTGCACCTGCGGTAAGTGGAGGGAAGATGAGACATGATATCAACGGGTCATCAGTAGAGAGACTATCCTGTATCCTACTGTATCACTCATACAGAGCGGATGTATCTAAGCCTATCATGTATGATACTGTCTGATGAGCTGCTGTATCTAATCCTATCATGTGTGATACTGTCTGCTGAGCTGTGTATCTAATTTTATCATGTGTGATACTATCTGATAAGCCACTGTATCTAAGCCTACCATGTGTGATACCATTCGCTGAGCATTGTATCTAATCCTACCATGTGTGATACTGTCTGCTGAGCTGTGTATCTAATCCTCTCCTGTGTGATACTGTCTGCTGATCTGTGAATCTAAGTCTAGCATGTGTGATACTGACAAGTGGCTAATCCTTTCATACTGTATATGATACTTTCTGCTGAGCCAAAGCCTTTCATGTTTGATACTCACTGAAAAGCCACTGTATCTGAGCCTCTCATAAGTGATACTGTCCAGTGTATGTAAGGCTATCATCTGTCAATACAGTCTTTTGGGTTGGTGTATCTAAACATATCCTAAGTGATACAGAGCACTGACCGCTGTATACTCTGTACCAGCTGCATCCATTGTACAGGGACCTCACTGCTGTAGAGCACTGACCGCTGTATAATCAGCCCCGCTTGCATTGATTTTACAGGGACTGCACTGCTGTGGAGCACTGACCGCTGTATACTCAGCCCCGGCTGCATCCATTGTACAGGGACAGCACTGCTGTGGAGCACTGACCGCTGTATAGTCAGCCCCGGCTGCATCCATTTTACAGGGACTGCACTGCTGTGGAGCACTGACCGCTGTATACTCAGCCCCGGTTGCATCCATTGTACAGGGACAGCACTTCTGTAGAGCACTGACCGCTGTATTTTAAGCACCAGCTGCATCCATTGTACAGGGACCGCACTGCTGTGGAGCACTGACCGCTGTATACTCAGCCCTGGTTGCATTTATTGTACAAGGACTGCACTGCTGTAGAGCACTGACCACGGTATACTATGCACCAACTGCGTCCATTGTACAGGGACAGCACTGCTGTGGAGCACTGACCGCTGTATTTTAAGCACCAGCTGCATCCATTGTACAGGGACCTCACTGCTGTAGAGCACTGACCACGGTATACTATGCACCAATTGCGTCCATTGTACAGGACTGCACTGCTGTAGAGCACTGACCGCTGTATTTTAAACACCAGCTGCATCCATTGTACAGGGATTGCACTGCTGTGGAGCACTGACCGCTGTATTTTAAGCACCAGCTGCATCCATTGTACAGGGACCTCACTGCTGTAGAGCACTGACCGCTATATACTCAGCCCTGGTTGCATTCATTGTACAGGGACAGCACTGCTGTAGAGCACTGACCGCTGTATACTAAGCACCAGCTGCTTCCATTGTACAGGGACTGCACTGCTGTGGAGCACTGACCGCTGAATAGTCAGCACCGGCTGCATCCATTGTACAGGGACAGCACTGCTGTGGAGCACTGACCGCTGTATACTAAGCACCAGCTGCTTCCATTGTACAGGGACTGCACTGCTGTGGAGCACTGACCGCTGTATAGTCAGCAACGGGTGCATCCATTGTACAGGGACAGCACTGCTGTGGAGCACTGACCGCTATATTTTAAGCACCAGCTGCATCCATTGTACAGGGACCTCACTGCTGTAGAGCACTGACCGCTATATACTCAGCCCTGGTTGCATTCATTGTACAGGGACAGCACTGCTGTAGAGCACTGACCGCTGTATACTAAGCACCGGCTGCATCCATTGTACAGGGACCGCACTGCTGTGGAGCACTGACCGCTGTATACTAAGCACCGGCTGCTTCCATTGTACAGGGACTGCACTGCTGTGGAGCACTGACCGCTGTATAGTCAGCAGCGGCTGCATCCATTGTACAGGGACTGCACTGCTGTGGAGCACTGACTGCTGTATACTCAGCACCAGCTGCATCCATTGTAACGGGACTGCACTGCTGTGGAGCACTGACCGCTGTATACTCAGCACTGGCTGCATCCATTGTACAGGGACGACATCTGTCTACATCTATCTTTGTTCTATCTGACTGTATATCATGGCCACTGAGATGTAAAGTAGATCAGTAAGGTTTCTAGTAAATATAATTACGTCAGTGACGATCTCTACCTCTCTCTCTCTCTCCATTTATCCCCCAGGGATTCTCAAGTTTAAATGTCAAATATTTGGAGACAAGATCATAAGAATTCATGAACAGCTGGATGGGATTCACAGCCCTACATGTAAGGTACAAATTTCTGCAATTATACCTGAATTTAAAGAAAAATCTATATTTATATATATATATATAAAATATATGCAGTATATATGTATGCAGTAATCTCCTGAGCTCCCTCTAGTGGTGGCTGTATATATCTGTATGTAGTAATCTCCTGAGCTCCCTCTAGTGGTGGCTGTATATATCTGTATGTAGTAATCTCCTGAGCTCCCTCTAGTGGTGGCTGTATATCTGTATGTAGTAATCTCCTGAGCTCCCTCTAGTAGTGGCTGTATATATCTGTATGCAGTAATCTCCTGAGCTCCCTCTAGTGGTGGCTGTATATATCTGTATGTAGTAATCTCCTGAGCTCCCTCTAGTGATGGCTGTATATATCTGTATGTAGTAATCTCCTGAGCTCCCTCTAGTGGTGGCTGTATATATCTGTATGTAGTAATCTCCTGAGCTCCCTCTAGTGGTGGCTGTATATATCTGTATGCAGTAATCTCCTGAGCTCCCCTAGTGATGGCTGTATATATCTGTATGTAGTAATCTCCTGAGCTCCCTCTAGTGGTGGCAGTATATATCTGTATGCAGTAATCTCCTGAGCTCCCTCTAGTGGTGGCTGTATATATCTGTATGTAGTAATCTCCTGAGCTCCCTCTAGTGGTGGCTGTATATATCTGTATGCAGTAATCTCCTGAGCTCCCCTAGTGATGGCTGTATATATCTGTATGCAGTAATCTCCTGAGCTCCCCTAGTGATGGCTGTATATATCTGTATGTAGTAATCTCCTGAGCTCTCTCTAGTGGTGGCTGTATATATCTGTATGCAGTAATCTCCTGAGCTCCCCTAGTGATGGCTGTATATATCTGTATGTAGTAATCTCCTGAGCTCCCTCTAGTGGTGGCTGTATATATCTGTATGTAGTAATCTCCTGAGCTCTCTCTAGTGGTGGCTGTATATATCTGTATGTAGTAATCTCCTGAGCTCCCTCTAGTGGTGGCTGTATATATCTGTATGTAGTAATCTCCTGAGCTCCCTCTAGTGGTGGCTGTATATATCTGTATGTAGTAATCTCCTGAGCTCTCTCTAGTGGTGGCTGTATATATCTGTATGCAGTAATCTCCTGAGCTCCCCTAGTGATGGCTGTATATATCTGTATGTAGTAATCTCCTGAGCTCTCTCTAGTGGTGGCTGTATATATCTGTATGTAGTAATCTCCTGAGCTCCCTCTAGTGGTGGCTGTATATATCTGTATGTAGTAATCTCCTGAGCTCCCTCTAGTAGTGGCTGTATATATCTGTATGCAGTAATCTCCTGAGCTCCCCTAGTGATGGCTGTATATATCTGTATGTAGTCATCTCCTGAGCTCCCCTAGTGATGGCTGTATATATCTGTATGTAGTAATCTCCTGAGCTCCCTCTAGTAGTGGCTGTATATATCTGTATGCAGTAATCTCCTGAGCTCCCTCTAGTGGTGGCTGTATATATCTGTATGTAGTAATCTCCTGAGCTCCCTCTAGTGATGGCTGTATGAACAGTATGCAGTAATCTTCTGACCTCCCTCTAGTGGTGGCTGTATATATCTGTATGAAGTAGCTCCTGAGCTCCCTCTAGTGGTGGCTGTAAATATCTGTATACAGTAATCTCCTGAGCTCCCTCTAGTGGTGGCTGTATATATTTGTATGCAGAAATCTCCTGAGCTCCCTCTAGTGATGGCTGTATAAATCTGTATGTAGTAATTTCCGGAGCTCCCTCTACTGGTGGCTGTATATATCTGTATGTAGTAATCTCCTGAGCTTCCTCTAGTGGTGGCTGTATATATCTGTATGTAGTAATCTTCTGAGCTTCCTCTAGTGGAGGCTGTATATATCTGTATGTAGTAATCTCCTGAGCTCCCTCTAGTGATGGCTGTATATATCTGTATGCAGTAATCTCCTGAGCTCCCTCTAGTGGAGGCTGTATATATCTGTATGTAGTAATCTCCTGAGCTCCCTCTAGTGCTGGCTGTATATATCTGTATGTAGTAATCTCCTGAGCTCCCTCTAGTGGTGGCTGTATATATCTGTATGTAGTAATCTCCTGAGCTCCCTCTGGTGGTGGCTGTATATATCTGTATATAGTAATCTCCTGAGCTCCCGCTAGAGGTGGCTGTATATATCTGTAAGAAGTAAGATCCTGAGCCACCTCTACTGTATATTTCTGTATATGGTAAGCTCCAGAGTGCCCTCTAGTGGTGGTTGTATATATCTGTATGCTGTTAGCTCCTGAGCGTTCTCTAGTGGTGGCTGTATATATCTGTATGCAGTAATCTCCTGAGCTCCCTCTAGTAGTGGCTGTATAGAGCTGTATGTAGTAATCTCCTGAGCTCCCTCTAGTAGTGGCTGTATGAACAGTATGCAGTAATCTTCTGACCTCCCTCTAGTGGTGGCTGTATATACAGTATGCAGTAAGCTCCTGGGTGCCCTCTAGTGGTGGCTGTATATATCTGTATATGTTAGGCTCCTGAGCTCCCCCTAGTGGTGGTTGCATGCAGCTCAATTTGTATCATTATCTCTATGTCAATACATGGGATTTGGATTGCTGTATCTGAAAACCAGAGCTTAGACCCCTACGAAGATAAGAACTGTTAAGAACAGTTTTTTTGATTTTGATAAATACTATATTTCCTATTGGGGTAGTTTAACCCAATATGAACCTCTAATTAAGTTTCAGAGCTCCACAAGCGTAACTGAAAGCAACGGTCAAACTCTGATTGTGATAAATGTTCTCAGCTCCCCTGCAACACCAAAGATTTCAAGCATTTACTCCACAATTCACCAGCACATATCAGCTGATTGCAATGACTCTGATGCTTTGGTGCAATATATGTGTAGTATGTAGCAGATCTGAGTTTGTCATTCTGTATGACTAAACTGCCATTTACTTGACTTACTCATTCATGCATGGCCACTCCATTAATTTATTTGGGGGTTCCAGAGATAGCAGAGTACAGTGCTCAGCTATCTCTGGAATTTCCATAGAAAAATGTGGCTGCTCCGTTCATTTCAGGGTGGCTGCAGGGGGTGCAGGGCCCCTATTCTTGTGACCCCCCCCCCCCCCCCCCCCCCGATCTAATTGTTATCCCCTATTCTGTGGATAGGGGGTAACTGGAAACAACTGGAATACCCCTTTAAGGATTCTTTAAACATGGTCACTTATCTGTAGACAGATCTGTTGCTGCCTTTTGGACCTCATCAGCGTATTTATGTGAGATAGGTAGGCAATACTTTATGGCAAAGATAGGCAAACTGTTTGCAGCCACATATAGTAGGTGTCTTACACCAAAGGAGTCTTGTTACATGACTTGAGTGTCATCTAATCTAAGATTCCAAACCTGTTCCAGTCTACTTGAGCTCATCAGCACAGAGTAAGACTTTACTAGTCATGTATCAGCTAGATAAGCAAAGAATCACACATATTCTAGCTCCAATCACAAGGTAGGTATAAAGCTTCTTAGGTGACGAATAGGATCCCTGATCTAAGCTCCTGAGATCCAAAAAGTCAGAAACAGATCTGTCAGATAGGAGCCTGTGATTAGCTGATGCTAAAGTCTTGCTCTTCTAAGATTCCTACTGTGAAGGGGCTGGGAGCAGGATTTAGGATAATCTAGGATGGATAGTTTAGATGACGATGGTTTAGAAATGTCGCCAAGATGAAGCACAAAATATTTAAGACCTTGTGTATAGAAGCGTGGAGAGTAATATTGTATACTCTCATCATCCGTGTGAAGTTAATATAAATATTATTACATTTTTCCGGGTTGTAATAGTCTTGAGGATGGGTTCAGATTTATATTTGTTGTATCATTTCTTTTTCTGGTGGCGTTTAGTCTGCAGCTAGGCAATGACTGGTGTCTCCCAGTTCCTGCTCAGTATTTGCTCAGTTTTTCAGCTATACTCATATAGACAGCTTTTGGATGGAAGTCACATTGCAAAATATTTCTTGTGACAGTGGCACTTATAAAGGGGTTAGATGCTTTTTTATATTGATGACCCGTGTGGTTAAGCGCTGCAGTATCTTCAAGCAGCTGATGGGCAGGGGTGTCGGGGGTCGGCTCCCCGCAGATCTGATATAGATTAGCCTTTATGGCTGACATGTTACATTCAGAAGGGTTGGGATATTGTTATTGTATTTGTCGAAAGCATCATTGGCTATGTTTTTCCTCACTGGCGTCTGTATACTTAGAGAGAGAACGTATTATCTATACCTACATCATTTACATGGAGAGACAGGGAGGCAGTACTATCTGTACCTTGATCATTTACAGGGGGGGCTAGGGAGGCAGTACTATCTGTACCTACATCATTTACAGGGAGAGACAGTGAGGCAGTACTATCTGTACCTACATCATTTACATGGAGAGACAGGGAGGCAGTACTATCTGTACCTTGATCATTTACAGGGAGAGACAGTGAGGCAGTACTATCTATACCGACATCATTTACAGGGGGAGCTAGGGAGGCAGTACTATCTGTACCTACGTCATTTACAGGGAGAGACAGGGAGGCAGTACTATCTGTACTGACATCATTTACAGGGGGAGCTAGGGAGGCAGTACTATCTGTACCTACGTCATTTACAGGGAGAGACTGGGAGGCAGTACTATCTGTACCTACATCATTTACAGGGAGACACGGGGAGGCAGTACTATCTGTACTGACATCATTTACAGGGATAGACAGGGAGGCAGTACTATCTGTACCTACATCATTTACAGGTAGAGACAGGGAGGTAGTACTATCTGTACCTGGATCATTTACAGGGAGAGACAGGGAGGCAGTACTATCTGTACCTAAATTATTTATAGTGAGACAGTACTATATGTACCTACAGCATTTACATGGATAGACAGTGAGGCAGTGCTATCTGTACCGACATCATTTACAGGGGGAGACAGGGAGGCAGTACTATCTGTACCTGGATCATTTACAGGGAGAGACAGGGAGGCAGTACTATCTGTACCTAAATTATTTATAGTGAGACAGTACTATATGTACCTACAGCATTTACAGGGAGAGACAGGAAGGCAGTACTATCTGCACCTAAAGCATTTACAGGCGGAAACAGGGAGGCAGTACTATCTGTACCTACATCATGTACAGGAAGAGATGGGGAGGCAGTACTATCTGTACCTACATAATTTACAGGGAGAGACAGGGAGGCAGTACTATCTGCAAGACTGAAGACTCTTGTGTACTATTAGTACTAATAGTTCTAAGTTGCAGTTTTCTCTCAAGACGGTAATTGACAAAACGATTTCATGCTCAAAAAAAAGGTCTCTGATTCAAAACCTAGGAAGATGCTTTTAGGGAGACCACAATGATCTTTATAAAGTCAGAGTTGTCGAGCCAAGGATGTTGCACATAGGGGGTTGTCTGTCACTTTGAAGCCTCAAATGCTGAAACGTCTTTCAACCTCTGCACCCCCTGTAGTTATGACCCTTCCACAGCAGAAAAACCACAAAAAGATACAAGTCCCAATAGCTGCATTTACATGATATAGAGACCTTATTCACAAGGTTCTGAACACAGCAGGAGTGACATCTGCAGGCGGCCTGAGGTACTGCGCCAAGATACAAATTACATCCACCGAGGTTAATCTGGAGCCATAGGGCCTTAGGAGTGATTTTTTATTTATTTCTGCATCGCTCATAACTTTTCCTTATGTTGCATTCTATGTAGCTGTATAGTATATTGCATGGTACACCAGGTATACGGTTTTCACCTCTTTTTTTTTTAAGTGGCATTTTAAAGGGATGTGTAATCAGAAATGTTATCTTAAAAATATTTTACATTTTTTTTATATTTTTTTATTTCACTGTCTATATTAACCCTTTTTGACCAGTCAGCTTTATCCTTTCTGACAAAGACACATTTTCATATCTGACATGAGTTACTTTATGTGGTAATAATAACTTTGGAACCTTTTTAGTTATCTAAGTGATTCTGCAATTGTTCTTATGTGACACATTGTTCCTCACGTTAGTGGTAAAATTTGGATGATGTGTTTTATGCGCGTTTTATAGAAAAAAATGTTAATATTTAATATTTACTGCATGTCTACGTTAAATTTAATTGCACCCACGAGGAAAAAAACTGAACAACTAAACGCAATCGCAGAGAAAACTGAGTGAAGTTGCTTGCAAAATGGTGCGAGTTTCACTGAACGCACCCTGAACGAATCCATATAGTTTGACTGAAAGGGGCCTTAGCAATACCAGGGTCCCGCAGGCTGTTCTGGCAGGGGAACAGCCTTCCGGATCCGTACTAACGCTAGCCCATGTGTGCTGCCGGAAGTCCACTCCAGCCCCGTATACTATGATGGGGACAGGCGGGGGATGCATCCGCAACGCAGCAAACATGCCGAGAAACGACCGGACAAAAACTGAGCTTCTGTGCTGGAACCCTAAAACTGCACTGTTATTTCCAGATAGATAACACAATAGGTTACCCCCCCCCCCCCCCTAAAAAAGACCCTATTTCGGAAACTACACTCCTCAAGGAATTTATCTAGGGGTGTAGTGATCATTTTGACCCCTCAGCTGTTTCATAGAATTTAACAGTGGGCCGTGAAAATTAAAATTTAGATATTTTTCCAGTAATATGATGTTTTATTATGGTAACATTTCTAAGGCTGAAAGAAGCCCTCTGTCCATCCAGTTCGGCCTGTCATCCTGCAAGTTGATCCAGAGGAAGGCAAAAAAAAACGGAGGTAGAAGCCAATTTTCCCTACTTTAGGGGAATAAAAATTCCTTCCCGACTCCAATCAGGCATCAGAATAACTCCCTGGATCAGCGACCCCTCTCTAGTAGCTGTAGCCTGTAATATTATTACGCTCCAGAAATACATCCAGGCCCCTCCTGAATTCCTTTATTGTACTCCCCATCACCACCTCCTCAGGCAGAGAGCTCCATAGTCTCACTGCTCTTACCGTAAAGAATCCTCTTCTATGTTTGTGTACAAACCTTCTTTCCTCCAGACGCACTTACAACACCTTGTTTCGGAAACTACACCCCTCAAAGAATTCATCTAAGAATATAATGATTGTTTGTTTAACCCCCACAGGTGTAAATTATTCACAGTATAACAGGGCATAATATTATTTTGGGTGGAAATGGACATAAAGCAGCAGTTCCACCACTGTTGTTTGGATTTGACTTCTTCTTTATGGCGTTTGCAGCGGTAAAAATTGTGTTTTATTTATTTTTCTTATTTACGTTATTCTACAGGTTGGGACCGAATTTATATAGCTTTTTTTCACCTTTTACTCATTTTATACAATAAAAACATTTTTTTTTTAACTCCTACTTCTGTGTCACCATTTTCTGAAAACTATCATTTGTTTATCTTTCTGTTGATGGAGAGGTGACAGGGCTATGTTTTTGTTGGTTAAGTTGATGATTTCAGTGGCATTATTTTGGGGTGCATGCATCTTTTTGATCGTTGTTATTAATTTTATTTTTTTGAGAGGCGAGGAGAGCAAAAAATGACAGTTCTGTTTTTTTGCTTACTTTTTAAGGATTTCACCCTATGGGTTATATGTTAGATTTTAGAAACTTTTATAGTTCAAATTGTTATGGATGCAGCCATACCAGTTATATATAGTTTTTTGTTTTTTTTCACTATGATGAAAACAATGAAATATTTTTAATTGTAAATTAGTATTCTTTAATTTTTTTGTAATTTTTCTAAAATATCCTAATATTGTTTATTGTTATTTATTATTATTTTTCATTTATATTTTACATAATTCCCACCAGGGTATTCCATCATAAGATTTTGGACCACCCTTATACTGCATCATATTGTATATAATACAGGATAACATCATTTACAATAAGTAATGGCCAGAGCTGATGTAGTCCCCCTCACTGCACAGTGACCTCTGCCCACAGCACTCTTCCATAAATGTATATGTCATCTGCACATATCATTTCTGACAGAGAAGACAGGGAGCTTCGAAATTTAGCTGTCCTTTAAATCATGGAAAGGAAATAGAAAAAAAATCTACAATCATAAAACATAAACAGATTTTTTAGAAATATTTCTGTGTACAGATTTCATTATATAGACAATACATCCTCTGTATAGAGGTATAAATCTATATACGGTATTATTTTTACTAGTGGCAAAATGGTAAAAAATAAATAAATTTGCAATAGAGAACAGATTTACCTTAAATATTTTTTTCTTATTTTCACCAAACATTTACAAATATCTTTGTAACTTTATTGATTTTTATGGTTACATTGTATCAGACCCGTTTCTTTTTTGTATTATTTTGCCTCTTTTTTTTTTAGTGTTTTACAGATTTTTCCTTTTTTATATTGCTTTTCTGCTTTCATCAGTTACTATGACATAGAAAACACATCGATAGGTTCCCCTTTTCACCAGATTGAGGCAACCAAAAGAGTGGCCTTCGTCAAGGTCGCAATATAGTTTGGGGTTTTTGGGTTTCTTTTTTTGTCACAATGTCGAACTTAACAGTATGATAATACAGAGACATACATCAGGAAATCCTGCCTATCTATACGTCTGACATATAGATCAAATGAAATGCGAACCGAGATTTATACACATTCTTGTATATAGTGATATGGAGCATGCTGGTATAACCTGGGTATCTCCTGCATATAATTATATATGTACAGCCGGTATAAGTTATACATCTTCTTGTATATAGTGATATGGAGCATGCTGGTATAACCTGGGTATCTCCTGTATATAATTATATATGTACAGCTGGTATAAGTTATACATCTTCTGTATATAGTGATATGGAGCATGCTGGTATAACCTGGGTATCTTCTGTATATAATTATATATGTACAGCTGGTATAAGTTATACATCTTCTGTATATAGTGATATGGAGCATGCTGGTATAACCTGGGTATCTTCTGTATATAATTATATATGTACAGCTGGTATAAGTTATACATCTTCTGTATATAGTGATATGGAGCATGCTGGTATAACCTGGGTATCTTCTGTATATAATTATATATGTACAGCCGGTATAAGTTATACATCTTCTTGTATATAGTGATATGGAGCATGCTGGTATAACCTGGGCATCTCCTGTATATAACTATATATGTACAGCTGGTATAAGTTATACATCTTCTTGTATATAGTGATATGGACCATGCTGGTATAACCTGGGCATCTCCTGTATATAATTATATATGTACAGCTGGTATAAGTTATACATCTTCTTGTATATAGTGATATGGAGCATGCTGGTATAACCTGGGCATCTCCTGTATATAATTATATACGTACAGCTGGTATAAGTTATAAATCTTCTTGTATATAGTGATATGGACTATGCTGGTATAACCTGGGTATCTCCTGTATATAATTATATATGTACAGCTGGTATAAGTTATACATCTTCTTGTATATAGAGATATGGAGCATGCTGGTATAACGTGGGCATCTCCTGTATATAATTATATACAGTCAGGTCCATAAATATTGGGACATGGACACAATTCTAACATTTTTGGCTCTATACACCACCAGAATGGATTTGAAATGAAACGAACAAGATGTGCTTTACCTGCAGACTGTCAGCTGTAATCTGAGGGGATTTACATCCAAATCAGGTGAACGGTGCAGGAATTACAGCAGTTTGCATCTGTGCCTCCCACTTGTTAAGGGACCAAAAGTAATGGGACAGAATAATAATCATAAATCAAACTTTCACTCTTTAATACTTGGTTGCAAATCCTTTGCAGTCAATTACAGCCTGAAGTCTGGAACGCATAGACATCACCAGACGCTGGTCTCATCCCTGGTGATGCTCTGCCCGGCCTCTACTGCCACTGTCTTCAGTTCCTGCTTGTTCTTGGTGCATTTTCCCTTCAGTTTTGTCTTCAGCAAGTGAAATGCTCAATCGGATTCAGGTCCGGTGATTAACTCGGCCATTGCAGAACATTCCACTTCTTTCCCTTAAAAAACTCTTTGGTTGCTTTTGCAGTATGCTTTGGGTCATTGTCCATCTGCACTGTGAAGAGCCGTCCAATGAGTTCTGAAGCATTTGGCTGAATATGAGCAGATAATATTGCCCGAAACACTTCAGAATTCATCCTGCTGCTTTTGTCAGCAGTCACATCATCAATAAATACAAGAGAAGCAGTTCCATTGGCAGCCATACATGCCCACACCATGACACTACTACCCCCATGCTTCACTGATGAGGTGGTATGCTTAGGACCATGAGCAGTTCCCTTTCTTCTCCATACTCTTCTCTTCCCATCACTCTGGTACAAGTTGATCTTGGTCTCATCTGTCCATAGGATGTTGTTCCAGAACTGTGAAGGCTTTTTTAGATGTCGTTTGGCAAACTCTAATCTGGCCTTCCTGTTTTTGAGGCTCACCAATGGTTTACATCTTGTGGTGAACCCTCTGTATTCACTCTGGTGAAGTCTTCTCCTGATTGTTGACTTTGACACACATGCACCTACCTCCTGGAGAGTGTTCTTGATCTGGCCAACTGTTGTGAAGGATGTTTTCTTCACCAGGGAAAGAATTCTTCGGTCATCCTCCACAGTTGTTTTCCGTGGTCTTCCGGGTCTTTTGGTGTTGCTCAGCTCACCGGTGCGTTCCTTCTTTTTAGGAACGTTCCAAACAGTTGTTTTGGCCAGGCCTAATGTTTTTGCTATCTCTCTGATGGTTTTGTTGTGTTTTTCAGCCTAATGATGGCTTCACTGATAGTGACCGCTCTTTGGATCTCATCTTGAGAGTTGACAGCAACAGATTCCAAATGCAAATAGCAGACTGGAAATGACCTCTGGACCTTTTATCTGCTCATTGTAATTGGGATAATGAGGGAATAACACACACCGGCCATGGAACAGCTGAGAAGCCAATTGTCCCATTACATTTGGTCCCTTAACAAGTGGGAGGCACAGATGCAAACTGCTGTAATTCCTGCACCGTTCACCTGATGTGGATGTAAATACCTCAGATTACAGCTGACAGTCTGCAGGTAAAGCACATCTTGTTTGTTCCATTTCACATCCATTGTGGTGGTGTATAGAGCCAACAATGTTACCATTGTGTCCATGTCCCAATATTTATGGACCTGACTGTACAGCTGAATGAATAACTTATATAGCGCTACAATTGTGAACTAAATCACCTCAAGGTGCTTTTGCAGCCCTTGACCGCCTGTGCTTTCAGAAGAGGTGGGTCTTGAGCTTCTTCCTGAAGGCTGGTATAAGTTATACATTTTTTTGTATATAATAATATGGACCATGCTGGCATAACCTGGGTATCCCCTTAATATAATTCATTATATATGTACAGCTTATGGATCTTCTTCTATACGGTGATATGGAGAACGCTGGTATAACCTGGGCATCTCCTGTATATAATTATATATGTACAGCTGGTAGAAGTTATACATCTTCTTGTATATAGTGATATGGATGTTGCTGGTATAACCTGGATATCTCCTGTATATAATTATATATGTACAGCTGGTATAAGTTATACATCTTCCTGTATATAGTGATATGGAGCATGCTGGTATAACCTGGGTATCTCCTGTATATAATTATATGTGTACAGCTGGTATAAGTTATACATCTTCTTGTATGTAGTGATATGGAGCATGCTGGTATAACCTGGGCATCTCCTGTATATAATTATATATGTACAGCTGGTATAACGTATACATCTTCTTGTATATAGTGATATGGAGCATGCTGGTATAACCTGGGCATCTCCTGTATATAATTATATATGTGCAGCTGGTATAAGTTATACAACATCTTCTATATAATGATATGGATCATGCTGGTATAACCTGGGTATGTCCTGTATATAATTATATATGTACAGCTGGTATAAGTTATACATCATCTTGTATACAGTGATATGGACCATGCTGGTATAACCTGGGCATCTCCTGTATATAATTATATATGTACAGCTGGTATAAGTTATACATCTTCTTGTATACAGTGATATGGACCATGCTGGTATAACCTGAGTATCTCCTGTATATAATTATATATGTACAGCTGGTATACGTTATACATCTTCTTGTATACAGTGATATGGACCATGCTGGTATAACCTGGGCATCTCCTGTGTATAATTATATATGTACAGCTGGTATCAGTTATACATCTACTTGTATATAGTGATATGGACCATGCTGGTATAACCTGGGCATCTCCTGTATATAATTATATATGTACAGCTGGTATAACCTGGGCATCTCCTGTATATAATTATATATGTACAGCTGGTATACGTTATACATCTTCTTGTATATAGTGATATGGACAATGCTGGTATAACCTGGGCATCTCCTGTATATAATTATATATGTACAGCTGGTATAAGTTATACATCTTCTTGTATATAGTGATATGGAGCATGCTGGTATAACCTGGGTATCTCCTGTATATAATTATATATGTGCAGCTGGTATAAGTTATACATCTTCTTGTATATAGTGATATGGAGCATGCTGGTATAACCTGGGTATCTCCTGTATATAATTATATGTGTACAGCTGGTATAAGTTATACATCTTCTTGTATATAGTGATATGGACCATGCTGGTATAACCTGGGCATCCCCTGTATATAATTCTATAGACCAGTTACTCTGGGGTGACTGTTTGCTGAGTAGTACATTCTGTGTTTTTCTTATTATTTGCTTGTCCTCGGTTTACATTAGAGTTATTTTTATACCAGTCATTTTCCTGTAGCGTCTCTCTGCTCTATAGAACTTGTTACACTGGTTTCTTTGTATTGTTATTGTAAATTTTGTTTTGCACTGGTAGAGGATTATTTTTGACAGTTTTTTTCGGAGTACTTTTTATGTTTTTTCTGGTATGGTTGATGTGCACGATGCATCCTATTCTTTCTGTTTACAATTGGTCACATTTCATGGACTGTCTGTGGTGCATACCAGTGGAGAATTACGCTGTGTTACCTGTCACCATTAACGTCTTATAGTCACAGTAATAAATTAGAGAATGATACTCAATGTACTAAGCGATACCGCGCTCTCCCTACAAATATAAATGCGTGCAATACACCCCCCTGTTAGGAGATAGCCCTGGTGATCTGATCAGTCTGAGTTTTATTGATCATGTGGTTTTTAAATGGAAGGGGAGGAGAAAAATTATAGGAATTTTTTAAAGAGTTAAATAAAAATTAATTTTATCTAGAGTTTACACCAAACTACAGTAACAAAGAAATACAGTTTTTGGACTTAACAATATACATTGAGGATGGAAAAATATGTACGAAAACATATAATAAACCCACAGATGCGAATAGTTTCATCTCTAGGGAGAGCTGCTATCTACCCCGCTGGCTAGAAAACGTACCGAGGAGTCCATTTATGTGCATTTAAAGGAACTGTACAAAAACAGAAGATTATGAAAGGGAAGCAGAACTGATGCAAAAGAGATTTGAAACTAAGGGTTACGATCAGGAGAAATTAATACAACAAAAAACAGAAATAGGCCAAATTAACAGACAGATATTACTGGAAGATAGGGAAATTAAAGAAGATAAAATAGAGGAAGAGTTTATAATATCATTATACCATACAATAGTCAGGTATCGCACTTTAAGAAAATAGTTTGTAAGTATCGGGACACTTTAAAGGAGGATAAAATAGTAGTAGAATAGTAGATTTACTTATCGCAAAGCGGACATGCGATTGCATCCACTACTAAATGTATAGCTACTAGCACCACGCAGGCCAAACACCAAAAGAGAAAAGGGTAATTAAAAGGTTTATTCCAGTGCAAAAAATGTGTGGGGTGCAAAAAATCTCAAAAAAAATGGTGTCCAGACGCAAATAAAGAACACGGAGGGAACATATACACAAAATATTAAGGAATTCATGGGTCGGTGAGTAATATATGCTATAACATGCCCTTGTAATAAAACGTATATAGGTCGCACAAAAAAACTGTTGAAAAAAAGAATAGGGGAACATGTATATAATGTTGAAAGAAAATTTGAGGGACATCCATTATCGCGCCACTACAGGGAGAAACATGAAGGAAAATTCTTAGGATCAAAATTCTGTGGGGTAGAAGTGGTAAAGAAAAATAGAAGCGGAGGAGACTTCATTAAGGATATGTCCAGATGGGAAACCAAATATATCTTCAATATGAATACCTTGGTACCATCGGGTTTAAATACTGAGATAGAATTGTTTTGGTTTTTAATAAAATTAGCATAAATATTCAAAAGGATTATAATAAAAATGTGAATTAGTCTACCCCTATTAAACTGATTCTTATGGAATGGCACACAAGAGGTTAATTGGTGAAGGCAGGAGCAAAAGCATATAAGGAGGGTGCTTAGTAAGACCAACTAGTTTTCCTGACGAAGGACAGCGTACTGTCCGAAACGCGTCGTTAGGTATTGTGGTATCTGCAACTATCCGTAGTTGTAGAAGTGACTTCACTGGCCGCTCCGTGCGAGCGCAAACCACGATTTAGGACTAGCGGCAGCCGTGCCACCGGCCGGGGCGCGGCTCCCAAGTCTAGGCACCTAACTTTTATCCGCAATAACCCCATACCTGCGCAATGGAGAAAAGAGGATCCCAGAGGATTTGAAGATATCAGTAAGGTAACTCCGACTGATCAGATCACCAGGGCTATCTCCTAACAGGGGGGTGTTTTTAATGCGTTTATAGGGAGAGCGCGGTATCGCTTAGTACTACATTGTGTATCATTTACTTTAGTGCTGCAGTTTTGTGCAGTTCTGCTGCGATACTGCAGCTGGATCAAGAGGTATAGTGTGTTAGAGCTATTGGAGTTTTTAGAATTTTTGGTGAATAAATTAGAGAAGCAGACCAAGTGTTGGAAGTGATGCTGATCAATAAATATAGGCCAGTGTCAGAATATGTTGGGAGTTGTAGTTTCACAGCAGTTGGAGATACTGTAAACAGTTTGGCAACTACAATGTACTAACATTCCAAGTACAACAAAAGCACTGTCACCTACCAGTACCTACCTATACTGCCTATGGCTTCTCATCTTTCTATATTCTAAGTTGTTCTATGACTGCACGTCTATCTTTCCTGACACATATGCAAAGTATTCTTGAAGGAGTCCTTGAATAAAAAGGGACTCCCAGAAGCACAGAGTATTTCAGAAGAGGATTGTTCAAATTCTGTGGGAGGTCACATATGTTGTGTTACATAGTGGAACAAGCAGGCTACAGAGTATTTCAGGAGGCAAGTGCACTGATTGTCTCAGAGGTCACAGACTAATAGTCCTCCGACATGAGCTGTCACCAGACTGTTAAAATCAATCAAACCCCCAGACCAGAAACCCCTTAAATAAATCAGATCTTTAAACTAATTCTGACCCCCTGAATTACTCAGTCCCCCAATATTAATCTGACACCAGAACCTCAAAATTAAACAGACTCCAGACAGAACAACCTATCTTAAATGGAACCCAGAACCTCAAAGTTATTCAGACCCCAGACTAGAACCCCAAATCAGATATTGTAAGTTGAAAAGACTCTCTAAATTAATCAGATACCAGATTCTCAAAATTAAGCAGATCGCAGACCAGACACCCAAACTTAATCGAACCCCAAGGTTAACCAGAACCCAGGCTACATGAAAAAAGGCCTCCATATAATAACTGATCTTTCCTTCCCAGGTCTCCTCAGCTGCAGACACCATCTGCCACCATGTGTCCTGCCACCATCTAGCACACATTACATGCTGACTCTGGATGGTGTCAGGACACAATGCGGCAGGCAAGGCCTAAAGCGGATGAGGCCCAGGGAGCGAGGAGCACAGAGATATTGCAGATGGTCTCACTATTCCCTTAGTCCAATCTTGGTTTGGAGAGTCACTAAGGAATTCATTGTCTTCCCAAAGGATCCACCCTCCCTAGGCAGAGCCAAGGGGAGGATCCGCCAAAAAAGTGGAATATATTCATATTTTTTTACAATTGCCATTGCCGTTCTCCATATAGCCCCACCACAGGCATTGGACCTCCAGTGCCTAGGAAAAAATATGACCCTGATCATAAGTATTGTCAATATATGATGTGATGTTGTGCTTATTTGACGGTTCCTCAGTGGGCCGAGGAGTAGAGGGGCAGTACTTTTAGTTTTTTTTTGTGTTGTATTTTAAAGAGGTATTCTCATCTGAGACAATGGGGGCCTATCGGTAGGATATCTATATTGAGAACGAAGTGGGGAAAGTGGTGGCTGGAGGACTCCAGTCCGGTCACCACCAAGCACTCTACCCATAGAAGTGAATGGGAGTGCACTCGGCTATTTTCCGACGGGCCTATAGAAATGAATAGAGGGCGGCTGTGCATGCGCAGTGCGCCCTCAACCACTTTCAGGGCTGCGTTTAGGACCCGCACCTATCGGACAATGGGGGCATACCCTAACAATAGGCCCCCATTGTCTCAGATGAGACAACCCCTTTAACTTAAATCTTTCAAAAACATTCTAAAACCCAAAAAGTAACAATGTAACACTTGGCGTGTTAGTGGCTGTGTTCTCAGTGATCAGCCCCATGATATGTAACCGCACATTCTGTCCCTTCCCTGCTAATTACTGCAGTACCAGACACATGGGGTGGCACTGTCTTTTTTTAATTTCCTGAACCCTTTTTGCTTACGAGGCAGTTCCCTAATCTACAAACTAAGTCAACTCCCAACTGCAACTATACATAAAAAGGGTTTAGTGAATCTTAAAAATAGATGTTCTGAGCCTGTACACATTCTGGACAGGAAGGTGGAACAAAAACACCGGAGCTGTGATTGTTCTGTTTACTGCAATTTGCAAAAGAAAGAGAAAGGATTGATGTTCGGAGCTGCAGTATTTTTCCTTCCAGGGATATGTCGTCTCCCAGATAAGACACGAGTGCCCGGCCCATCCTGTGGGCAGCTCGCATCCCAGGGCAATGTTTAGAAGGATGAGAAATGTATCTGGTGGCTTCCGGCCAAAAATTCTTCACGGGAGCTGAGCCTTTGGGTAAAAAAAAATTATAATAAAATTGTGTTGGTTTTGAGAAGTCTCTAGTTTCCCGTGACATTGTCTGGAAAGATAGACTTAGACTGGAGCTTCTCAGCCCAGACATCAGTGCAAAGCTGACATTTGTCATATGGCTTCATTCTCATTTAAGATCAATGGAAAAAAAACAGCAACGTTCTGGGAGAAGATTGGGTGAAAAAAACTATAATCGGCCTGAAAACACTAAAAATATATTGGGGAGAGCAGAAGAGTCACATTCAGTCATGACAGGACTTTCTAGTTTCTCATACTACTACTAGGATGAGGTTTCCATCTACTTATCTTTCAGAAAGTCTTAAGAGCAAATTCCCATGTAATAAAGGGGACGTCAAAAATATCTGATGGGGGGACCAGCTCTTCTGATGAGAATGAGGGTTCACCTGGTGCATGGAGATGGGGCAATGCGTGTGTGCCTCTCTTTATTGGAGTCTATGGGAGCTATGGAAAGAAGTCATTTTTAATTGATCAAAATGACATAAAGAACCCCTGATGGCCGCAGGAAGGAGATTGGGGGGGTTTCTACATTCACTTTCTTCAGTTGTTTTTTTTTTGTTCTTTTCTCTTTTAATATTTTCTTTTTTTCCGTCTTTAATCATTATTATTATTATCATTTATTATATAAAATTAACACACCATAACATTTTAATAAATGCAATGATAATAATACAATTTCCTATTAATTATTTTAATATGTAATACAATATCAGCGATAGATAGATAGAAGGATAGATAATACACAGACAGTATTATTGCAGTTATATTCGTGTACACAGAAGATAGTATTATAGTAGTTATATTCTTGTACAAAGGAGGCAGTATTATAGTAGTTATATTTTTGTACATAGGAGCAGTATTATAGTAGTTATATTCTTGTACATAGGGGCAGTATTATAGTAGTTATATTCTTGTACATAGGAGGCAGTATTATAGTAGTTATATACTTGTACATAGGAGCAGTATTATAGTAGTTATATTCTTGTACATAGGAGGCAGTATTATAGTAGTTATATTCTTGTACATAGGAGGCAGTATTATAGTAGTTATATTCTTGTACATAGGAGGCAGTATTATAGTAGTTATATTCCTGTACATAGGAGCAGTATTATAGTAGTTATATTCTTGTACATAGGAGCAGTATTATAGTAGTTATATTCTTGTACAAAGGAGGCAGTATTATAGTAGTTATATTCTTGTACATAGCAGCAGTATTATAGTAGTTATATTCTTGTACATAGGAGCAGTATTATAGTAGTTATAGTCTTGTATATAGGAGCAGTTTATAGTAGTTTATATTCTTGTACTATAGGAGGCAGTATTATAGTAGTTTATATTCTTGTACAAGGAGCAGTATTATAGTAGTTATATTCTTGTACATAGGAGCAGTATTATAGTAGTATATTCTTGTATATAGGAGGCAGTATATAGTAGTTATATTCCTGTACATAGGAGCAGTATTATAGTAGTTATATTCCTTGTATATAGGAGCAGTATTATAGGTAGTTAGATTCTTGTACATAGAGCAGTATTATAGTAGTTATATTCTTGTACATAGGAGCAGTATTATAGTAGTTAGATTCTTGTACATAGGAGGCAGTATTATAGTAGTTATATTCGTGTACATAGGAGCAGTATTATAGTAGTTATATTCTTGTACATAGGAGCAGTATTATAGTAGTTTATATTCTGTACAAAGGAGGCAGTATTATAGTAGTTATATTCTTGTACATAGCAGCAGTATTATAGTAGTTATATTCTTGTACATAGGAGGCAGTATTATAGTAGTTATATTCCTTGTACATAGGAGCAGTATTATAGTAGTTATATTCTTGTACATAGGAGGCAGTATTATAGTAGTTATATTCTTGTACATAGGAGCAGTATTATAGTAGTTATATTCTTGTACATAGGAGCAGTATTATAGTAGTTATATTCTTGTACATAGGAGGCAGTATTATAGTAGTTATATTCTTGTACATAGGAGCAGTATTATAGTAGTTATATTCTTGTACATAGGAGCAGTATTATAGTAGTTATATTCTTGTACATAGGAGCAGTATTATAGTAGTTATATTCTTGTACATAGGAGGCAGTATTATAGTAGTTATATTCTTGTACATAGGAGCAGTATTATAGTAGTTATATTCTTGTACATAGGAGCAGTATTATAGTAGTTATATTCTGGTACATAGGAGCAGTATTATAGTAGTTATATTCTTGTACATAGGAGCAGTATTATAGTAGTTATATTCTTGTACATAGGAGCAGTATTATAGTAGTTATATTCTTGTACATAGGAGCAGTATTATAGTAGTTATATTCTTGTACATAGGAGCAGTATTATAGTAGTTATATTCTTGTACATAGGAGCAGTATTATAGTAGTTATATTCTTGTACATAGGAGCAGTATTATAGTAGTTATATTCTTGTACATAGGAGCAGTATTATAGTAGTTATATTCTTGTACATAGGAGCAGTATTATAGTAGTTATATTCTTGTACATAGGAGCAGTATTATAGTAGTTATATTCTTGTACATGAGCAGTATTATAGTAGTTATATTCTTGTACATAGGAGTATATTATAGTAGTTATATTCTTGTACATAGGAGCAGTATTATAGTAGTTATATTCTTGTACATAGGAGCAGTATTATAGTAGTTATATTCTTGTACATAGGAGCAGTATTATAGTAGTTATATTCTTGTACATAGGAGCAGTATTATAGTAGTTATATTCTTGTACATAGGAGCAGTATTATAGTAGTTATTATTCTTGTACATAGGAGGCAGTATTATAGTAGTTATATCCTTGTACATAGGAGGCAGTATTATAGTAGTTATATTCTTGTACATAGGAGCAGTATTATAGTAGTATATTCTTGTACATAGGAGCAGTATTATAGTAGTTATATTCTTGTACATAGGAGCAGTATTATAGTAGTTATATTTCTTGTACATAGGAGCAGTATTATAGTAGTTATATTCTTGTACATAGGAGCAGTATATTAGTAGTTATATTCTTGTACATAGGCGCAGTATTATAGTAGTTATATTCTTGTACATAGGAGCAGTATTATAGTAGTATATTCTTGTACCATAGGAGCAGTATTATAGTAGTTATATTCTTTGTACATAGGAGCAGTATTATAGTAGTATATTCTTGTACATAGGAGCAGTATTATAGTAGTATATTCTTGTACATAGGGCAGTATATAGTAGTTTATATTCTTGTACATAGGAGCAGTATTAAGTAGTTATATTCTTGTACATAGGAGCAGTATTATAGTAGTATATTCTTGTACATAGGAGCAGTATTTATAGTAGTTATATTCTTGTACATAGGAGCAGTATTATAGTAGCTATATCTTGTACATAGGAGCAGTATTATAGTAGTTATATTCTGTACATAGGAGCAGTATTATAGTAGTTATATTCTGTACATAGGAGCAGTATTATAGTAGTTATATTCTTGTACATAGGAGCAGTATTTTAGTAGTATATTCTTGTACATAGAGCAGTTATAGTAGTTATATTCTTGCACATAGGGCAGTATTATAGTAGTTATATTCTGTACATAGGAGCAGTATTTAGTAGTTATATTCTTGTACATAGGAGCAGTTTTATAGTAGTTATATTCTTGTACATAGGAGCAGTATTATAGTAGTTATATTCTTGTACATAGGAGCAAGTATTATAGGAGTTATATTCTTGCACATAGGAGCAGTATTATAGTAGTTATATTCTTGTACATAGGAGCAGTTTTATAGTAGTTATATTCTTGTACATAGGAGCAGTATTATAGTAGTATATTCTTGTACATAGGAGCGTATTATAGTAGGTATATTCTGTACATAGGAGCAGGTATTATAGTAGTTACTATTCTGTACATAGGAGCAGTATTATAGTAGTTATATTCTTGTACATAGGAGCAGTATTATAGTAGTTATATTCTTGTACATAGGAGCAGTATTATAGTAGTTATATTCTTGTACATAGGAGCAGTATTATAGTAGTTATATTCTTGTACATAGGAGCAGTATTATAGTAGTTATATTCTTGTACATAGGAGCAGTATTATAGTATTATTTTTACATAGGGCAGTATTATAGTAGTTATATTCTTGTACATAGGAGCAGTATTTAGTAGTTATATTCTTGTACATAGGAGCAGTATTATAGTAGTTATATTCTTGTACATAGGAGCAGTATTATAGTAGTTATATTCTTGTACATAGGAGCAGTATTATAGTAGTTATATTCTTGTACATAGGAGCAGTATTATAGTAGTTATATTCTTGTACATAGGAGCAGTATTATAGTAGTTATATCTTGTACATAGGAGCAGTATTATAGTAGTTATATTCTTGTACATAGGAGGCAGTATTATAGTAGTTATATTCTTGTACACAGGAGCAGTATTATAGTAGTTATATTCTTGTACATAGGAGGCAGTATTATAGTAGTTATATCTTGTACATAGGAGCAGTATTATAGTAGTTATATTCTTGTACATAGGATGTAGTATTATAGTAGTTATATTCTTGTACATAGGAGGCAGTATTATAGTAGTTATATTCTTGTACATAGGAGGCAGTATTATAGTAGTTATATTCTTGTACATAGGAGCAGTATTATAGTAGTTATATTCTTGTAAATAGGAGCAGTATTATAGTAGTTATATTCTTGTACATAGTAGACAGTATTATAGTAGTTATAGTCATATACATAAGAGCGGTATTATAGTATATTATAAAAGTGTAAATACAGGGTGATTTAAGGTTGGTGCAAAAGTAAAGGCCTGTAGTTAAGGTAAACAAAATCTGCTCTTGGAAAAAAGGAAAGCTGTACTGTTTTCTGCCCCTTTAGATTAGTTTAAACCTGTACACAAAGGGGCAGGTTTAATATGGTGACATCACAGCAAGAAAAAGTGTTTTACATGTTGGAATTTGCATGAACCACTCTTAAAAGGTCTAACATTGACTTATAGGATAGCTGCCTTACATCTGGTGGCATTAGACTAAAAGCTTGTTAATAGCTCCTTTGCATACCTTCTTACTCAGAAAACCCACATGTCCTGATCAAGGGACTCACTCAAAGTAAATGTGTTCTATGCAATGAGCAGGCGCAAAGTCTACGGTCCCTTCTTTTCTGCCGAGGATCCTGTCTACGGCTGCTACAACCTGGAGATGTTAAGGGATTGGCTTATAACACAGATAGAGGGAGATCTGCCAAACATGGATACTCCTCCTCATTTCTACTTGGATGTTCGCTGTTACCTGAATGAAACTATGAATGCAAGGCTAGAAGTTTTCACCATTCTTTTCGGATCACCCTGTATTACAGTCATTCAGACCGATGTATTACATGGGTTAGCCATGATTGATGTAAAAAATGAAAATCACACATCATACAGTAATACATTTCAAACAAATCTAGAACCAGTCCTGGGATACCAAATCAGACAAAAAATTTACCCTGACATATGTAAAGGCGCTTAAATGTATATGTACTGTGGGGACTCGCTCTGGTAGACAGGATTAGCGGACGCAGTATAGAGGCAACAACAAGTTCTTTGGATCAAACAGTTCAGTGTTTTATTCACACTTTAGGCAAGTGACAAAACAAGCAGTCATAATCAAACAAAAAGTCACCTTGCGGTGTGGGACGTGATTCACACCATGCGGCAATTCTGCCTCAAAGAATCCTTGCTGATAGCGGCACCAACCTGTTTTCACGCCAAACAGGTAGCAAGCCTTCATCCAGACACAAGGCTCCCAGCTCCCAACACAGAGACATGGATTCTGAGCCCAGCTGCATATTTAAGGACAGCCAGGTGCTGCCAAAACCTGGACCCGCACTTAAAATCCGGTCTGGTATTTGACCTCACCTGGCTCTAAATCAGCCCGGCAGCACATGCCTCTCACTGTGTCACAGTACATATAGTCCTCAGACTATTATTGCCTTATCTTAACACGTGTCTTATAACCCCATAAAATTTAACTTTTATTACAGCTTTAACAACTTTTGCTGACCATTAAACTATGACCTCCACTGCTACCCGTAGCGTACCAACGGTGACGTCACCAGCTCAGACGTGAGCTTTAATCCAAAACAGGTAACGGGCATATTTTGCTACCGGCCGGGGCGAATTATCGCCCAATACCTTAATAATAAAAAGCCGACGCCACAGCCATCCTTCCCTGGATCCACGTCCCCTGCCCTGCTTTAAACACAGAACAGACACGTGGACCATCACGGAACACCACATCGCGGCAGATACATCTGAGTAAAGGTAGGACGAACGCACAGATTTACTGCCTTTAGTGGAAAAGTACGTGATAAGGAGGAGGGCGCTCTGTTTAACTTTTGGCATCACTTCTACCATAGCGCGCGGTGTAACATTATTGTTTCTATGCATTAAAACCATCAGTTGTGTAGCCCATTTTTGTCATTGTGTCCTAAACGTCTTGCTCTCACACTACTGCTAAAGTATAATAAGGGTCTTGCAGCCGCGCGCTGGCTCCAGGCTCCCGACTGTCCTAACTATACCTAGCGGCCAGTTGCTCTTGAATTATTAGACATTTGGGCTACACTTCTGTCCTAAAATTCAACCCTCAATGACTGCCCCCGACATGTTTTGTCAGCTACCCTGGTGTCCTCAGGGGAGAGGGCTACACACCTGATGGTTTTAATGCATAGTTTAATAATAAACTATAATAAAAGTTAAGTTTTATGGGGTTATAAGACATACGTCAAGATAAGGCAATAATAGTCTGAGGACTCTATGTAGATATAAAAGTCCTGGGATACCACACATGGGTTGAGAGATTTCCATATTTACTGCTGCAATTGCTCTACTAATTTCTGTTCGGCCTGGAAGCTCAGAAGGCGTATCCTTTCTGCTGAATCTCTCTCCCTATCACAGTTCAGAGAGCGTGTCCTGTGTGCTACAGATCTCTCCCTATCACAGCTCAAGCGGCGGGGGGCCTTTCTGCTGCAGCTCTCTCCCTGTAACTGCAAGAAGGTTTAAACTGAGCACGTCCGACCAACTCAGTGAGGCGGACAAGAAACGAGAAAAAGAACAAACAGCAGGTGGCGCCATACAGATATATTTTATTGAATAACTCAGTGGCTACACTAAATGTTTTATTACATTCAATTACAAAAGTATTTAGATCCAGGATTGAAAAATGTAGAATATGTGTTGTGAAACATCCCCTTTAAAAATATCAAGAGATTATTATTATGTAGTATCTTGGCCTACAATATCCTGCTAATACATCTGTATAATCACTTGTGTTTTCTGCCATCTCTGAAGCCTCCCATACAGAAGCACTGAGAACTTACTATGGACTTGGTATTATAAAGTTTCCCCGGAATCTGTCGGTTACGCTGAGCCCCTCGTGTCTCATGAAACCCTGGACCTTCGCCATCGCTTATTAATTGCACAAGGAAAAGATATTAGAACAACATTTTCTCCTTAAGATCCTTGTTCCCAGACAGCCGCCTGCTCCTTTTATTGCTCTCTTGCCCTCAACCTTCCTCCACGCAACGTTTCTATTATTAAAAGACGAAGACAAGTGTTTTCCCAGAAAATAATTTTATTATCCTAATTTATGATATGTGGCTCATTCACAGCAGACAATCAACACTTGAAGATATGGCTGATTTTCGGTTGGTTTTCCTGCTCTTTTCCTTGAGGATGTACATTCCGGGTTCAGGGTATTTTTACTTAACAACATGAGAAACAATTTAAGGTTTTCCATTTGGCCAATCCTATAAAAACAAGCATTTATTTTTGGCCGGGACGTCTTGGTACAAATCATATTTGATCTACCACTAGGTCCTGGAGGCCACAGTTCTGTTTATCTTAGCAGGACCTTTCCCTCCAAACGATTTCATAGGGAAGATACAGTTCAGTTGTTTACATTGTAGCATGCTGAGTTACATAGTTTCAGCTGCGGTGCTACATGCTTCTTAAAGGGTTCAGAGGATAATACAGGTGAGTAGCCTGCGAGGGTGTGCTCTACAATGTGCCAAGCAATTTTAGTTTTTTTTGCAGGGATTGTCTGTCAAAATGTGCCTTAAAGGGGAGGGGCTAATGCAAAAATGGCTGAGTGGACATTTCTGTGTGGATTGAAAGCAGGACTAATAATTTCCTAAAAATTAGTAAAAATGCTGGGCGGTATGGTCATCTAGGATGGTCTGATATGCAAATTATTTCCTCCATCTCCTGTAAGCGCCCTGTTGGTGCAGGGTGGCAGAATCGGGACAAGGTGTATATTAGAAATAACTAATCTCTTTCAAAGCACTAGGGTATGAAAGGGGGTCATCAATTTTAGAAAACCCTTTGTCAAATGAATCAAAAAAAGTCAATGGAGGTGGGACATCTATTAGCCTTGGTGGAGACCACCCCCAAAGAACACTTTGTGATCTGGAGGAACCAGAATGTCTGTGTATTACCTGGAAAGCCCACTGATTTCAATGAGGATTATGTAATGCTTCACTTATCCTATGGGGGCACTGCAGAAAATTGAGCACTTTCTTCCAAGTTCCTGCAGAAATTACAGCAGAGGTTTAGTAGGAGACCAGACGAAAGGAGATTATACTGGTTACAATGTCTTTCTCCATTATTGTTTTATGGGTTCACTTTAGGATTACCTATACATCCATTTTATATTAGATCAGGGGTCTTTAAAGACTATGGACACCTTTGGGACAATTTTTCATGTTTGCATTTTACTCATTTTGGGATACAAATTATTTTTTCAGTTGGTCTGTAACAAAAATGTTCAGCCGTTTTTGAGATACAGGGGTTAAAATTCAGTCTGTTTACAAAATATCACCTTTCAGCCTATCAGGCTCCTGTGAAGCCTTATCTCTGATCTCCTGACCTCATAAACACTTACTTAAGTAATTTTCTTATCAGTTTGATAAGAGTTTAGCTATAATGAATGTTTATGACGTCAGGAGGTCAGAGATGAGGCTTCATATGAGCCTGATGGACTGAGATTTTAACCCCCGTCTCTCAAAAACATAAGTAAAAAGTAATCATAAAAAAATTGGCCAAAAGGTGTCCATAGCCTAAAGTTCTGCCAGGGCCAAATATAAATCATCCTAAATTTTCTTCACGAGAATGGGAAATCCTTACAGCTAAGCAGTTCTTATCAGGGAGGAAGAGGTATCAGTTGTACCACAACCCTGAGGACATGCTAAATATAAAAATATTGGATTTTCTTCGAGGAAGTATTGCTAGTTTTCCAAATATTGCTTGTTGCTTTTATCGCCGTTGGATCCGTCGCTCTACTTGTAAATGCAATAACATAAGACAACTTTTGACCCTCATCTGTGAGATTTCCGTATAAACATCTCATAATCACTATGTCTTATACTGAACATGACGGTTTGTGTTGGGAACGACTAAATATGACAATGAATCCCAACTTTCATCATATGGAGACTAACACAAAGTCTCATGTATCACAATGTATCTCATTCCCTAAATTACTGTGGTCTAGCAGAAAATAAATCAATATACTGCTTACATACTTCTTACAGAATTTGGCTTTGGGCTGTCCAGAGGTCCATAGTTACACGACCCAAAATCTAGATCATGACCTGATGGTGAGAGTTGCCACTTTCCCCAAGGCGACGATTATTAATGTGATTTGGAATAAACTCTTAAAGTGATATTGTCATTATTGGTGAGAAAGCAATAACGCTGAAGGGTGTTCTCTAATAATCAGTATGTTGAATCTAAGGGAAATCGGTGACAACAGAGATACCAGTAATGCAATGTTAGATTGAGACCATAAGCAATCAATATTGAAGTGTGAGTGGTTCCTATGTAGAAATAACTACCGGTACTTACATAGTATGATACGGAAATCCAGCTTTATTGTTTACTAAAATGTGAAAAACAGTAGTCTAAATGCCAGCCATAAGCAACGGCTTCAACTGTCTCCTTTTACATGTTTTACACTGAACCACTACTAATAAACATTCATGCACTTTAGGTAAACTAAGGTTTAGGTCACTTTCAAATCACACTGAACAGCTATCTCTGAATATTGTGTCTATATCAGTGCATACAACTACACTGCTGCCTCTACATACATGAATTACTATAATACTGCTCCTACAGCATGTACAAGAAAAAAACTACACTAATACTGCCTCCTATGTACAAGAATATAACTACTATAATACTGCCTCCTATGTACAAGAATATAACTACTATAATACTGCTCCTATGTACAAGAATATAACTACTATAATACTGCTCCTATGTACAAGAATATAACTACTATAATACTGCTCCTATGTACAAGAATATAACTACTATAATACTGCCTCCTATGTACAAGAATATAACTACTATAATACTGCTCCTATGTACAAGAATATAACTACTATAATACTGCTCCAATGTACAAGAATATAACTACTATAATACTGCTCCTATGTACAAGAATATAACTACTATAATACTGCTCCTATGTACAAGAATATAACTACTATAATACTGCTCCTATGTACAAGAATATAACTACTATAATACTACTCTTATGTACAAGAATATAACTACTATAATACTGCTCCTATGTACAACAATATAACTACTATAATACTGCTCCTATGTACAAGAATATAACTACTATAATACTGCTCCGATGTACAACAATCTAACTACTATAATACTGTTCCTATGCACAAGAATATAACTACTATAATACTGCCTCCTATGTACAAGAATATAACTACTATAATACTGCCTCCTATGTACAAGAATATAACTACTATAATACTGTTCCTATGCACAAGAATATAACTACTATAATACTGCTCCTATGTACAAGAATATAACTACTATAATACTACCTCCTATGTACAAGAATATAACTACTATAATACTGCCTCCTATGTACAAGAATATAACTACTATAATACTGCCTCCTATGTACAAGAATATAACTACTATAATACTGCCTCATATGTACAAGAATATAACTACTATAATACAGTTCCTATGCACAAGAACATAACTACTATAATACTGCCTCCTATGTACAAGAATATAATTACAATAATACTGCCTCCTATGTACAAGAATATAACTACTATAATACTACCTCCTATGTACAAGAATATAACTACTATAATACTGCCTCCTATGTACAAGAATATAACTACTATAATACTGCCTCCTATGTACAAGAATATAACTACTATAATACTGCTCCTATGTACAAGAATATAATTACTATAATACTGCTCCTATGTACAAGAATATAACTACTATAATACTGCCTCCTATGCACAAGAATATAACTACTATAATACTGCCTCCTATGCACAAGAATATAACTACTATAATACTGCTCCTATGTACAAGAATATAACTACTATAATACTGCCTCCTATGTATAAGAATATAACTACTATAATACTGCCTCCTATGTACAAGAATATAACTACTATAATACTGCCCCTTATAGACAAAAATACGGTACAGGAAAGCTGTTCCCCCCGATGTCACCTGTGTGAAGGTCAGTATATAGGAGATTTCTAATATTTATGTTATTTGTAGTTGTAACTTAAACTGAATTAGCAACTATGTACAGTATCAACTGTAAGATTTTAATTAATAAACTATTCCAACAAAAACATCCACCCCACTGTACAGGATATTGTATGATACAAGGTTTCCCATGGTCATATCTATAACCGGAACATTCCTGATTAGTTCCAGATAGCTATTTCATTCAGATACTATGTTGCCCCCTACCCACCCACTTGCTAACCAGAGGAAACATGATATTAATATTAAATGCTGCTGGTATACTCTTTGCCTGTTGTGACCGCTGATATAATCACAGTGTGAGTGCTTTTCTGGTATCATCCTTCTGTGATGTCATAATCATGTGTCGTACCATTGTACCATTGTGTGATGACACTTTTTCTTTCTACGATGTCTCTGTTGGTGCAATAATTAATGTCATTATTGAAGCAATCAATGTGAAATCCCCGCTGGCATAATCGGTGTATAATCCAATATAATCACGTTCATCATAATCATTTTGTGATGTCACCATGTAGACAGGTCTTGTGTGATGTCACTGCTGGTACATCATAATGTTGTGCCTCTTCACTTTGTGTTTACTTACTGTGTGATGTCACTATTACAGTCATCATTGCTACTACTGGTATAATTAGAGCTGGAAGGATTATTCAGTTATATCACTGCATATATAATAATTATGTCATCAGAGAGAGTAAAAAAAAAAGTAAAGAGGGAGTATAGGGCGCTGCACTGGATAGTAAAATAATGTATTAAAAATAAATAAAAACAAATATAGTTTATAAGCATGCTACGCGTTTCAGTGCCAGACAACTGGTACGTCCTGTGTATTTCCAATCACCGCCGCACGGCGGGCGTTGATCGGAACAAGGTGCCTGCTCAAATCATTGAGCAGGCACCTTTGCTAAATGCGCAGAGGGTCCTGTGACCCCGCCCCGTATCGGCGATCTCCGCAAACCGCAGGTCAATTCAGACCTGTGGTTTGCGGCTCTCATCTGGTGCGGCGGCAGCGGGCAGCGGTGCCATCGGGTCCCCATGCAGCTGTAGGGGGGACCCGATGGCATGGAAGGCAGCGCGCTGCCTTCCGGTGACGAGCCTGTGAGATCCAGCCACCTGGATCTCACAGGCCGGAAGCTGTATGAGTAATACACACAGTATTACTCATACAGCCAATGCATTCCAATACAGAAGTATTGGAATGCATTGTAAAGGATTAGACCCCCAAAAGTTGAAGTCCCAAAGTGGGACAAAAAATTAAGTGAAAAAAAGCAGAAAAAAATTTAAAGTAAAAATAAACAAAAACGTAATTTTCCCCAAATTAAGTAAAAAAAAATTGCTAAAAAATAGAGGGGAAAAAATTATTAGGTATCCATATTAGGTATCGCCGTGTCCGTATCGACCGGCTCCATAAACATATCACAAGACCTAACCCCTCAGGTGAACACTGTAAAAAATAAAAATTATGCTAAATAAACAATTTTTTTGTCACCTTACATCACAAAAAGTACAACAGCAAGCGATCAAAAAGGCATATGCCCACCAATATAGTGCCAATCTAACCGTCAACTCATCCCGCAAAAAATGAGCCCCTACCTGAGACAATCGCCCAAAAAATAAAAAAAACTATGGCTCAGAATATGGAGACACTAAAACATGATTTTTTTTTTGTTTCAAAAATGATATTATTGTGTAAAACTTACATAAATAAAAAATAAAGTATACATATTAGGTATCGCCACGTCCGTATTGACCGGCTCTATAAAAATATCACATTACCTAACCCCTCAGATGAACACCGTAAAAAAAAAACAAAAAAAAACTGTGCTAAATAAACCATTTTTTGTCACCTTACATCACAAAAAGTGTAATAGCAAGCGATCAAAAAGTCATACGCACCCCAAAATAGTTCCACTCAAACTGTCATCTCATCCCGCAAAAATCATACCCTATCGAAGATAATCGCCCAAAAACTGAAAAAAACTATGGCTCTCAGACTATTGAAACACTAAAACATGATTTTTTTTGTTTCAAAAAATAGAAATCATTGTGTAAAACTTACATAAATAAAAAAAAGTATACATATTAGGTATCAACACGTCCGTAAGAACTTGCTCTATAAAAATATCACATGACCTAACCCTTCAGGTGAATACCGTAAAAAAATATAAATAAAAACAGTGTAAAGAAAGCAATTATTTTGTCACCTTACATCACAAAAAGTGTAATAGCAAGCGATCAAAAAGCCAGACGCACCCCAAAATAGTGCCAATCAAACCATCATCTCATCCCGCAAAAATCATACCCTAGCCAAGATAATTGCCCAAAAACTGAAAAAAAAAAAACTATTGTTCTCAGACTATGGAAACACTAAAACATGATTTTTTTTGTTTCAAAAATGAAACCATTGTGTAAAACTTACATAAATAAAGAAAAAGTATACATATTAGGTATCGCCGCGTCCGTGACAACCTGGTCTATAAAAATACCACATGATCTAACCTGTCAGATGAATGTTGTAAAGAAAAAAAAGAAAAACGGTGCCAAAATAGCTATTCCTTGTTACCTTGCCTCACAAAAAGTGTAATAATATAGAGCAACCAAAAACCATATGTACCCTAAAATAGTACCAACAAAACTGCCACCCTATCCCGTAGTTTCAAAAATAGGGTCACTTTTTTGGAGTTTCTACTCTAGGGGTGCATCAGGGGGGCTTCAAATGGGACATGGTGTCAAAAAACCAGTCCAGCAAAATCTGCCTTCCAAAAACCGTATGGCATTCCTTTCCTTCTGCGCCCTGCCGTGTGCCCGTACAGCGGTTTACGACCACATATGGGGTGTTTCTGTAAACTAAAGAATCAGAGCCATAAATATTGAGTTTGGTTTGGCTGTTAACCCTTGCTTTGTAACTGGAAAAAAAAATATTAAAATGGAAAATCTGCCAAAAAAGTTAAATTTTAAAATTGTATCTCTATTTTCCACCTAAAGGGTTAACAAAGTTTGTAAAATTAGTTTTGAATACCCTGAGGGGTGTGGTTTCTAGAATGGGGTCATTTTTGAGTGGTTTATATTTTGTAAGCCTCACAAAGTGACTTCAGATCTGAACTGGTCCTTGAAAAGTGGGTTTTTTGAAAAATTTCTGAAAAATTTCAAGATTTGCTTCTAAACTTCTAAGCCTTGTAACATCCCCAAAAAATAAAATGTCATTCCCAAAATGATCTAAACATGAAGTAGACATATGGGAAATGTAAAGTAATAACTATTTTTGTAGGTATTACTATGTATTATACAAGTAGAGAAATTGAAAATTGGAGGTTAAGGTGAAAATGAGCCCTGTCCTTAAAGGGAACCTGTCATGTGGATATTTGATTATAATCTAACTAATTATATACAATCATTAACTACTAAAAAGTGCCTAAGATGTATTCACTTACTGGTGACAGATGGTTACCTCATAATATTCACACAAAGATGCCGCATGCTAATGAGCTGATTCGAGTCCAGCGTGATGTCATTGAGTCCAGCGTATATTTAATTCAGAGCTATAGCCACTCCCCTGCCCACCTGCTGCTGATTCATATGGAAACAAACTGTCATTCAGCAGCAGGTGGGCGGGGAGAGTCAGGAGCTCATGAATATTTATGACTCATCATTATCAGCTGGAGCTTTTCAATTCAAGATGTTGGCAGATTGACTGGGTCAATTAAAGAAAGTGACCCAGTATTTTGCGAAAAGAATCAGTCACTTATTTATGTTGCCCTTAGTTAGGACATCATAAAACTGGTGATTTAATGTGTGATTTCCCTATTGATATAACCATGCAGTGGTGTCACAAATGACTAGTATAATTATTGTGTGAGGTCACTGCAGGCTAAATCATTGTGTTATTTCACTGCAGGTATAATCATAGTGGAATCTCAGTACTTTTATAATCATTGAGTGATGTTGGTATTATTATTTGAAAAAAGCAAACTGTTTGGGGCACTAAGTGGTTAGAAAATTTTTGATTTCCATATTAGAAGGCTTCTTGACGGTAAAAGCAGCAAAATTCTGGTTTACAGTAGAAGATAGTTGTAGAAAAAGGTTACATTTGTGGATGAAGGAGACTGTCCACCTGCCTTGGTTAGATTATGAAGGAATTTCTTAAGGAAAGATGTCTGCCAGTTCCCAGCACTGAAGAGAGGGATACAAGCTTTATATAGATGGGGTTTTTTTGTTCCTTTTTTAGGGGGGTGGTATCTTCTCCACCGGATGGAAAGGAAGCTGATCAGAGAGACCTTATTCCCCTACCAGTGGTTTTCTGTAAAATACTGGAACAGTCACAGTAGGCTGGCATTTCGTATCTCATATTTATATAAAAATGAGTTTCTGTCTGTCTGTCTGTTCTTTATGCACGACCAAACGACTGGACCGATCTTCACCCAATTTGGCACACAGGTACATCAGGTGTCCGGGAAGGTTTTAGACCGGGTCTCAGCTCTCTAGGGCTTACCGTTCCTGAGATTAGAGATGGCTTAATGACCCGGCGGTCATTTCGCGGAGAACTTTGTGTGCTTGCGATTTGCTGAACATGCGAACATATGGAGAAATTCGCGCCCGCCATATTCTTTTACATGGTGAAGAACTTTGACCTATGACACATCCATCAGGTGGTACAGGACAGCCAACTGAGACGTTTCAGCACATGGACATACCCCCTACCTTATAAATAAACCTGATCTGGCCGCCATTTTACATTCAGTGTTTTGCCAGTGTAGGGAGAGGTTGCTGTGTGGAGCAGGGACAGGCTGTTAGGGACACCAAACGCTAGCTAATAGGGCCACAAAAGTCATTTTAAGCACTAGTATAGGTGTGCTATCGATATGTGTGATACCCAGAGGGGTGTGATATACTTATAATATACTTTTATAATGAGTCAAAAACACATAGCTCTATAAAGTGATCACCTGAATATTACAGGGCTATCCAGGGAGTGAGGTGTTTGGAATGGATTAGGAACTCAGAGAACAGACTGGATACCTTAGCAGAGGCAGGAGACTCGAGAATTCCTTTGAGGTCCTTTCTTCTCTCGCCCCCTAAAGATATGCCTCAACAGATCAGGTCACTTAGCGACATGACAAAAAATACATTGAAATTATGGCATTCTGAGCTTTCTAAAAGGCTGTTGTCAGACCACGAGGTGTCGCCTGTGATACAGGTGAGGGATGTTCTGTGGAGTTCTGGGGGAATCTTCGGATCTACCTTGCCCGTAGGAATTAGAGATCTGTCCCTTCCGTTAGTAGACTTAATGGACCCCTCGGGGATACTAAAAGAAGGGTGGGATAATCACCCTAAATTGCTAACTTTGTCTTTTATTCACAAACTATTCATTAAGCAATATTTGGGGAAAAAGACAGTCTCTCCAATAGCTTCTACGACGCAATTTGAAAAGATGACACTTTCCAAGGTGCCACCTAGGAAAAAAGTGGCACAACTATACTCTGTGCTTGTTTCCCAGACCAGACCTGACTCATATAGCTTCGTCCGTAAGTGGGAAAAGGAACTGGGAGTTCAGTTCTCAGGTAGGGAAGTGGCGCGCATATGCTCTAACGCTCCCAGGGTTTCTAGATGTGTGAAGTTGCAAGAAAACCTATACAAAGTCATCACTAGGTGGTACTACACGCCCCAGAAACTGCATCTTATTTACCCAAATAGTGACTCTTCATGCTGGAGGTGTCTTAAGGCTGAAGGATCCATGTTACATATATGGTGGACTTGCCCTACTATAGTTGAGTATTGGACACGGGTCTGTTTAATTTGCTCACAAGTCAGTGGGGTACACTTTACGCCCTCAGCTAAAAGTTGTCTATTAGGTTTATTGGAAAAGGATAACGGAAACAGATATATTATCTCCTTATTGAGTCAGCTACTCGCGGCTGCGAGAGTTCTGATAGCATTCTTGTGGAAAAGTCGTAGGGCCCCGACCGTCTCTCGGTGGATTACAAAGTGTGATGCACTTTATAGGTTGGAACAGATAGCAGGGTGGGAGTCCAAAAGAACACAGGTGTTTGAAGCCACATGGTCCCCATGGAAACAATATAGGAATTTCTCCTCATAATGGTGGATAGAACTTAGTAACTTAGTGTTTGGTAATAAAGGAGAAGTAGGACCCCCCCCCCCTCCCTTCTCTCTTCTTTTCTTCCCCCCCCCCTCTTCCTCATTACGGCAGGTACTTGAAAATGTTTGTATTTCATTGTACGAATTGGAAATGTGTACCCTGTTGTGGGGATATTTTATCTTCTGTATTTTCTGCTTAAGATTTGGAATAAAGTATTTTCAAAAAAAAAAAAAAAAAAAAAAAAAAATATATAAAGTGATCACCTGAAAGTCAGGGGCCTAGGGGCTAGGGGCTTGCCGCCGAGCACCTGATTTAGTGCCGCCTACCACATCTATGCTTTTTAGTTAACTTTAATAATTTAATATATTTTAATTTTGAGGGATATTTTTTCCATTCACATGTCTGCAAAATGGGTCCGCATCTGTTCCGCAATTTTGCCGAATGGGTGCAGACCCATTAATTTTCATGAATGCATTTGCGGATCCACATCTGCATTTGCGGATCCGCACTTCCGCATCTGTGCTTCCGTTTCCGTAATTGCAGACAAGATTAGGCATTTTCCATTATAGTGCCAGCGTTGTGTGGTCCACAAATTGCGGAATGCACATTGCCGATGTCCGTGTTTTGCGGATCCATCACTACCTGAGATATTCCCCCAAAATTTCCCACATTAGCCAATACAAGCCTGCAAAGTCTTTCTCTTCAAATCCCAACTGCCATAAACACAGTATTACTCCAGGTTTCCATAACAACCCTGCCATTTTTATTTACTGCTTAAAGGGGCGGGCAATGAGGAGGTCACTGTTTTTTAAGGGGCGGGCACAGTGGAGGTCACTGTTATTAAAGGGGTGGGCACAGTGGAGTTCACTGTTATTAAATGGGCGGGCACTGTGGAGGTCACTGTTATTAAAGGGATGGGCGCTATGAAGGTCCCTGTTAACCTCTTCAGGACACAGGGCATACCGGTACGCCCTGATGTCCTGGTACTTAAGGACACAGGGCGTACGGGTACATCCTGTGTATTTCCGATCACCGCCGCCCGGCGAGCGATGATCGGAACCCGGTGCCTGCTCAAATCATTGAGCAGGCACCTTGGCTAAATGCGCGGGGGGGGGGGGGTCACGTGGTGACCTGCGGTTTGCTGCGGCAATCGGCGGTGCCATCGGGTCCCCATGCGGCTGTAGGGGGGACCCGATGGCATGGAAGGCATCACGATGCCTTCCGGTGACGAGCCTGTGAGATCCAGCCACCTGGATCTCACAGGCCGGAAGCTGTATGAGTAATACACACTGTATTACTCATACAGCCAATGCATTCCAATACAGAAGTATTGGAATGCATTGTAAAGGATTAGACCCCCAAAAGGTCAAGTCCCAAAGTAGGAGAAAAAATAGTGAAAAAAAGTTGGAAAAATAAAGTTTTCCCCCCAAAAAATGTAAAGTTTCAAGTAAAAATAAACAAAAACGTCATTTTCCCCAAATAAAGCTAAAAATAATTGGTCAAAAATAGGGGGAAAGAAAAAAGTATACATATTAGGTATCGCCGCGTCCATATCGACCGGCTCTAAAAACATATCACATGACCTAACCCCTCAGATGAACACCGTAAAAAAATTAAAATAAATTTTTTTTTTGTCACCTTACATCACAAAAAGTACAACAGCAAGTGATCAAAAAGGCGTTTGCCCACCAAAATAGTACCAATCTAACTGTCACCTAATCCTGCAAAAAATGAGCCCCTGCCTGAGACAATCGCCCAAAAAGTAAAAAAAACTATGGAGACACTAAAACATATTTTTTTTTGTTTTAAAAAAGCTGTTATTGTGTAAAACTTACATAAATACCCTAAATAAAAAGTATACATATTAGGTATTGCCGCGTCCGTATCGACCGGCTCTATAAAAATATCACATGATCTAACCCCTCAGATAAACACCGTAAAAAAATAAAAAATAAAAACTGTGCTAAATAAACAATTTTTTGTCACCTTATATCACAAACAGTGTAATAGCAATCGATCAAAAAGTCCTATGCACCCCAAAATAGTGCCAATCAAACCGTCATCTCATCCTGCAAAAATCATACCCTACCCAAGGTAATCGCCTAAAAACTGAAAAAATTTGGGCTCTCAGACTATGGAAACACTAAAACATGTTTTCTTTTGCTTAAAAAAATGAAATCATTGTGTAAAACTTACATAAATAAAAAAAAGTATACATATTAGGTATTGCAGCGTCCGTAATAACTCGCTCTATAAAAATATCACATGACCTAACCCCTCAGGTGAATACCGTTAAAAAATTTAAATAAAAACTGTGTAAAAAAAGCTATTTTTTGTTACCTTACTTCACAAAAAGTATAATAGCAAGCGATCAAAAAGTCACACGCACCCCAAAATAGTGCCAAAAAAACCCGTCATCTCATCCTGCAAAAATTATACCCTACCCAAGGTAATCGCCAAAAAGCTGAAAAAATTATGGCTCTCAGACTATGGAAACACTAAAACATGATTTTTTTTGTTTAGAAAAAGAAATCATTGTGTAAAACTTACATAAATAAAAGAAAGTATACATATTAGGTATCGCCGTATCTGTGACAACCTGGTCTATAAAAATATCACATTATCTAACCTGTCAGATGAATGCTGTAAGTAACAAAAAATAAAAACGGTGCCAAAACAGCTATTTCTTGTTACCTTGCCTCACAAAAAGTGTAATATAGAGCAACCAAAAATCATATTTACCCTAAACTAGTACCAACAATACTGCCACCCTATCCCGTAGTTTCTAAAATGGGGTCTTTTTTTTGGAGTTTCTACTCTAGGGGTGCATCAGGGGGGGCTTCAAATGGGACATGGTGTAAAAAAAAACAGTCCAGCAAAATCTGCCTTCCAAAAACCGTATGGCATTCCTTTCCTTCTGCGCCCTGCCGTGTGCCCGTACAGCTGTTTACAACCACATATGGGGTGTTTCTGTAAACTACAGAATCAGGGCCATAAATATTGAGTTTTGTTTGGCTGTTAACCCTTGCTTTGTTACTGGGAAAAATTGATTAAAATTTGCAAAAAAGTTTAAATTCTGAAATTTCATCTCCATTTGCCAAAAACTCTTGCAGAACACCTAAAGGGTTAACCACATTTGTAAAATCTGCTTTGAATACCTTGAGGGGTGTAGTTTCTTAGATGTGGTCACTTTTATGGAGTTTATACTTTAGGGGTGCATCAGGGGGGCTTCAAATGGGACATGGTTTCAAAAAAAACAGTCCAGTAAAATCATATGGCATTCCTTTCCTTCTGCGCCCTGCCGTGTGCCCGTACAGCAGTTTACGACCATATATCGGGTGTTTCTGTAAACTACAGAATCAGGGCCATAAATATTGAGTTTTGTTTGGCTGTTAACCCTTGCTTTGTTACTGGCAAAAATGGATTAAAATGGAAAATTTTCCCAAAAATGTTAATTCTGAAATTTCATCTCCATTTGCCAAAAACTCTTGTGGAACACCTAAAGGGTTAACGACGTTTGTAAAATCTGTTTTGAATACCTTGAGGGGTGTAGTTTCTTAGATGGGGTCACTTGCCTTCCAAACACTGTATGGCATTCCTTTCCTTCTGCGCCCTGTCGTGTGCCTGTACAGCGGTTTACGACCACATATGGGGCGTTTCTGTAAACTACAGAATCAGGGCCATAAATATTGAGTTTGGTTTGGCTGTTAACCCTGTTATTAAAATGGAAAATCTGCCAAAAAAGTGAAATTTTGAAATTGTATTTCTATTTTCCATTAATTCTTGTGGAACTCCTAAAGGGTTAACAAAGTTTGTAAAATGAGTTTTGAATACCTTGAGGGGTGTAATTTATAGAATGGGGTCATTTTTGGATGGTTTCTATTATGTAAGCCTCGCAAATTTCAAGATTTGCTTCTAAATTTCTAAGCCTTATAACATCCCCAAAAAATAAAATATCATTCCCAAAATGATCCAAACATGAAGTAGACATATGAGGAATGTAAAGTAATAACTATTTTTGGAGGTATTACTATGTATTATAGAAGTAGAGAAATTGAGACTTGGAAATTTGCAATTTTTAAATTTTTTTGGGTAAATTTGGTATTTTTTATAAATAAAAATAAATTATTTTTTACTTCATGTTACCAGTGTCATGAAGTACAATATGTGAAGAAAAAACAATCTCAGAATGGCCTGGATAAGTCAAAGCGTTTTAAAGTTATCAGCACTTAAAGTGACACTGGTCAGATTTGCAAAAAATGGGCTGGTTCTTAAGGTGAAATAGGGCTGTTGTCACGGATGGTGTAACAGAAAACAAGAAGTTACAAATAAGGATGCGACTGGCTTGATCCGAAACTAAGGAACAAAAGGGTGACCCCTATTTAAGCCCTGAAACTCTCCCTGTCTTCTCAGCCCATGCAAAGATCTCTATGATAGAAAATTGCATGCCCTCGTGCCTCGACTGTATGACACCTGAACACCCTATAATAGTGAGGGGACACGACCACCGGCTCCCTACACTTAATACGGAGGGAGTCAGGGTCACCTAGGATCAAGCAAACAGGAAAACACAAATCAATTAACAGACTTACCTGTAGAAGCCTCAGTTGTAGCATCCAGCATGCACACACTCCAGGAGGTTGTATAAACCGCAAAGTGATGCAGTATGGGAGGGGATTTAAAGGGATGCAATCAGTGCAACTAGATGACAGCTGAGAGAGGGAAACGAGATGACAAAACGAAAGCAAAACAAAAGAACCTCAAGCAGGAGGTTCTGAAGAACGTCTGTCAGAGCTTCTCAGATGTCTGGCGGTGACAGCTGTGTCCTGAAGGGTTTAAAGGGGCGGGCACTGTGAAAGTCACTGTTAAAGGGGTGGTCACTGTGAAAGTCACTGTTAAAGGGGCGGTCACTGTGAAAGTCACTGTTAAAGGGGCGGTTTGTGTGAAAGTCACTTTTAAAGGGGCAGGCGCTATGAAGGTCCCTGTTAAAGGGGGGAGCACTGTGGAGGTCACTGTTAAAGGGGCGGTCATTGTGAAAGTCACTGTTAAAGGGGCGGTCACTGTGAAAGTCACTGTTAAAGGGGCAGTCACTGTGAAAGTCATTGTTAAAGGGGCAGTCACTGTGAAAGTCACTGTTAAAAGGGCGGTCACTGTGAAAGTCACTGTTAAAGGGGCGGCCACTGTGAAAGTCACTGTTAAAGGGGTGGTCACTGTGGAAGTCACTTTTAAAGGGGCGGTCACTGTGAAAGTCACTTTTAAAGGGGCGGTCACTGTGAAAGTCACTGTTAAATGTGCGGTCACTGTGAAAGTCACAGTTAAAGGGGCGGTCACTGTGAAAGTCACTGTTAAAGGGGCGGTTTACTGTGAAAGTTACTGTTAAAGGGGCGGTCACTGTTAAAGGAGCAGTCACTGTGGAAGTCACTATTAAAGGGGCGGGCACTGTGTAGGTCACTGTTAAAGGTGAGGCCACTATGAAGGTCATTGTTAAATGGGTGGTAAATGCTAAAGGGGCGGTCACTATTAAAGGGGCGGGCACTGTTGAGGTCACTGTTTAAGAGGCAGGCACTGTTAAAGGGGCTGGCACTGTAAAGGTCAATTTTAAAGGGGCAGCCACTGTGTAGGTCAATGTTAAAGGGGCATGCACTGTGGTGGTCATTGTTAAAGGGGCGGGTACTGTAGAGGTCACTGTTATGGGGGAAACTGTCAATATCTTTTTACGACACATGGAAACATAAAATTAAATAGATGAAATATACCCATGCAAAGCCGGGTCCTTCTGCTAGTATTTTATAAATCACTTGTCAGCTTTGCTGTATAGACAGGGATATGATAAGCAGAGTCACTTCATTATCATTATACTGCAGATGATAGCAGTACTGCTCGAAGACTAGAGAAGGAAGGATGGCAACATTACAGACACACAGATAATACTCAGCAGCGAGCTCCTCCTCTGGAGGCAGTAAAACTCTTATGACAGAGGTGGGCAACCTCAGGCACGCCAGCTGTTGCGAAACTACAACTCCCAGCATGCATACTTGCTGTGCTCTTCTCAAGCTGACCCCTGCATTATGACATTTCTATGGCAATCGACTCCTGCTTGTTGCAGCTGCACTATCTATACAGAAAACATAGGAATAAAGTGTGTGTCTACAACATGACCGTGCCAGTGATGTTTGTTTTTTAGTTTTTTTTTTACATAAAAATAACTGACCTAATACATATTTCTTATGTGAAAACTGCCTTATGATGAACAATACTAAAAATGACACACATGAGACATTCCCTTTAAACAAGCCTCACAGCCTGGTCTTCAACAGTGCAGTCTACTTCTGCTGTATGCCCTTCATCTCCTGTAACAGAACACACTAAGTATTTGCTTAAAATACCTAATAAAACTGCTCATAAATTCCACCTTTTCCATTGGCTGCTGCTGACGGCGAGAATTCCACTTTCCTTTATGCCTGGATTTATATCTCTGCAGGGTCTCGTTTATAGCCAGGATCACAAAGTTTCACTTGTATCTAATTGCACTGATTCTACTTCTCACATCTACATAAACTGAGTGTATATCACTGCCCGACGCCTGCACAGTCTCTGAATATATGATGTATGTACGGGCTGATGTATATACAGCGATCAGCTGTGACATGGAACCCACCTGCCCAGGGGCGTACCTAGAGCATTTGGCACCCGGGGCGAACCCTTTGTTTGGCACCCCCCAAGAAAGTTAAGAAAACATGCACAAACTTTTTTCAATGTTTTCAATAATATTTATTACAAATTACACCCCCTCCCTCCCCACCTTAATTACACCCCCTCCCTCCCCACCTTAATTACACCCCCTCCCTTAATAACACCCCCCCTTAATTACACCCCCTCCCTCCCCACCTTAATTACACCCCCCCTTAATTACACATTTACCCCCTTAATTACACCCCCTCTCTTCCCCCCTTAATTACACCTCCTCCCTTAATTACACCCCCCCTTAATTACACCCCCTCCCTCCCCACCTTAATTACACCCCCCCTTAATTACACACTCCCCCCCTTAATTACACCCCTCCCTCCCCACCTTACCCCTCCCTTAATTACACACACACATCCCTTAATTCAACCCCCTCTTAATTACAAACCCCCACTTAATTACGCACACACACACCCCTTAATTACACAATTATTTACTCACATTTTGATGATGCCTCAGGCTCTGTCCGACCGCTGGTAATGGATCCTTCCGCTTCTTTAAAAGATCCGTGAAGGCGGCGCGGCGTCAGCGTCGTGACGTCATGTTGCGCGCCGCCGCAATAATCCTTCCACAGAAGCCGGCGCCTGGCGGAGTCGCGTCGCGGTGCAGCAGTGGATGGAGGGGTGACTCCGTCATGGCACCCCCCTTGTGAGTGGCACCCGGGGCGGGCCGCCCCCCCCCCCCGCCCCCCCTTGGTACGCCACTGCACCTGCCTAATATTATGTAGGTTTCCCCTTGTGACACCAAAAAACCTCTAACCCATTGAGGCGTGGACTCCACAAGATCTCTAGGGTGTCCTGCAAGTTTCTCAGTTTGGCCTCCACGGATCGGATTGAGACGTGGGAATTTGGAGAGAAGTCATCAACTTTGTCTCTTTGTCAGGTTCCTCATCCCTGGATAGTTTTTGCAGTCTGGCCAGGGCATTATCGTGCTGCAAGAGACCTCTTCCAATAGGGAGCACAGCTTCCATGAGAGGGGTTCTTGTCTGTACAGTGGATAGGTAGGTAGTACGAGTCACATCCAAATTATGCCAGGATCCAAGGTTTCCCAACAGAACATTGCCCACAGCCTCACACTTCATCTTGTCTTCTTCCCATAGTGCACCTGGTGCCATCCCTGATGCACATACATTTGGCTGTCAACATGATGCCAATTAAAGATAAGTGAATTGAAGTTGACGAATTGGAATTCGATCTGAATTTCAGGAAAAATTCAATTTGCACAAAATCCAAATTTCCTCACGCTTCGTGGTAACAAATTTTTCCTAAAAAAGTGGGGACATGGAGCAAGGAACTCTTGGAAGGCAGGATCACCCATAATGCCATGCATGCAGCCAATTAGCAGCCAGCCAGCCCTGTGATGTCACAGCCTTAAAAATAGCCTCAGACATCTTGGATTCTGCCATTTTCCAGTGCACTTAGTGCAGGAAGAGACGTCAGCAGGCGCTAGGAACAGTGCTAGGAAAGACTTCATTGTGTTGAAAAAATGATTTACAAGTTCAGGGAAAGATTATTCAAAGTGTAGGGAAAGGATAGGGAGGAATCATTCCACAGCATTTCTGTGAAACAGGGTTCAGAATAGGAACAATCCTATTACACCTTGCTGCACTGACTGGGGACCCAAATTGCCATTATACAGCTCTGTAATTCCAGCAAACCATTCTTGTCATTGGGGTGCAAGTGCTGTGTGATACAGCCATTAGCAGGGTTTATTACAAGGAAATATTTCTACGTCTTATTTGCCCTTGTGTGGTGCAGTTATATGTTCTAAAGCCCTTTTTGTCGTGTATTAGTGGGAAAAAAGAAAAAGGGCTTATTAGGGTACTTTAACATTAGCGGCAGGCTGTTCCGGCGGGTAAACAGCCTGTCAGATCCGTCCTGCCACTAGTTCACGTGTGCCCCCGGACTGCCACTCCGTCCCCATTGACTATAATGGGGGCCGGATGGAGTTTCAGCGGCAGCAAGGCAGCGCATGGCGAGAGGCAATCGGACTAAAAGTACGACATGCCGTACTTTTAGTCCGGCTGCCTCTCGCCGTGCACTGCCGTGCTGCCGCCGGTACTCTACTCTTGCCCCCATTATAGTCAATGGGGACAGAGCGGCAGTCTGGGGGCACACATGAACTAGCAGCAGGATGGATCCGACAGGCTGTTCACCCGCCGCAACAGCCTGCCGGACTCCCCTGCTGCTAGTGTGAAACTAGCCTTAGCCGTTGTGTGTTGAAGTGAGAAAATTACAGCCCTTTTTGGTGTGTATTAGTGACAAAAAATTTTACAAATTGTCATTCAGCGGTGAAGTTCTATTGTACTACAGCCAAGAGAGACAAGAGAATGCCAAGAGTGTGCAAAGCAGTAATCAAAGCAAAAGGTGGCTACTTTGACGAACCTAGAATATGACATATTTTCAGTTGTTTCACACTTTTTTGTTATGTATATAATTCCACATGTGTTAATTCATAGATTTGATGCCTTCAGTGTGAATCTACAATTTTCATAGTCATGAAAATAAAGAAAACTCTTTGAATGAGAAGGTGTGTCCAAACTTTTGGTCTGTACTGTATATCAGCAGCAGCCCACCCAACCTGGCTATGTAATGTCCCTACGAGACGTATTATGGCCAATAGAGGGGTAGATATACCAGGGGTTAAATTGCCGAAAAAGGGTACAGTGGGCAAGGAACCTCAGGGTTACGGGGAATGCAAGGGGTATAGGCTGGGGTCTGTAAACTAAGGGTACAGGGCAGCAGGGGTCAATATGGTTGGGCAGGTATACGGATCTATAGAGCAGTGGGTATTGCAGGGGTTAATGCAGAATATGGTTGGGGCAAGAGTTAATGGTGGTATAGGGAGGTAATGCAGGGCAGCAGTGAAGGGGTTGGGGTAAAGGGTTACTCAGTTAGTTTTCCATGTGTTTCTCTGTTTATGGTCATGAAAGCCCCCCCTCCCCTAGTCCCAAATGCTGGACTATTTATCTATCATAGGTAGGGGGGAAGATCTTTGGCCATGGGGCAGAGGTGTAGAGGTGTGGATAACCCATGCTATAAAAACAGGTTTAGCATGTCTTGATTGGGGTCTGACTAGGTCTCTGGTTAGGAAGCCCCCTGCTGACAAAAGGTGGCAGATAGTCTGCACTCTCCTGTCATGAGGTGACCAGCAAACGGGCCCATTCTCGTTAGCATCTCTATGCTAAATACCCCAGGGAGCTTGGCTGTTTCCCAGGTACTAGGCAGACAGCTCGACTCTCTATGCAGCCTTAAATCAATTATCCCCAACATGGCTGCTGGCCTTGTATCAGCGATTATAAACCTAACAATGCAAGGCAGGGCCTACAGGCCAAACATAGACCTGTATCAACTAGTGGGCTGAAGATACATATCCCACTTGGCCATTCAGGGCCAATATATATACATACATATGTATAGATATATACATATCAAACATATATATATACGCCTACCTGGCACTTCCCTCTACACCCAACATAGGCTGATATGCGACGTTTCCACCCGTTGGAATTCCACCCTCCATATGTTGTACAGACTATACGAACAGAGAAAGGCCATAAACGATTTCTTGATGATCCAAGCAGACAGGAGTACTCCCTTGTGTAACTTCGATGTCAGCCAGTGGCAGCTCATGCATGACACCTGCCGTTTGCTCAGGCCCTTTGAGGAGGCCACGTTATTTGTCAGTCGCCAGGAGTACGGGATGAACAGCGTCATTCCACTGCTTCATGTCCTGGAACAGATGCTGGTAAATCTGGCTGGTCAGGGGACTGGAGACGTGGCGCCTAGAAAGATGGTGGCAGAGTTCGATACATTTGTCTGTCAAGATCTCTGTTTACAGTCAGTGAACGGGAACATCATTTATCTCAAGGATATGCAAACACCTACCGATGGGGTGTTAACCCCCAGAAGTAGGTCATCGCACGAAGGAGCAGTCATTTTCACATTTCGAGATATCCTCCCGAAAGCTTGACCTCTGCACGTCCACGGTCTCCATTGCGAAGCTTGTCTAAAGGAAAAATTGTGCAGTGCACCCCCTTGAAGGAAACTCTTGATCCGACACAGGCTGCTTGTTCAAAACAGTGGACTCTGTACAGCGTGACACCGATGTATAATTTCTCATACACCAGACTGAAAGAGTATTCCAAGCACCTGTCTGCCCACATAGCTGCCGAGAAGCAGAAGGGCCTTGCCATTGCGGTGGGCTCAGAGCTGAACCTAAAAGCCAAATTTTCTTGTATACCTGGACTCAAAGGAAAGGACAGAGATCCACTGGCTGTGCTCATACAGATTTCATCCAAGTCTCCACTCACCAAGGCAAGCACAGAGGACTGGATTGTGTTGGTTCTGCGGGACTTACACAAAGGATGATGTATTGGAGGTGTTACCAGAGACATTTACTTGCCTCCCGCTCTTCCTGTATAATGGCTCCGAGGTGCTCACGGCTATCGTAGGGATGTGGTTCCAAAGAAACTTTGACTGTTGTTTCAGTAAGCTGGTGATCAGTTCTCAGGACCTTATGTGGCTAGCAGCGATGTGGTATGACGTGTCTGGATCAGTGTCAGCCACAGAGCTTGTTTTCTCTGTGCCGGTCGAACCTCGCATGGACACTTCATGACTTTATATTCACAAATTAAAGGACAAGGTCACGTTGGAGGAAGTAGAAAATGTATTCCTATGTCTTTACTCGCATTTCTTCAGACACTTTAGAATCCACTTATCAGCAACCCATCTCGTCAAGGTGACGGCATCTGTGGCATTAGTGCATTGTGAAGGAAAAGAAGTTCCTCAGTAAGGACTACCTAATCCGAGTGCTGGGATTCATCACAGGGCTGGCCATCAATAACATCCAGTATTGAACACATGGACGATTCTCATCTCGGACCTTGTCCAAAATGTTCGGGACCCCCCCCCCCCCCGCCCGGACGTCTTACATGTCTTAGACATGATCCCTGCAGTGCTTACTACATGTTATACCACTTCTTACCATTCTGTTACAGTGGCTGTGAGACCTGCACATACTAAGACTTATTTATGAAGGTTTTCGGCGTTGCCTGTACCGACCAGTTACCTTCCAGCTGTGATTGTGTAGCCTGCACTGTAGAAATGAGCTGGAGTCGTCGTGTTTGCTGGACTGTCCTCCAGTTATCAGCCATAACCCCATACATTTCATGATCAATATGCATTACCATCGTGGTCACCCCGACACTGGTCGTCAATCCATTCTTGTTGAGGAAGAACTTTTTTTTTTCAGTTTGTCTTTTAAATCTTGTGTTTTTGCCCCTTCTGTGCCTGCTGTGTCCTGTTTGTGAAATAAACGTGTTTTTTTTTATCCCCCGTTCAAAAAACTAAAAAATTGGCTTGTGATTTGGTAGCCAAAAGCAGGAGTGGGTACAAAACACAGAAGACATCCAAATATTCCATTCACGTGTCATCTCTGTTTTGTATACACTCCTGTTTTTTTTTTACTTTAGCAATACTGATGGATTACTGACCAAATGCTGAACGAGTGAAGGCGGATGCTCCACAGACAGGATTCGTTTTTTTGGGGGTTATTGTTCTGACGGATCAGAGGAAGGGCAAAATAATCAGTGACGTCAACACAAACTTACTGCTGACCCCCTCTCCACTCTGTCGGGGGCTCTACTTGTATAAGTGTTTAATAGAACAGGTTCTGTAGACATCTGTGGAATCAGCTGACGACGGTGTAAAAGGAGTGCGCTTCTTCTTGGTGCTAACATTGATCTGTAAGGCTGAGTTCACACTTGAGTAATTTGGTCAGTTTTGGCCCCGTGACTGCCCAAATAAGTGAAGTGTGCAGTGATTCTAAGAGCGACGCCTGTCATCTGCATGTCATACTGACTCACAGTATTATTTCACTAACACAGCAGACTCCCTATGCGTGTTACTGCAAAGTACAGAGTTCTACACTACTATAAAAGCTCTCTGCAGCTAGAAAATAGCCCTTTTTTCACGCGATTTGCCACAAATAAATTTGGATCGAAGCAAATTTTTGCAAAAAATTCGGCGAACTGGCCCAATCGAATTTTTATAAAATTTGCTTATCTCTAATGCCAATGTTACGTGTCAGGCTCGGGAAGATATGTGATGTTACTGGGGCTCAAGGGATTGCACCTTCATTATTAATTAATTGATATAGAGCATAACTTATGATCTCACATCATCAATTCCCTGTTCCTTTTCTTCAAGATCTCTGTAAATGGTCAGAATCCTCCCCAGACCCCCAAAGTTCTGTCTATTATGAAATAGTAAATACAATACAGGGAGGAGGAGGAAGATGCAGCTGCAGTATCACTAACTCGTTGCGTCTGTGGAACTGCAAGCTGTAACCTCAGAGGGGGAGAAATGGCATTAAGACATCTGATTGGCTCACAGCACACAGCAGACCACTCCCACGAAGAGCCTTCCCACACAGACATCATGGAGAAAAGAGTCCTAAATATAATAAATCCTAAAGTATACCTAGGGTACTGCTAATAACAGGGTGATATTATGTGCCATGGTTCTCACAGGTTTCTGTACACTATATATGAGGCTAATATTCTGAATATGTGTGATAATGTATTGTGATCCACTACAGCCATACAATGTGATAACTATGCTGCAAAATCTCTCCCTAAATCCTGGACATACAGGGGAACTCCTCCCCAATAGACCTCAAACATAAGGCCATATTTACAGATCGGTGTAGGATGGATCCATAATAAAGCACTCATAAAAATATATGAACCTATACCATACCTTTGATTTCGTAGGGAGTTTTTTTCTCATAGATTCATGCTGCAGTGTAATATGGGCAATATATGAAGATGGAAAAGTCAAGTGCACAAAAAGACTTCTGAGAACTGAGCTCTGTGTTCACTTACTGTAGTGTCTGAGTCTTACTCTCTCATGCCTACAGCGGTGGCTTATCCCTTTATGCAGCCATATTTGGTGAACGGAGCAAAAGTTTTAACAGGATATGATCGGATATATGGAGAGCTCTCAAGGAGGTGACTCACGAGAATTTAACTGTTTTATGGAAAAGGGGAAGAGGTTGGAGAATGACTGAGCGAGCAATTCAACATAATGAAAAATATCACCAAAAAAAGATAGAGACAAATATGCTACAATAATACTGCCCCTATCTACAAGAATATAACTACTATAATACTGCCCATATGTACAAGAATATAACTACTATAATACTGCTCCTATGTACAAGAATATAACTACTATAATACTGCCTCCTATGTACAAGAGTATAACTACTATGATACTGCGCCTATGTACAAGAATATAACTACTATAATACTGCTCCTATGTACAAGAATATAACTACTATAATACTGCTCCTATGTACAAGAATATAACTACTATAATACTGCTCCTATGTACAAGAATATAACTACTATAATACTGCTCCCTATGTACAAGAATATAACTACTATAATACTGCCTCCTATGTGCAAGAATATAACTACTATAATACTGCCTCCTATGTATGAGACTATTACTGCTATAATACTGCCTCCTATGTACAAGAATATAACTACTATAATACTGCTCCTATATACAATAATATAACTACTATAATACTGCTCCTATGTACAAGAATATAACTATTGTTATACTGCCTCCTATGTACAAGAATATAAATATTATTATACTGCTCCTATGTACAAGAATATAACTACTATAATACTGCTCCTATGTACAAGAATATAACTGCTATAATACTGCTCCTATGTACTAGAATATAACTACTATAATACTGCCTCCTATATACACTTGCCATAATAAGGTTAACTGTTGACCTTCTTTGGTTTCAGGTATATCCAGCCCTTGATGAGGACCCTATTATTATCTTCATGAAGGTTCCACGGTGCTGCTCTCTGCTGCCTGATTTCATCTACAGCAACTTACCGTATGTGTGATAACGAACCTCCACTGACTGCATAACTCATAAGGTACGTGTCACGTCAATAGAGTAGATATGGACAAGGGCAGCGAGGCCCTGGACTGAAGCCCCCCACTGTCCCTAGCTACTTGCAGTACAAGCCCTAGATGGCTAGACTGCAACTGGTCGACGGTCCCCACACTACAGACATGTGCAGTGACAGACAGACAAAATAGCAATGTCATCACAAACGGGTCAGAATCAGATGGGCTATTCAGTACCAGAACAGAATACAGAGAGTGGTCAGAAGACAAGCTGAGGTTCGAAGCACAGGATATCAATAAGCAAAATGGTAACAAGGAACCTAGCTGGTGAGCCAAACAAAACTATCACTGGCACTAGTGTATGTCCAGGAGGGGATTTAAACAGAGTGCCAAGTCCAAGCGGAGAAGACATATATGTTTGAGAGGTATTCTGGCAACAAAAGTTATCCCCTATCCTGAGTATAGAGTGGTGGGGATCCAATGGCTGGGACTCCCACCAATCATGAGAAAGTTGGTCCTGTGTCCCCTGTTTGAATTGAGCAATGGTCAAGCATGCACACTGCCCTATATTCATCTCTATGAAACAGAGACACTGGACACCCCATTCTCATGATCAGTGGAGGACCCAGCAATTAGACCACTACCGATTTAACAACTATCCACTGGATAGAGGATAACTTCTTGTTACCGGAATACCCCTTTAAGAAGTAAAGTGCAGCGGGAGAAAATACTTTGTGTGTACAGGTTAGGAGACCAATGAACTAGAGAAAGTCCCCTTAGGATCCAAAATGAGTGACTATGGTTACAGCTTCCTCTCCCATATTAGTATGGCAAGTGCAGCTCTGGAGCACAAACAGATGAAATATGGCACAGAATAAGACACCAGGAGCATTCATGGACAGCCATGAATGTAAGTCATCACTCCCATCCAACCTAGGTCAGAACATTCGAGAACCTTCCACCAGCATAGCATGGCTTGATCGACTGACCAGTTCTCCCTCATGAGTTTGCTTGTAAAATTGGGGGAGGGGCTGTTAAGGTTCTGTCCATCCATAGAAAAGGGATAGAACCCACTCTGTGAAACGTAAGAACTCTTCAATCTAGACTCCAATGCCAGGCAGGTATATTGAATAATGTTATATAGGCTAAGATTAGTTCTACCTGCAAAAATTGTCTCTGCAATGCGACCTATAGGTGACTCTTCTGTTAGTCTGACCCCTTAAAGAACCAGTACCAACTTGTACAGTACCAGAGATGTTAAGGCGTCAGGAGCCTTTGACATACATGGTAGCTCACTCCTCAGCCTTCTAATTTCTCTGGAACAAGAAATTCAGATACCAAAATACTTCTGGGGTGGGGATGAGCCCAAAACTTCAAGTTAAAGGTTATTTAGTGTAAATGTAGGGGATACTGAAGTAAACCAGCCTAACTCTTGTTCCATCTTCTTTTTTTAGGTTGGTTTGGGGGACTGACCATGGAGTGCCTACTCAGCCAAAAATCCAACAACACAACGGGTGACCATGGACTGAACACATCTCTTGCCAACACGCTCAAAACCCAAGTGAACCAACTGGCAGACTTAGATGAGACATTACACACCAAATTTTATGGACTCTGGGTGGCCCTGCTGATCATTAACACCCTCATTTTCCTCATTGGGATAATATTAAACAGCTTGGCCATTTATGTGTTTTGCTTCCGAACCAAAGCCAAGACCACGTCAGTCATCTACACCATCAACCTGATAGTGACGGACCTCCTGGTGGGGCTCTCTCTGCCGACCCGCATTGTCATGTACTACAGCGCTGAGGCTTGTCCAACCTGTTCATTTGTCCACAGCTTCACCTACTTTGTAAACATGTACTGTAGTATACTCTTCTTGACTTGTATATGTGTTGACCGCTATATGGCCATCGTGCAGGTTGAGGCATCACGAAAGTGGAGGAATCCCAACTATGCCAAATGCTTCTGTATTTTTATATGGATATTTGCTGTGGTGGTGACCTTCACCATCTTGACCACGACCATTAGTCACCCGTCGTGTTGCTATTTTCAGCTCTTTACTCTGACTATCTTCGAATACTTTGTGCCTCTTATCATCATCACTTTCTACACCCTTAGGATCATGTGGGCCCTGTCCAGGTCAACCCTCATGAACCAAAGTCGGGAGAGGCGCATGAAGGCCGTACAGCTTCTCATCACCGTGCTCATCATATTCACGGTGTGCTTCACGCCCATACACGTCAGCCAAGTGGTCTTCTGTGCCAGTCTAAACATGCCTCGGGATGTCATACTTATCGTCTACCATGTCACAGTGACGCTGAGTAGCCTTAATAGTTGTATGGACCCTATAGTCTACTGTTTTGTCACCAACAACTTCCAGTCCACCATGAAGAGCATCTTCAGGAAGCATCGACCAGAACGGAAAAGCATGGACATTGTGAGTCTACACAAAAACTCAAAGGGTTCAGGGACAATCACAGCTATTTCTAACGCAATAGTAAGCTTGCCGTTACAGAATAGCAATCTTATATAGTGTGGTCAATGTGGTCACGTGACTCTGGACAATGAATCGAGCATTCTACAATAGACACTGTATCACTAGATACATAGGACTGGTGATAAAGACCAGAAACAAAGACAAGATGCATTCCAAAGACGACCTATTGCTCATGGAGATGTAAAGCGGGAATTCAGTTGTACTGTAGTTTTTTATAACTTTTCATGATTTTTTTTCTTTTCTAATGAAAAACAATTTATCCACAGGCCAATCTGATGTGTGTAAACCAACCTGCAATAAATTATTTTTCTTCTTTCAGATGGAAGATGATGTTTTTTTCAAACAATGGGCCTAGATCAGTGCAGACAACCCCACCGATAAAGTAGGCACAATGTTATCTGTCAGATCACTCGCAATAGATGAGTTTCCATCCCACAAACACATCATGAGAATATTCAACTCAGTATAAATGAGATAACCCAACTAGTTAAGATTTTACTTAGTGACCAGAGCTCTACTAGTCAAGATGATTACTACTCAGTTTCTCTGTAGATAGCCCTGTGAAGATAATACTCAATGTTGAGTGCCGTACTAGTTAAATAGTATAGATAGCCCTATAGTCAAGTGGATTCTAAATGTAGAGAGTTCTACTAGTCAAGGTGATACTCAATATAGATAGCCCTACTAGTCAAGATGAAACTCAGTTTAGAGAGCTCTAACAGTCAAGATTATACTCAATGTACAACCCTACTAGTCAAGGTAGCAATGTAAATGGATCTACTAGCTAATGTGATGCAATGTGATGTACAGAGCCCTACTAGTCAAGATGGAACTCAATGTAGATAGCTCTATTACACAAGTTGAAAGCTAAAGTTGATAATCTACTAGTCAATGTCAAAATGAATGTAGATGACCCTTCTAGTCAAGATGAAACTCAATGTAGATAGCTCCAGTCAATATCATTACTCAATGTATAAAGCCATGACCAGTAAATTTGAAAGTCAATAAAGAGAACTCTACCAGTCAAGTTGAATACAAGGTTTATAGATCTACTAGTCAATATCAAAATGAATGCAGAAAACCCTACTAGTCAATATGAAACTAAATGTAGATAACCCTACTAGTCAAGATAAAACTCCATGGTCATAGCTCTACTTGTCAAAAACATTATAGGTAACCCAACTAGTCAAGGTGAAACTAAATTCAGGTAGCCCTACTAGTCAAGAGCTGACTCAAAGTGGAGAGCTCTACTATTCAAGATGAATATCAATGTGAATAGCCCTGACAGTCAAGATAATATTGACTGTTGACTGAAGACAATATTTAGTGTATAAATAGTCGAGAGTAAATGTCTAGTGATGAAAGGGGTAAGAACAACCATTACTGTTCCTTTAGCTAGTTAGTAGAATCATCTTTTAAGTGGTTCTCTCAGTTGTTATGTCTGCAACCTTTGGATTAAGATGATGGATAAGAGAATGTTCTTCTTAATTCTGAGCTTTTATCCACATCTTCTCATCTTGTCCATGGCTCTCCTCATGCCACAGCTCTAATCCTCTCACGACGCCCATATCCAGGTGAGACGAAGACGTGAAGACTTTTGCTTCTATTGTTTCAAAGTTTCACTGTTTGGCCAAATGATTGAGCATTTATCACCCGCAAGCGCTGAAAGTGAGAGGAGCGAAGACAAATATTTATTACCCGTGTTTAGCTTTTGTTCCATTAATAGTTGGAAATTAAACAACGGGAACATTATCTGTTCTTCACTTTTTGACATCCAAGAGCTGCTCTGGAAAATCTCTAGCTCTAAGAAGTCTGAAAAATTACCACAGTAAAATTAAATAAGAGTCCTCCATCAATGACTACCTGAAAAGTAGATACCTGAATACAAATGTAGCATTTCAACCTTTGTTTTATTATATTTTTGTATTTTATTCTTTCTTTTTTTTATGAATGTTACTTAAATTTATTTTTATATTTTATCTTTTTTTATTCTATTTATTTTATATATTTCACTTACTGTATTTTTTGTTTAATTGCTTTATTTATTTTTGGCTTTTATTTTGATTTTTTTCAATTATATGTACAGTTTTTCGTATTTTACTTAAATTTTTTTTGTTTTATATTTTATATTCTTTTTCTTTCTATTTCATTTATTTATTTATTTCTATTTTTAGGTTATTATTGTATTGTTAGGCTTTGAGCCACTCCCAAATATCTAGGAATAGGACACTGTAATGACCTACATAGAAAAATGACAGCAGAAGTCATACATTTAAAAAACAAAAACACCCCCAGCCCACAGAAGTATCCTGTGGAGAAAAGCATTGGACCTTATGTCTTAATCATTGACTTCAGGTTTTTCAGTCAGTTCTATTTCCCCAGGTGCATAACATCCAGTCCCCGGCAATGCAGTCTACCATTGTCACAGGTGTATAACATCCAGCCCCCAGCCATGCAGTCTACTATTATCACTGGTGCATAACATCCAGCCCTTGGCCATTTCGTCTACCATTACCACAAGTGTATAACATTCAGCCCTTGGCCATTTTGTCTACCATTACCACAAGTGTATAACATCCAGCCCTTGACCATTTTGTCTACCATTACCACAAGTGTATAACATCCAGCCCTTGGCCATTTTGTCTACCATTACCACAAGTGTATAACATCCAGCCCTTGGCCATTCGTCTACCATTACCACAAGTGTATAACATTCAGCCCTTGGCCATTTTGTCTACCATTACCACAAGTGTATAACATCCATCCCCTGGCCATGTAGTCTACCATTACCACAGGTACATAACATCCAGCCTTTAGACATGCAGTCATCATTACAGACATTTGTGAAAGAAAGGCTCATTGTAAGGAGCTCTGTGAATTTCAACATAGTCCTTTAATAGGATGTCACTGCTGCCACAAGTTATTTCCATCCTAGATATTCCACCATCATCTGTGAGTGGTTTAATTGTAAAGTGGAAAGAACCAGTTACAGAGCGGAGTTCTGAGGAGCATAAGAGTCCAGACCTTCTCTGCCCTTAACATCAGCACAGAAACTGTGCTGTGTCGGGAGCTTCAAGGCATGGGCTTCCATGGCCGAGCAGCTGCAAGCAAGCTTTACATCACCAAGCACAATGCCAAACATCAGATGGAGTGGTGTAAAGCATGCAGCCACTGGACTCTGGAGCAGTGGAAATGTCTTCTGTGCAGTGACCAATCATGCTTCTCTAACTGGTGGTCTGATGGATGAGTCTGGGTTTGGTAATGCAAAGGGAACGTTACCTACCTGTCTGCATTGTGCCATCAGTAAAGTAAAGGAAATTTTAATGCTTCAGCAGACCAGCCTTGTGGCAATAGTTTGGGGAAGGGCTGCTGCAGTTATCTGGTTTGGGGTGGCCCCAATGCTATGCTGGGACCCCCAGACACCATCAAGGTATCACCAGATGTTGCTGCTCTCTGGAAGGGATTTTAAGTAGGGTGAACCCCAATGGGAAATAATTCCAGAGAGTCAGGGTTTGTAGTAAACCAGTGTGCTTCTTTACTGGAGGGATTCAGGTACAAAACATTACAGGTGAGGCACTGATCTGGCTTCTCCAGTCTCCTCCCTGGCAGAAGAAGGGTTTGATGCTGAGGATAGACCTGAGCTAGCTGTCCCTCTCTCTCTCTCTCTCTCTCTCTCTCTCAGAAGGCTGGTATCCTGGTCAAAGGCTGGAGGCCCACAGTCTATAGCTCTGTAGTCCAGATGGAAAGAATAGCTATTAGAAGGATTTTGAGCTTTATTCACTTTTTTAAACACACTGCTATTATTTTGAACACAACTGTACACATCAAATTTAATTACACAGTATCAAATAGTGCAAGTTAACCATTTCAAGTAAAGTAAGAAGTTGCTGACTTGCAAATGTCCAGACTTCAAAGTACCCCTGGTACTACCTGGTACACAGTGCACTACAACTTTTCTGTCCCAGCATGACTGCGACCCAGTGCACGAAGCAAGCTCCATGATGGCATGGTTGGGGGAGTTTGGTGTGGAAGAACTTGACTGGCCGCACAGAATCCTGACTTCAACCCCATCCAACACTTGATCTAACGACCAGACTGCGAGACAGACCCTCTCTCCAACATTAGTGTCTGACCTCACAAATGCTCTTCTGGATGAAGGGCAAAACTTCCCAGAGACATATTCCATGGTCTTGTAGATATCCTTCCGAGAGAAGCAAAGGGGGGAACCAGCTCCATATTAATGCCTATGGATGCAGAGTGAGATGTCATAAAAGCTCCTGGAAGTGGAATGTGTATGTGTCCAATACTTTTCTCCATATAGTTCATTTTCCAATGTGCTATTAAATGTTCCCGATCATGCAATAAGCCAATGTTATGAGGCAATTGGTGGAGCAACAGTGGAACCAGCAGGTGAGAGCCTAATGGGCTAATTGATGGTGAGGACCAATTTAGGAACAAGGCCCTCACCACCCAAAAAAAGAGTAACCTTACTCTTTAAATTTAGAAAGAACATGGCTTTCCTTGCAGCAAGAGCAGTCATAGCAATTGAAGAGGTCAATCTGTTGCATGGAATGATCTGCTTGAGAGAAGGCTTAAAAGATGACATTCAGGATTCCTGCAGCCACCACTAGGGGGAGCTCACAGCATACAGAATGATATCGCCACCAGTAGAGGGAGCTCACTGCAGACAGATTCATATAGCCACCAGTAGAGGGAGCTCACTGCAGGCAGCTTTATACAGCCACCACTAGGGGGAGCTCACTGCATACAGCTTTATACAGTCACCACTAGGGGGAGCTCCCTGCATACAGCTTTATACAGTCACCACTAGGGGGAGCTCACTGCATACAGCTTTATACAGTCACCACTAGGGGGAGCTCACTGCATACAGCTTTATACAGTCACCACTAGGGGGAGCTCACTGCATACAGCTTTATACAGTCACCACTAGGGGGAGCTCACAGCATACACATTTATACAGTCACCACTAGGGGCAGCTCACAGCATACACATTTATACAGTCACCACTAGCGGAGGCCTCACAGCATACTAATTTATATAGGCACCACTAGGGGGAGCTCACAGCATACAGAATGATATAGCCACCAGTAGAGTGAGCTCACTGCATGCAGCTTTATACAGTCACCACTAGGGGGAGCTCAGAGCATACACATTTATAAAGTCACCACTAGGGGGAGCTCACAGCATACAGAATGATATAGCCACCAGTAGAGGGAGCTCACTGCATACAGCTTTATACAGCCACCACTAGGGGGAGCTCACAGCATACAGATTTATACAGTCACCACTAGAGGGAGCTCACTACATACAGATTTATACAGTCACCACTAGAGGGAGCTCACTGCATACAGATTTATACAGCATACAGATTATTTTTATTTATTTTTTTTATTTTTTTTGCCTTCCTTTGGATCAACTTGCAGGATGACAGGCCGAACTGGATGGACAAATGTCTTTTTTCGGCCTTATGTACTATGTTACTATGTTACCACTATGGGGAGCTCACAGCATACACATTTATACAGTCACCACTAGCGGAGGCCTCACAGCATACTCATTTATATAGGCACCACTAGGGGGAGCTCACAGCATACAGAATGATATAGCCACCACTAGAGGGAGCTCACTGCAGACAGATTTATACAGGCACCACCAGGGGGAGCTCACAGCATACACATTTATACAGTCACCACCAGGGGGAGCTCACAGCATACACATTTATACAGTCACCACCAGGGGGAGCTCACAGTATACACATTTATACAATCACCACTAGCGGGGGCCTCATAGCATACACATTTATACAGGAACCACTAGGGGGAGCTCACAGCATACACATTTATACAGGCACCACTATGGGGAGCTAAAAGCATATAGATTTATAAATTCAACACTGGGGGGTAATAATGGCATACAGATTTATACAGCCACCACTAGTGGAAGCTTACTGTGCATGTACAGCCTGCAGCTCCATCAGGATGGGGGAACAGGACTCCAGTTCTTGGGATTGGTAGTGAGAGTTCATTATCCTCTCTTCTATGGATAGGGGATTACTTGAAAACTTGTTAAAACCCCTTTAAAACACGTGATTATTAAATTCCTTTACCATAGACTACAATAGCTTGAGCGTGCGCCATCTTTAAAGACCTTATATCCACCATACATATATGCTGGGAAGGGGCTAATACATTCATAAGGGTTAAATGGTAAAATTATTTCTGCCTGCATGGGCCACTAGGGGGCGCTCACTGCATACAGATCTATAAGGCTTTCAGTGACCTGAATAATATTATACATCTGACTTCAGTCAGCGCCCCCTGGTAATTTAATTTAATGATAGTGGGAAATGGGCAGGATAAAGGGTCCAATGTGGGAATAGTCCATGGGAATGGTCCACCTGCCCCGCGGTGATGAAGGCCCTGACCAGAGATATCACTGGGAATGCTGACACTAAACCCCCTAGTGGCGCAAGTGATGTATTACATATAAAAAATGAAATCAGCATAATGGGGTGGGCAGCAGTTTTCACGGTGGGCACCAAAAAACCCACCACTTTTAGAAATTTTGGGACCATTAACAACAATTGATGGGTAATAATATCACTGACTCTTGTTAACGTTAAGTTTTCCTCCAGTCACATCCAGAGCTGCGGTCACAGTGACGCACAATGGTTTGTTCTGAGCGCAGTGCATTGTGGGAGCTCAGATGAATGTCCTACTGTTAGGACTAAACCATTAGATCACATTTCTAACCGCAGAGCGCGCATAACTTGCCGTCTGTGATCAGTAAATGCAGCTTTGGATGTGATTGGAGTATAATGTACATGATAAGTAAAGTGTTGCGGATATCGTGCATGTGTTCTCAATGGGGAGAGGGGGATAAGTGTCAGCCGGACTCCCCTGGTGGCAGCTGATCTCCTGCTGAAATCCAACATGTCTGATCCTTCTTACTCATGTCAGGTGTCATCGAGGCAGAGCCTGCACACCAGACGGCTCCCATGTGTCTGTGCGCCTTAAAGGCATATCCCTCATCACCCCACCCCACAGTGACCATCTTCTGGGGCTCCTTAGCTGAGATCTTCTAGTCTTCTGTACTATAAATAGAGGGAGGTCATGGCGGCCTGATAATGGATGGATTTACATAGCGCTGTCACCGAGGGCTTATGATGTTCAATGCCGGAGATCAGCGGCGATTACAGAGATCAGCAGCATCAAAGAATCCAAAATCTGGCATCTTCCCCCAGAATTAAAAATAAAAATTTAATACGGGAACCGCGCTGTATTTCTGACAGTCTATGAGAGTAGTTGGAATGAAGAACCATAAACGTGGGGAACTGAGTTCATATCCAGCTGTCGGAAGTGGCAATCACAAGTCCGTACTTCACATACAATGAACCTGCTCTCCACCTCCAGCCGGTCGTCAGATCTCGCCTGAGCCACCGACCGCCCACTCCAAACCGGGTCAGGATTACCTTCACAAAAGGACAGAGAGATGGTGCAATACCCTCAGCAATCGGAGGTGACCAGGTTTCATTGTACTCACATATTCCAGAGTTTTCACATGCGTATAAGAATGCCCGACCCGGGTTTCGCAATTAGCTTCGTCAGGGGCTGCGGTACAAACGCCGCTATAATCCACGAGTATATAACAGCCTTTTACCCCGGAACAGAAACGGACTTCCGTTGTCCGGCGGCATGTCAAACAATCGCATGCTGAAATTACTAAAAACGTATACAAACTTACAGTATATTCAATTACACAAACGCACAAATCAATATTTCAAGATATCATTAGAAATTATACTGAAATATAAAGATTAATAAATATAAAAATATAATAAATATATAAAATTACAGATATATTCAAACAATGTATATTCAGGAAGATCCCACCATGCAGACCGACTTTATGTCCCATTCAATATTACGTCCTTGTGGCTGCAGTGTGTTCATTTCATAGATCCATTGCGCCTCCTTTTTATTAATTTGTGTAGCGGGATTACCTCCTCGCCAGTGGCGCTTCACAAGTTCCACGCCACAAAATTTGAGACCAATGGGGTCCTTCTGGTGGAATTTCTTGTAATGTGCCGAGACGCTATGGGTCTCCAGACCCTTTTTGATGTTCCTGAGAAAAAAAAAGTTAGAGGGAATATTTTGTGTGAGTCTATGGGGGTCATTTATATACTTGAGTGCCTGTGTGGACTCCAGTATATCGGTAGAACACTGAGGAAGCTGAAGGTCCGAGTTGCAGAACATATCAGGAACATTAAAAAGGGGCTGGAGACCCACAGCGTCTCGGCACATTACAAGAAATTCCACCAGAAGGACCCCATTGGTCTCAAATTTTGTGGCGTGGAACTGGCGAGGAGGTAATCCCGCGACACAAATTAATAAAAAGGAGGCGCAATGGATCTATGAAATGAACACACTGCAGCCACAAGGACGTAATATTGAATGGGACATAAATCGGTCTGCATGGTGGGATCTTCCTGAATATACATTGTTTGAATATATCTGTAATTTATATATTTATTATATTTTATATTTATTAATCTTTATATTTCAGTATAATTTCTAATGATATCTTGAAATATTGATTTGTGCGTTTGTGTAATTGAATATACTGTAAGTTTGTATACGTTTTTAGTAATTTCAGCATGCGATTGTTTAAAATGCTGCCGGACAACGGAAGTCCGTTTCTGTTCCGGGGTAAAAGGCTGTTATATACTCGTGGATTATAGCGGCGTTTGTACCGCAGCCCCTGACGAAGCTAACTGCGAAACCCGGGTCGGGCATTCTTATACGCATGTGAAAACTCTGGAATATGTGAGTACAATAAAACGTGGTCACCTCCGATTGCTGAGGGTATTGCACCATCTCTCTGTCCTTTTGTGAAGGTAATCCTGACCCGGTTTGGAGTGGGCGGTCGGTGGCTCAGGGCGAGATCTGACGACCGGCTGGAGGTGGAGAGCAGGTTCATTGTATGTGAAGTACGGACTTGTGATTGCCACTTCCGACAGCTGGATATGAACTCAGTTCCCCACGTTTATGGTTCTTCATTCCAACTACTCTCATAGACTGTCAAAAATACAGCGCGGTTCCCGTATTAAATTTTTACTTTGTACTAAGGAGATTGAACCCACCCTATTAGGGGCACCGCTGCGTTGTCCAGTATTTCACACTAAATATCATTTGTTTCCCCCAGAATTAGCGTGTGAGCCCCGGACGTACACACCAGATTAGGACTGGTGCTAACCATCAGTCATATGTCAGGTCAGTGCTATATAGGACCCCCCTCTCGGACCTGGATCCCCCATAGAACAGATCACCGTACCAGTGCAGGGCTTTCTACATTGAAGTCTATGGGACATCCCAAAACAGCCATTACTATACTTACCTGTGGCCTCAGGGAACCAAGCCTTGCTGGATCCGGCAGGGTTCAGCAAAAACACTTCCGTTACTGATAATACAACCGTCTGCATCCGTTATGAACAGATCCGGTTGTATTATCTGTAACATCGCCGAGATGGATCCGTCATGAACTCCACTGAAAGTCAATGGGGGACGGATCCGTTTTCTATTGTATCAGATTGTGTCAGAGAAAACGGATCCGTTTGCATTGACTTGCATTGTGGGTCATGGCGGATCCGTCTTGCTCCGCATCCCAGGACGGAAAGCAAACCGCAGCGTGCTGCTCTCCGGTATGGAACGGAACCAATCGGAACGGAATACATTTTGGAGCGCTCCGTTCTGTTCAGTTACATTTTGTCCCCCATTGACAATGAATGGGGACAAAACAGAAGCGTTTTTTTTTTTACGGTATTGACACCCTATGACGGATCTCAATACCCGAAAACAGAAATGCAAGTGTGAAAGTAGCCTGACCGCCCCACACACGTACGCCTTAGCACTACAGGCATCCCAGGTGCCGAATGTCTTGTCCTAATGTCGTCTCTGCTGTGGCATTTAATAAGCTGTGCAGAGTATTTCAGGAGAAGAGCTGATCTTATGGGAGGTCATAGACTGAGAGTTACATAGTGGACGGAGCAGGGCCCCCAGCAGCACAGAGGATTTCAGAAGAGGAATGGGTTAATCTTGTGGAGGTCACAGGCTGAGAAGAGTTACATAGTGGAAGGAGCAGGGTCCACAGCAGCACAGAGGATTTCAGGACAGAAGTGTGTTGATTTTGTGGCAGGTCACAGATTTAGATAGGTATAGTGGAGGAAAGAGAGTCCCCAGCAGCACAGAGTATTTCAGGAGAAGAGCTGATCTTGTGAGGAAGACACAGAGACTGAGAGTTACATAGTGGACGGAGCAGGGCCCCCAGCAGTACAGAGTATTTCAGGAGAGGAGTGCGCTGATCTTGTGGGGGTTCACAGGCTAATAGTTACATATGCAGTGTCCCACTCAGTGATGGTCGTGGGCACGTCAAACTTTTGTATCAAATGTATTTCTGTATGTACCTGTAATTCCTATTAGCAGGCTGTTAGAAGTCATTACATCTGTCCGCCCCTAGGTGGTGCTGGCGCCGCTTATGTATATATTCTGGGGTTTGCTAATAAGGGCTGCGGATAGAATGAATTGTCTGTGATAAGGAGAAGGCAGGAAGTTAATGGAGGAGCAGGTCAGGCCTAGTCCTCACTGTCGCTGATCAAGCTGAGGGGGTGTAGAGAACAGCATTCCAGCAGCAGAGCACGGACCAGGGAGTCTACGTCTGATATAGAGAAAGTCTGGTGGAGGTGAGAGCTGACATCAGCCAATGGACTTCACAAGCTCCAGTGACCGGGAGGAACCTACAAGTACCTGGACACAGCCGGATGATTAATGCGCAGAATTCTCCGTTACCACACGCCTCTACGGACATAGCGGAGCGTAATTCTTCAGTGAGCATCCAGCACAAAGAATGGAGCAGAAGACGGATGCCGTTAGGGAGAGCGCCCCGTGGACTGCTGCTGACCAGTAAGAGTTATTATATCCAGTACCTGAGTACTAGAGAGTGGACAAGGCAGAGACAGATATAGAGGGAAGGAAAACTCCTCAACTTACAACTGCCAAGCCTGTTACAATCAGAATCATATCGGTATGCCACATAAATGTACTGACTGCCTGGAGACACGTGATTTAAAGGGAACCTGTCATGTGGATATTTGATTATAATCTAACTAATTATATACAATCATTACCTACTTTTTAGGTACCTTAGATGTATTCACTTACTGGTGTGAGAGATGGTTACCTCATAATATACACAAAGATGCCACATGCTAATGAGCTGATTTGAGTCCAGCATGATGTAATTGAGTCCAGCATATATTTAATTCAGAGCTATAGCCACTCCCCTGCCCATCTGCTGCTGATTCCTATGGAAACAAACTGTCATTCAGCAGCAGGTGGGCGGGGAGAGTCAGGAGCTCATGAATATTCATGACTCATCATTATCAGCTGGAGCTTCTTAATATAAGATGTTGGCAGATTGACTGGGTCAATTAAAGAAAGTGACCCAGCATTTTGCTAAGCAAATCAGTCACTTATTTATGTTGCCCTTTAGTTAGGACACCATAAAACTGGTGACAGGTTCCCTTTAAGTAAAAGTTCACTGTTTTACTACAACCGACTCCTCATCTTTTCCACCACCAACCTTTGAACCTAACGGTGCTGGCCAGTGTTGAGCGAACTTGTGTTTTAAGTTCGGCGTCTAAAGTTCGGGTTATCGAAGAATCGCGTTATGGATTCCGCTATCACGGACCATAACGGAATTTAGAATCCATAACGCGATTCTTCGATAACCCGAACTTTAGATGCTGAACTTAAAACACAAGTTCGCTCAACACTAGTGCTGGCGTCACGAACACCAGGGTTCCAGCCTCCAAAGCACCCTAAACACCTACTCCACCTCGACTACCATCTGGTTGGTGAGCCCTGTACTAGAGAGCGCCCCCGAGGATTTAGTGCTGTCTTCCCCATCACTGCACGCCGGCCCAGGGAGGCTCTGCTAACCGTGAGTAAACTACTACTACCCCCTTCAGCCCACCGTCGCTGCACATAGTGGAAGGAGCAGGATCCCAGCAGAACAGAGGATTTCAGGAGAGGAGTGTGCTGATCTTGTGGGGAGGGCACGGACAGAGAGTTAGGGCTCATGAACAAAAACATATTCCGTTTTGTTTTTGCGGCCCGTATGCAGAACCATTCACTTCAATAGGATCACTGAAAAAACGGAAATGACTCCATGTGCAATCTGTGTCCGTTTTATCCACATGCCTGTTATACAAAAAAATAAAGCACGTCCTATAATTGTCTGCGATACGGACAAGGATAGGACTGTTCTATTAAGGTCCGGCCGTTCCGTTCTGAAAAATGCTGAATGCGCACGGACGTCATCCGTGTTTTCCGGATCCACAATTTGCAGGACCACAAAACAACAACGGTTGTGTGCATGAGCCCTTACATAGAGGACAGAGTCCCCAACAGCACAGAGTATTTCAGGACAAGAGTGTGTTGATTCTGTGGTAGGTCACAGATTCAGTTAAGTAGAGTGGAGGAAGGAGAGTCCCCAGCAGCACAGAGTATTTCAGGAGAGCAGAGAGCTACAGCAAAAATCAACTCTCCCGCTCCCAGTTTGTCCATGTGTTACACAGTGCGGGGCTTCAGAATCCTTTGTAACAGATTAGAATAGGAATCTCCAGTCTTTTCTAGAAAAAGAGAAGGAATAAAACCTACGACCTTCCCAGTGTGAACCGAGGGAGAGAAAATGATGGAAGAAACCTGCCGCATCCAGGGAAAGCGGAACCTGCATCCTGCAGAAGGGGGAAAAGGTCTACTCTGGCGCCATCTGGTGCAGGATTGAGAAATGAGCAGGTCCAGGACTAAATCCAAAGCTTGGACTGTCACTGCGGAGCATGATGGGAGTTGTAGTTTTACAACAGCTGGAGAGTCACAGGTTAAGGAACCCTGGTGTAATGTCTACTAAACTCCAAGTATCATGGACTTCAGTGCTTTGCCTCTTCATTCGGAGGTTTTTAGGTGACCGCTCATATTAAAGCTTTTATAGACAAGAGTGTGTAAATATAGCAGAGCCGAGTTTGTCATATGGCACATTCCTGGTGATATCACAATGTGGAACCCGTGGATTTACACAAGACAGTGACTGTCACTCAAGACCCCAAATCACAAAAGGCAAAAATGAAAATTCTCCATATTTCTCAGGGACAGGCAGAGTTTTTGTAGGGGGAGATTAGAATTCTGCAGAAATGGCATGATGCATTCCCATTACGCTGATGTGTATGTACTACGTCACATTTTTACCATCTCACTAGCGCCGCCTTCTGGAAGTACATAAATAAAAAACTGCAGTAGAAGATCTGTCACATGTCCACTAGATGGCGCCATAGCATAACTATTCCCTCATTATACAGCACAGCCGCCACTGTAGTATGTGTAAAAAGTGGCAAATCTTAGGCCTGCAATTCAGTGTGCCGCCCAGTGCTCCAGATGTAGCAGAGCTGTATTTGTAACTTAAAAGTGTCTGATCTGATGATTATGCTAAAAATAATACAGCATTTTAACAATTACATTTTTAGGAATGATGTATTTTATGTTTTTGTCATTGGATATAAAGTAACACTTTGCAAGATGTTTTAAATTAGAAATCTTTCCCATCCGTGTTTTCTCTTCTGTCGTGGGTTCTGTACGCAGAGCGCTGTTCTAGAAAATGACAGACCTTGTTTACAGTCCGTGGACCCATCAGGTGCCGCTTGTGTCCATCATACCCCGATCCAGCACTTCCGTTATTTCCAGGAATAACAGCGCAGATGTCAATGAAGCCTTAGATCACTCATCCCAGTGGGGTGTATTCACACAGTGCGGACATAATGGAAAAAATGCACTCTGTAGATCCACCCTGTGTCCACCCTGCCGTAGTATAGTTTCTCCCGCACTTCGGTCATGCACTTGTTTCCTCTCCTTCGCTACAATAATGTAAACGGACCGTGTGAAGGCCAAATGATCACCAGAAGAAAGACAACTTCTCCGCAGACAAGAGTCTGAATTTCCTGATGAGATATGTCTGTTCTGTGGAGATCTGGATTGCACCAATCGGTAGCCCCATAACAATGTCACCCAAAGACCCCTATAATAGTGCGTCATCCACAGATCCCCATAACAGCGCGTCATCCACAGATCCACCATAACAGTGCGTCATCCACAGATCCACCATAACAGCGCGTCATCCACAGATCCCACATAACAGTGTTACAAAAGAGACCCCCATAATAGTGCGTCATCCACAGATCCCCCATAACAGCGCGTCATCCACAGATCCACCATAACAGTGCGTCATCCACAGATCCACCATAACAGCGCGTCATCCACAGATCCCACATAACAGTGTTACAAAAGAGACCCCCATAAAAGTGTGTCATCCACAGATCCCCCATAACGGTGTCACAAAAGAGACCCCCATAACAGTGTGTCATCCACAGATTCTCCATAACAGTGTGTCATCCACAGATCCCACATAACAGTGTCATCCACAGATCCACCATAACAGTGTGTCATCCACAGATCCACCATAACAGTGTGTCATCCACAGATCCCACATAATAGTGTCATCCACAGATCCACCATAACAGTGTGTCATCCACAGATCCCACATAACAGTGTCATCCACAGATCCACCATAACAGTGTGTCATCCACAGATCCCCCCCCATAACAGTGTAATCCACAGATCCCCCATAACAGAGTGTCACCCACAGATCCCCCATAATAGAGTGTCACCCACAGATCCCACATAACAGTGTCATCCACAGATCCACCATAACAGTGTGTCATCCACAGATCCCCCATAACAGTGTCATCCACAGATCCCCCTATAACAGTGTAATCCACAGATCCCCCATAACAATGCATCATCCCATCCACAGATGCCCCCAAAATAGTGTCATCCACAGATCTCCCATACAGTGTGTTCTCCACAGATCCCCCATAACAGTGTGTCATCCACAGATCCCCATAACAGTGTGTCATCCACAGATCCCCCATAACAGTGTGTCTTCCACAGATACCCTCATAACAGTGTCATCAACAGATCCCCCATAAAAGAGTCATCCTCAGATACTCCATAACAGTGTGTCCTCAACAGATCCCTCATAACAGTGTCATCCACAGATCCCCATAACCGTGTGTCATCCACAGATCTTCCATAACAGTGTGTCATTCACATATCCACAATAACAGTGTGTCATCCACAGATCCTCCATAACAGTGTGTCATCCACGGATCTTCCATAACAGTGTGTCATCCACATATCCACAATAACAGTGTGTCATCCACAGATCCTCCATAACCGTGTGTCATCCACGGATCTTCCATAACAGTGTGTCATCCACAGATTCCCCAATAACAGTGTCATCCACAGATTCCCCCATAACAGTGAGTCATCCACAGATCTTCCATAACAGTGTGTCATTCACATATCCACAATAACAGTGTGTCATCCACAGATCCTCCATAACAGTGTGTCATCCACGGATCTTCCATAACAGTGTGTCATCCACATATCCACAATAACAGTGTGTCATCCACAGATCCACCATAACAGTGTGTCATCCACAGATCCCCCCCCCATAACAGTGTAATCCACAGATCCCCATAACAGAGTGTCACCCACAGATCCCCCATAATAGAGTGTCATCCACAGATCCCACATAACAGTGTCATCCACAGATCCACAATAACAGTGTGTCATCCACAGATCCCCCCATAACAGTGTCATCCACAGATCCCCCTATAACAGTGTAATCCACAGATCCCCCATAACAATGCATCATCCCATCCACAGATGCCCCCAAAATAGTGTCATCCACAGATCTCCCATACAGTGTGTTCTCCACAGATCCCCCATAACAGTGTGTCATCCACAGATCCCCATAACAGTGTGTCATCCACAGATCCCCCCATAACAGTGTGTCTTCCACAGATACCCTCATAACAGTGTCATCAACAGATCCCCCATAAAAGAGTCATCCTCAGATACTCCATAACAGTGTGTCCTCAACAGATCCCTCATAACAGTGTCATCCACAGATCCCCATAACCGTGTGTCATCCACGGATCTTCCATAACAGTGTGTCATCCACATATCCACAATAACAGTGTGTCATCCACAGATCCTCCATAACAGTGTGTCATTCACAGATCCCCCATAACAGTGTGTCATCCACAGATTCCCCAATAACAGTGTCATCCACAGATTCCCCCATAACAGTGAGTCATCCACAGATCCCCTATAACAGTGTCATCCACAGATCCCCCATAACAGTGTCATCCACAGATCCCCCATAACAGTGTCATCCACAGATCCCCATTACAGTGTGTCATCCACAGATCCTCCATAACAGTGTGTCATCCACAGATCCCTCATAACAGTGTCATCCACAGATCCTACATAACAGTGTGTCATCCACAGAACCACCATAACACTGTGTCATCCGCACATCCCCCCATAACAGTGTATCATCCACAGATCCCCCATAACAGTGTCATCCACAGATCTCCCAAAACAGTATGTCATCCACAGATCCCCCATAATAGTGTGCCATCCACAGATCCCCGTAACAGTGTGTCATCCAAAGATCGCCCTTAGCAGTGTGTCATCCACAGATCCCCCATAAAAGTATGTGATCCACAGATCCCCCATAAAAGTATGTGATCCACAGATCCCCCATAACAGTGTGTCATCCACAGATCCTCCATAACAGTGTGTCATCCACAGATTTCCCATAACAGTGTGTCATCCACAGATCTTCAATAACAGTGTGTCATCCACAGATCCTCCATAACAGTGTGTCATCCACAGATCCTCAATAACAGTGTGTCATCCACAGATCCCCCATAACAGTGTAATCCACAGATCCCCCATAACAGAGTGTCATCCACAGATCCCACATAACAGTGTCATCCACAGATCCCCCATAACAATGCATCATCCACAGATGCCCCCAAAATAGTGCCATCCACAGATCTCCCATACAGTGTGTTCTCCACAGATCCCCCATAACAGTGTCATCCACAGATCCCCATAACAGTGTGTCATCCACAGATCCCCCATAACAGTGTGTCTTCTACAGATACCCTCATAACAGTGTCATCAACAGATCCCCCATAAAATAGTCATCCTCAGATCCTCCATAACAGTGTATCCTCAACAGATCCCTCATAACAGTGTCATCCACAGATCCCCCATAACCGTGTGTCATCCACGGATCTTCCATAACAGTGTGTCATCCACATATCCTCCATAACAGTGTCATCCAAAGATCGCCCTTAGCAGTGTGTCATCCACAGATCCCCCATAAAAGTATGTGATCCACAGATCCCCCATAACAGTGTGTCATCCACAGATCCTCCATAACAGTGTCATCCAAAGATCGCCCTTAGCAGTGTGTCATCCACAGATCCCCCATAAAAGTATGTGATCCACAGATCCCCCATAACAGTGTGTCATCCACAGATCCTCCATAACAGTGTGTCATCCATAGATCCCTCATAACAGTGTCATCCACAGATCCCCCATAACCGTGTGTCATCCACGGATCTTCCATAACAGTGTGTCATCCACATATCCACAATAACAGTGTGTCATCCACATATCCACAATAACAGTGTGTCATCCACAGATCCTCCATAACAGTGTGTCATCCACAGATTCCCCAATAACAGTGTGTCATCCACAGATTCCCCCATAACAGTGAGTCATCCACAGATCCCCATAACAGTGTATCATCCACAGATTCCCCCATAACAGTGTGTCATCCACAGATTCCCCAATGACAGTGTGTCATCCACAGATTCCCCCATAACAGTGAGTCATCCACAGATCCCCATAACAGTGTGTCTTCCACAGATACCCTCAAAACAGTGTCATCAACAGATCCCCCATAAAAGAGACATCCTCAGATCCTCCATAACAGTGTGTCCTCAACAGATCCCTCATAACAGTGTCATTCACAGATCCCCCATAACTGTGTGTCATCCACGGATCCTCCATAACAGTGTGTCATCCACATATCCACAATAACAGTGTGTCACCCACAGATCCTCCATAACAGTGTGTCATCCACAGATCCCCCATAACAGTGTGTCATCCACAGATTCCCCCATAACAGTGTGTCATCCACAGATTCCCCCATAACAGTGTGTCATCCACAGATTCCCCCATAACAGTGAGTCATCCACGGATCCCTTATAACAGTGTCACCCACAGATCCCCCATAACAGTGTCATCCACAGATCCCCATTACAGTGTGTCATCCACAGATCCTCCATAACAGAGTGTCATCCACAGATCCCCCATAACAGTGTGTCATCCACAGATCCCCCATAACAGTGTCATCCACAGATCCTCAATAACAGTGTGTCATCCACAGAACCACCATAACACTGTGTCATCCACACATCCCCCCATAATAGTGTGTCATTCACAGATCCCCCATAACAGTATTGTCCACAGATCTCCCAAAACAGTGTGTCATCCACAGATCCCCATAATAGTGTGCCATCCACAGATCTCCCGTAACAGTGTGTCATCCACAGATCCTCCATAACAGTGTCATCCAAAGATCGCCCTTAGCAGTGTGTCATCCACAGATCCCCCATAAAAGTATGTGATCCACAGATCCCCCATAACAGTGTGTCATTCACAGATCCTATAAAAGTGTGTCATCCACAGATCCTCCATAACAGTGTGTCATCCACAGATTTCCCATAACAGTGTGTCATCCACAGATCCTCAATAACAGTGTGTCATCCACAGATCCTCAATAACAGTGTGTTATCCACAGATCCTCCATAACAGTGTGTCATCCACAGATCCTCAATAACAGTGTGTCATCCACAGATCCTCAATAACAGTGTGTTATCCACAGATCCTCCATAACAGTGTGTCATCCACAGATCCTCAATAATAGTGTGTCATCCACAGATCCTCAATAACAGTGTGTCATCCACAGATCCTCCATAACAGTGTGTCATCCACAGATTCTCCATAACAGTGTGTCATCCACAAATCCCCCATAACAGTGTGTAATCCACAGATCCTATAAAAGTGTGTCATCCACAGATCCCCCCATAACAGTGTGTCATCCACAGATCCTCCATAACAGTGTTTCCTCCACAGATCCCCCATAACAGTGTGTCATCCACAGATCCTATAAAAGCGTGTCATCCACAGATCCTCCATAACAGTGTGTCATCCACAGATCCTCCATAAGGCCTCATGCACACGACAGTGCTGTTTTTTGCGGACCGCAAACTGCGGATCTGCAAAAAACAAAAGCCGCCCGTGTGCCTTCCGCAATTTGCAAGACAGAACGGGCGGCCCATTGTAGACATGCCTATTATTGTCCGCAAAACGGACAAAAATAGGACAGGCTATATTTTTTTTGCGGGGCCTCGGAACAGAGCAACAGATGCGGACAGCAAACAAAGTGCTGTCCGCATCTTTTGCGGCCCAATCGAAGTGAATGGGTCCGTACCCGAGCCGCAAAAACTGCGGCTCGGATGCAGACCCGAAAAACGGTCGTGTGCATGAGGCCTAAGGGTACTTACACACTTGTGGCAGAGAGATCCAATAAGCAGTTCCGTCGCCGGAACTGCCTGCCAGATCAGGCAAAACGTATGCCAACTGATGGCATTAGTAAGACTGATCAGGAAAATGCATTGAAATGCCGGATCCGTGTTTCCGGTGTCATCCAGCAAAACGGATCTGGCATTTATTTTTTTCACCTTTTTTCAGTCTGCGCATGCGCAGACCGGAAGGACGTATCTGACACTCCGGTATTCTGAATGCCACTAATACATTCCTAGGAGAAAAAAATGCCGGATCCGGTATTCAGGCAAGTCTTCAGTTTTTTTCGCCGGAGATAAAACAGTAGCATGCTGCGGTTTTATCTTTTGCCTCATCAGTCAAAATGACTGAACTGAAGACATCCTGATGCATCCTGAACGGTTTACTCTCCATTCAGAATGCATGCGGATATGCCTGATCAGTTCTTTTTCCGGTATAGAGCCCTGTGACGGAACTCTATGGCCTCTTTCACACTTGCGTTCTCCGGATCCGGCGTGTACTCCACTTGCCGGAATTACACGCCGGATCCGGAAAAACGCAAGTGTACTGAAAGCATTTGAAGACGGATCCGTCTTCAAAATGCGTTCAGTGTTACTATGGCACCCAGGACGCTATTGAAGTCCTGGTTGCCATAGTAGTAGTGGGGAGCGGGGGAGCGGTATATTTACAGTCCGCGCGGCTCCCGGGGTGCTCCAGAGTGACGTCAGAGCGCCCCATGCGCATGGATGACGTGCCATGCGATCACGTGATCCATGCGCTTGGGGCGCCCTGACGTCACTCAGGAGCGCCCCGGGAGCCGCACGGATGGTAAGTATGCTGCTCCCCACTACACTTTACCATGGCTGCCAGGACTTTAGCGTCCCGGCAGCCATGGTAACCATTCAGAAAAAGCTAAACGTCGGATCCGGCAATGCGCCGAAACGACGTTTAGCTTAAGGCCGGATCCGGATCAATGCCTTTCAATGGGCATTAATTCCGGATCCGGCCTTGCGGCAAGTGTTCAGGATTTTTGGCCGGAGCAAAAAGCGCAGCATGCTGCGGTATTTTCTCCGGCCAAAAAACGTTCCGTTCCGGAACTGAAGACATCCTGATGCATCCTGAACGGATTTCACTCCATTCAGAATGCATTAGGATAAGGCCTCATGCACACGACCGTTGTGTGCATCCGTGGCCGTTGTGCCGTTTTCCGTTTTTTTTCGCGGACCCATTGACTTTCAATGGGTCCGTGGAAAAATCGGAAAATGCACCGTTTTGCAGCCGAGGCCATGATCCGTGTATCCTGTCCGTCAAAAAAATATGACCTGTCCTATTTTTTGGACCGACAACGGTTCACGGATCCATTCAAGTCAATGGGTCCGTGAAAGAACACGGATGCACACAAGATTGGCATCCGTGTCCGTGATCCGTGGCCGTAGGTTGCTTTCATACAGACGGATCCGAAGATCCGTCTGCATAAAAGCTTTTTCAGATCTAAGTTTTCACTTCGTGAAAACTCATATCCGACAGTATATTCTAACACAGAGGCGTTCCCATGGTGATGGGGACGCTTCTAGTTAGAATACACTACAAACTGTGTACAAGACTGCCCGCTGCTGCCTGGCAGCACCCGATCTCTTACAGGGGGCCGTGATCAGCACAATTAACCCCTTCAGGTGCGGCACCTGAAGGGGTTAATTGTACTATCATATCCCCCTGTAAGAGATCAGGGCTGCCAGGCAGCAGGGGAAAGACCCCCCCCTCCCCAGTTTGAATATCATTGGTGGCCAGTGCGGCCCCCCCCCCCCTCCCTCCCTCTATTGTAATGATAGCTTCGTGGCCAGTGTGCGGCCCCCCGGCCCCCTCCTCTCTTCCTCCCTCTATTGTAATAAATCGTTGGTGGCACAGTGTGCGCCCCCCATCGGCCCTTCCCTTCCTCCCTCTATTGTAATACATCGTTGGTGGCACAGTGTGCGCCCCCCATCGGCCCCCCCTCCCTATATAGCATTACCAACATTGGTGGCCAGTGTGCGGCCTCATATCCCCCCCCCCCCCCCCCCGATCATTGGTGGCAGCGGAGTTCCGATCGGAGTCCCAGTTTAATCGCTGGGGCTCCGATCGGTAACCATGGCAACCAGGACGCTACTGCAGTCCTGGTTGCCATGGTTACTTAGCAATAGTACAATAGTAGAAGATTCATAGTTACCTGCTGGCTGCTGCGATGTTCGTGTCCGGCCCGGAGCTCCACGTACTGGTAAGTGACAGGTCTGTGCGGCGCATTGCTAAATGAACTGTCACTTACCAGTAGGAGGAGCTCCCAGCCGGTCACAGACATCGCAGCAGCCAGCAGGTAAGTATGAATCTTCTACTATTGTACTATTGCTAAGTAACCATGGCAACCAGGGCTGCAGTAGCTTCCTGGTTGCCATGGTTACCGATCGGAGCCCCAGCGATTAAACTGGGACTCCGATCGGAACTCCGCTGCCACCAATGATCGGGGGGGGGAGATAAGAGGCCGCACACTGGCCACCAATGTTGTTACTGCTATAGAGGGAGGGGGGGGGCCGCCTCTGTGTTAGAATATACTGTCGGAAATGAGTTTTCACGATGTAACTTATATCCGACAGTATATTCTAACATAGAGGCGTTCCCATGGTGATGGGGACGCTTCAAGTTAAAATATACCATCGGATTGGAGAAAACTCAGATCCGATGATATAAAAGGGACTCCAGACTTTACACTGAAAGTCAATGGGGACGGATCCGTTTGAAATGGCACCATATTGTGTCAACATCAAACGGATCCGTCCCCATTGACTTGCATTGTAATTCAGGACGGATCCGTTTGGCTCCGCACGACCAGGCGGACACCATGTCCGTGGATCCTCCAAAAATCAAGGAAGACCCACGGACAAAAAAACGGTCACGGATCACGGACCTACGGACCCCGTTTTTGCGGACCGTGAAAAAATACTGTTGTGTGCATGAGGCCTAAAACTGATCAGGATTCTTCCGGCATAGAGCCCCGACGACGGAACTCTATGCCGGAAGAAAAGAACGCAGATGTGAAAGAGCCCTATGCCGGAAAAGAAAAACGGAAGTGTGAAAGTACCCTAACAGTGTGTCATCCACAGATCCTCCATAACAGTATGTCATCCACAGATCCTCCATAACAGTGTGTCATCCAGAGATCATCCATAACAGTGTGTCCTCCACAGATCATCCATAACAGTGTGTCCTCCACAGATCATCCATAACAGTGTGTCATCCACAGATCCAAAATAACAGTGTGTCATCCACAGATCCAAAATAACAGTGTGTCATCCACAGATCCCCCATAACAGTGTGTCTTCCACAGATCCCTCATAACAGTGTCATCCACAGATCCCCCATAACAGACTCATTGTCAGATCCTCCATAACAATGTTTCCTCCACAGATCCAACATAACAGTGTCATCCACAGATCTTCCATAACATTATGTCATCCATATATACTCCAGAACAGTGTGTCCTCCACAGATCCCCCATAACAGTGTCATCCACAGATCCCTCATAACAGTGTTTCTTCCACAGATCCGCCGTAACAGTGTTTACTCCCCAGATCCCCCATAACAGTGTTTCCTCCACAGTTCCCCCATAACAGTGTCTCATCCACAGTTTCCCCATAACAGTGTCATTCACAGATCCTCCATAACAGTGTGTCATCCAGAGACTATATTATTATTATTACTATTAGGCTCCATTCACACGTCCGTAACCTGTTTTGCAGATCCAGAAATTCGCGTATCCGCAAAACACAGATAGCAGCAATGTGCCTTCCACATTTCGCGGACCGCACATTGCCGGCACCAATAGAATTTGCCTATTCTTGTCCCCAATTGCGGACAAGAATAGGAAATGTTCTATTTTTTTCGGGAATGGAAATGCGGACCCGGAAGTGCGGGTTCGCATTTCCGCAGCCGGGTCGCACATCGAAATAGAAATGAATTGGTCCGCAATTCTGTTCCGCAAAATGCGGAACGAAATTGCTGTCGTGTGAATGGGGCCTTATGGTAGCATATAATAGGTATCGCATATTGTATAATAAAGATAGGATAGGGACAGGAGGAACAATGTAAAATTAAAACTTTATAGATGTTTCTGTGTGTTGGGGGTGGGGCATACAAGTGTTTGCTGTGACTTATTTTATGCCCTGATCAGGATACTGGTAAACTCTGGGTCATAAGGTCGATACATGGTATAATTTGGCGGTGACAGATTTCTCTGTATACATAGACATAGAGGGAAGGCTGTCAGTCACTGATAAGAACTCCTCCTAATAGAGGGAAGGCTGTCAATCACTAATAGGACCGTCTCCTTATAGAGGGAAGGCTGTCAGTCACTGATGGGACCTCCTCCTCATAGAGGGAAGGCTGTCAGTCACTGATAGGACCGTCTCCTTATAGAGGGAAGGCTGTCAGTCACTGATAGGACCTCCTCCTCATAGAGTGAAGGCTGTCAGTCACTGATAGGACCGTCTCCTTATAGAGGGAAGGCTGTCAGTCACTGATAGGACCGTCTCCTTATAGAGGGAAGGCTGTCAGTCACTGATAGTACCTCCTCCTCATAGTGGGAAGGCTGTGAGTCACTGATAGGACCTCCTCCTAATAGAGGGAAGGCTGTCAATCACTGATAGGACCTCCTCCTCACAGAGGGAAGGGTGTCGGTCACTGATAGGGCCTCCTCCTAATAGAGGGAAGGCTGTCAATCACTGATAGTACCTCCTCCTCATAGAGGGAAGGCTGTCGGTCACTGATAGGACCTCCTCCCCATAGAGGGAATGCTGTCAGTCACTGATAGGGCCTCCTCCTAATAGAGGGAAGGCTGTCAATCACTGATAGAACCTCCTCCTCATAGAGGGAGGACTGTCAATCACTGATAGTACCTCCTCCTCATAGAGGGAAGGCTGTCGGTCACTGATAGGACCTCCTCCTCATAGAGGGAAGGCTGTCAGTCACTGATATGACCTCCTCCTAATAAAGGGAAGGCTTTCAATCACTGATAGGACCTCCTCCTCATAGAGGAAAGGATGTCAGTCACTGATAGGACCTCTTCCTAATAAAGGGAAGGATGTCAGTCACTGATAGGACCTCCTCCTAATAGAGGGAAGGCTGTCAGTCACTAATAGGACCTCCTCCTCATAGAGGGAAGGCTGTCAATCATTGATAGGACCTCCTCCTAATAGAGGGAAGCTTGTCAGTCACTGAAAGGACCTCCTCCTCATAGAGGAAAGGATGTCAGTCACTGATAGGACCTCTTCCTAATAAAGGGAAGGATGTCAGTCACTGATAGGACCTCCTCCTAATAGAGAGAAGGCTGTCAGTCACTAATAGGACCTCCTCCTCATAGAGGGAAGGCTGTCAATCATTGATAGGACCTCCTCCTAATAGAGGGAAGCTTGTCAGTCACTGAAAGGACCTCCTCCTCATAGAGGGAAGGCTGTCAGTCACTGATATGAACTCCTCCTCGTAGAGGGAAGGCTGTCAGTCACTGATAGGACCCCTTCCTCATAGTGAGAAGGCTTTCAATCACTAATAGGACCGTCTCCTCATAGAATGAAGGCTGTCAGTTACTGATAGGACCCCCTTCTCATAGAGGGAAGGCTGTCAGTCAGTGATAGGGCCTCCTCCTAATAGAGGGAAGGCTGTCAATCACTAATAGGACCGTCTCCTTATAGAGGGAAGGCTGTCAGTCACTGATGGGACCTCCTCCTCATAGAGGGAAGGCTGTCAGTCACTGATAGGACCGTCTCCTTATAGAGGGAAGGCTGTCAGTCACTGATAGGACCTCCTCCTCATAGAGAAAAGGCTGTCAGTCACTGATAGGACCGTCTCCTTATAGAGGGAAGGCTGTCAGTCACTGATAGGACCGTCTCCTTATAGAGGGAAGGCTGTCAGTCACTGATAGGACATCCTCCTCATAGTGGGAAGGCTGTGAGTCACTGATAGGACCTCCTCCTAATAGAGGGAAGACTGTCAATCACTGATAGGACCTCCTCCTCACAGAGGGAAGGGTGTCGGTCACTGATAGGGCCTCCTCCTAATAGAGGGAAGGCTGTCAATCACTGATAGTACCTCCTCCTCATAGAGGGAAGGCTGTCGGTCACTGATAGGACCTCCTCCCCATAGAGGGAATGCTGTCAGTCACTGATAGGGCCTCCTCCTAATAGAGGGAAGGCTGTCAATCACTGATAGTACCTCCTCCTCATAGAGGGAGGACTGTCAATCACTGATAGTACCTCCTCCTCATAGAGGGAAGGCTGTCGGTCACTGATAGGACCTCCTCCTCATAGAGGGAAGGCTGTCAGTCACTGATATGACCTCCTCCTAATAAAGGGAAGGCTTTCAATCACTGATAGGACCTCCTCCTCATAGAGGAAAGGATGTCAGTCACTGATAGGACCTCTTCCTAATAAAGGGAAGGATGTCAGTCACTGATAGGACCTCCTCCTAATAGAGAGAAGGCTGTCAGTCACTAATAGGACCTCCTCCTCATAGAGGGAAGGCTGTCAATCATTGATAGGACCTCCTCCTAATAGAGGGAAGCTTGTCAGTCACTGAAAGGACCTCCTCCTCATAGAGGAAAGGATGTCAGTCACTGATAGGACCTCTTCCTAATAAAGGGAAGGATGTCAGTCACTGATAGGACCTCCTCCTAATAGAGAGAAGGCTGTCAGTCACTAATAGGACCTCCTCCTCATAGAGGGAAGGCTGTCAATCATTGATAGGACCTCCTCCTAATAGAGGGAAGCTTGTCAGTCACTGAAAGGACCTCCTCCTCATAGAGGGAAGGCTGTCAGTCACTGATATGAACTCCTCCTCGTAGAGGGAAGGCTGTCAGTCACTGATAGGACCCCTTCCTCATAGTGAGAAGGCTTTCAATCACTAATAGGACCGTCTCCTCATAGAATGAAGGCTGTCAGTTACTGATAGGACCCCCTTCTCATAGAGGGAAGGCTGTCAGTCAGTGATAGGGCCTCCTCCTAATAGAGGGAAGGCTGTCAATCACTAATAGGACCGTATCCTTATAGAGGGAAGGCTGTCAGTTACTGATAGGACCTCCTCCTCATAGAGGGAAGGCTGTCAGTCTTTGATACAGTCCTGATCAAAAGTTTAAGACCACTTGAAAAATGGCAAAAAATCTTATTTAGCATGGCTGGATCTTAACAAGGTTCCAAGTAGAGCTTCAACATGCAAGAAGAAATGAGAGTGAGACAAAAAAAATTTGGAGCATTCAATTAATTGAAAATAACGATTAAACTGAAACAGGCTGTTTTTCAGCTGATCCAAATTTTAGGACCACATGCCTTTAAAAGGCCAAATCTGTGCGAAGATGTGGATTAATTGTCATTTTCTGTCAGGTAGTCACACGTTGTGATGGCAAAGGCAAAAAACACAGCGCGCCATCGCTGCTGAGGTGGGACGCAGTAAGACAATCTTAAATGATCCTGAGGGTTATGGAACAAAAAAGTCAAGTGGAAGACCCAAAAAAATGTCATCAGCACTAAGCCGGAGGATCCAATTGGCTGTCCGTCAAGACACTGGACGATCCTCGACCCAAATTAAGGCCCTTACTGGTGCTGACTGCAGCCCCATAACCATCAGACCACATTTGAGACTGAAGGGCTTCAAAAACAAAATACGTCTTCAAAGACTTCGTCTCCTTAAACGCCACAGAACTGCTCGTTTGGACTTTGCAAGAGGGCACCAAACATGGGACATTCAAAGGTGGAAGAAAGCTTTATTTTTTGATGAGAAAAAATTTAACCTTGATGGTCCTGATGGTTTCCAACGTTACTGGCATAACAAGCAGATCCCACCTGAGATGTTTTCTATGCGCCACAGTGGAGGGGGCGCAATAATGGTCTGGGGTGATTTTTCCTTTAGTGGAAAAATGGAGCTTCAGGAAGTGCAGGGGCGTCAAACGGCCGCTGGCTATGTCCAGATGTTGCAGAGAGCATTTGTAACGGGGTGCACTTGGTCTCCCATCAGCCGCAGACCTGCTGCCTAGCTTCAGGAGCGAGGATCTGTGTTTGACCTCGTTCCCAGGGTGGCTTTGCTAGCTGGGAGGCTCCCTGCTCCTAGGTCTGCCTTGAGCGCCGAGCCGATCACTCGGTGCTTGATTGGTCGGTCATGTGACGCTGGCCACGTCACATGACCCTCACTCCCCACTATAAATACAGGCAGCCTGCTGGCCACAGGTTGCCTGTTAATTTAGGTTCCTGGCGTTTGTTGGATACCTGTATACTTACCTGATCCTGTTCCCTGACGATCCTTTGCCTGCTCCTCCTGTACTGCGCATCCCTCCTGGTATTTTGACCTCGGCTTCCACCTGACTATTCTTTGCGGACTCCTTTGGTACTTCTCGACTCTCCTGGTATTTATGACCCCGACTTCTCCTGACCATTCTTTGCTTATCCGTCTGTACTGCGTTGTCCTCTTGGTTTTGACCCGGTCCGTTCACTATCCGTTATTTGTCTTGTCTGTCCTTCCTGCACGTATCCTAGGCAAGTAGGCAGGGCCAGGGGTGAGGGTGGAGTGCAGTGGTCACTATCCTCTCCCCTGTGTGTGTGTGTGTGTGTGTGTGTACGTGACCGTTACATGGACTCTGGGTCAGCCGGTAACTTCAGTCAACAAGCACTGGTCCATTAGTATTGGCTTCCCACCACCCGACTGGAGAGGCCTTTGTCTAGAGCTTCCATAAATGGACTACTGCTTCCTGAACCAGTACTCATGGTTACTGTGCCCCCTTAAGTTTCAAATTGGGGTTCGGCACACAGAGCCGATCTCTTTCTATGTGCTGTCAGTCTCTGTGAATCCGATTATTCTCTGGGAAGAATTCTCATACAACAACCACACTAGTGAGTATACTAGATCCTAGCCATTCTTTGTCATCTATGGTCAACACCCTCGTAATCCTCTTCCTGTTCCTGCATCTTCCGGGGTACCAGCTGCAGACTCTTCCTTTAGAGATTTTTTGAAGATTTGGAGTGACACCAAGGTCTGTATCGACAAAGCGGTGATCCGCATGAAGACCAATGCGGATAAGAGAAGAAGGAGGCCACCCCAGTTCTCGTCTGGGGAGAAGGTATGGCTTTCCTCCAAAAACATCCGCTTAAGGCCCCATGCACACGGCCGTTGTTCACAGCCGTGTGCGGGCCGTGGAACCGCGGCCTGGATCCCTCCTGAGAGCAGGAGCGCATGGCGTCACTGGTTGCTATGACGCCGTGCGCTCCCTGCTGCCGGCACAGTACAGTAATACACTGGTATAGATCATACCAGTGTATTACTGTACTGTGCCGGCAGCAGGGAGCGCACGGCGTCATAGCAACCAGTGACGCCGTGCGCTCCTGCTCTCAGGAGGGATCCAGGCCGCGGTTCCACGGCCCGCACACGGCCGTGAACAACGGCCGTGTGCATGGGGCCTAAGAGTCCCCAGTTTTTAGTTTGCTCCTAGATTCCTTGGACCCTTTGAAGTGTTGAAGAGGATCAACGAGGTTATGTACAAGTTACAGTCATGTGAAAAAATTAGGACACCCTTTGAAAGCATGTGGTTTTTTGTAACATTTTTAATAAAAGGTTATTTCATCTCCGTTTCAACAATACAGAGAGATTAAAGTAATCCGACTAAACAAAGAAAACTGAAGAAAAGTCTTTTCAAGATCTTCTGTAAATGTCATTCTACAAAAATGCCTATTCTAACTGAGGAAAAAGATAGGACACCCTTGCCCCTAATAGCGAGTGTTACCTCCTTTGGCTGAAATAACTGCAGTGAGACGGTTCTTGTAGCCATCTACCAGTCTTCGACATCGGTCTGAGGAAATTTTACCCCACTCCTCAATGCAGAACTTTTTCAGCTGTGAGATGTTTGAGGGGTTTCTTGCACGTACAGCCCTTTTCAAGTCACCCCACAGCATCTCAATGGGATTCAAATCTGGACTTTGACTTGGCCATTCCAGGACTCTCCATTTCTTCTTTTTCAGCCAATCTTTGGTTGATTTACTAGTATGTTTTGGGTCATTGTCATGTTGCATGGTCCAGTTCCGCTTCAGCTTTAATTTTCTAACTGATGGTCTCACATGTTCTTCAAGCACCTTCTGATACACAGTAGAATTCATCGTGGATTCTATGATGGTGAGCTGACCAGGTCCTGCTGCAGCAAAGCAGCCCCAAACCATGACACTTCCACCTCCATGCTTCACAGTTGGTATGAGGTTCTTTTCTTGGAATGCTGTGTTTGGTTTACGCCAAACATGTCCTCTGCTGTTGTGTCCAAATAATTCAATTTTGGACTCATCTGTCCAAAGAACATTATTCCAGAAGTCCTGGTCTTTGTCAACTTTATCTCTGGCAAATGTCAGTCTGGCCTCGATGTTTCTCTTGGAAAGCAAAGGTTTCCTCCTTGCACACCTCCCATGCAAGTTAAACTTGTACAGTCTCTTTCTGATTGTAGAGGCATGTACTTCTACATCAACAGTAGCCAGAGCCTGCTGTAGTTCTCGAGATGACACTTTAGGGTTTTTGGAGACCTCTTTTAGCATCTTGCGGTCTGCTCTTGGGGTGAACTTGCTGGGGCGACCAGTCCTGGGCATGTTGGCAGTTGTTTTGAAAGCCCTTTACTTGTAGACTATCTTCCGGACAGTGGAATGGCTGATTTCAAAATCTTTTGAGATCTTTTTAAATCCCTTCCCAGACTCATAGGCTGCTACAATCTTTTTTCTGAAGTCCTCTGACAGCTCTTTTGCTCTCACCATGGTGCTCACTCTCACTTCAACAGTCAGGAGCACACCAAACTAAATGTCTGAGGTTTAAATAGGGCAAGCCTCATTCAACATGCAGAGTAACGATCTACTAATTATGTGCACCTGGTGTGATATACCTGTGTGAGATCTGAGCCAATTTAAGAGGGAATACATGTGAGGGTGTCCTATCTTTTTCCTCAGTTAGAATAGGCATTTTTGTAGAATGACATTTACAGAAGATCTTGAAAAGACTTTTCTTCAGTTTTCTTTGTTTAGTTGGATTACTTTAATCTCTCTGTATTGTTGAAACGGAGATGAAATAACCTTTTATTAAAAATGTTACAAAAAACCACATGCTTTCAAAGGGTGTCCTAATTTTTTCACATGACTGTATGTGTGACTTCCTCTCTGTGCATTCCCAATGCCTTCCACGTATCTTTGCTTAAACCAGTGGTCCTTAACCATTTCTCAAAGGCTCCTTCTACTCCTACTCCAGTGTCTGAAAATACTGACGAGGTCTTTGAAGTCAAGGACATCCTGGATGTCAAGAAGCGGGGCAGGAAGACCTATCATCTCGTGGACTGGAAAGGATTTGCTCCAGAAGAGAGGTCCTGGGAGCCGCAGGAGAACATTCATGCTCCGGATCTTATCAAGCGCTTTCTGTCTCGCCATGGACTCAAGAAGAGGGGGCGTAAGAGGGGGGGTATTGTAACAGCGTCCTGTACGACGCTGTCCCCCTGCTTAACGCCGCGGTTCCGTGCTCATCTGTGATCGTAGTCTGTGCTTCCCTGTCTCTGCTGCAGCTTTGGGTTCTGCCTGTGTGATTAGTATTACCTTTGAAGATTCCGCTCCACAACTTCCATTCAACCTGAACACTGCTTAAACTGTGCTTCGGTTGTAGCAGTACGCATCACTCCCTGGGCGGGGCTGAGTTGTGTCAGGTGATCTCGTTAACCTATCCTGGCTCTCCTGCAGGTACTTTAGTTGCTCAGCCCTCTAGCCAGACGCCTCAGTGTCAAGGTCCTAATCTTGTGCTAAAGAGCTTGCTTACCACTCGTGTTCCTGACTTTCTGCTTCGTTCCTGGACTTTGTTTATCTCCTATCCCAGGCTGCTTGCATCGTCTCTCCTGTTGCTGACCCGGATTGTCTGACCTTGCTCAGTACCTGACAGGTGCAGAGGTGACTGTGATGACAGACAACAACCCGTTAGCACATCTGGAGAATGCCAAGCTCTGTGCAATTGGTTGGCTCTCCTTTCTAAGTACCGATACCGCATCAAGTTCCGGTCAGGTAGGGAGAGCGAAGACGCCGATGCACTCTCCTGAGTCCCTGTAGGGTTGTCAGTTCAGAGTGCCGATGAAGAGCTAGAGGACACTGAAACTCCTGACCTTGGTTGTTTACCCATGTTTCAGGACGTGATACATTCAAGTGGGGTGGTGCCCGGGATACCAATGGTGCTGGGAAAGACGTTGGCTGATTGGTAGAGGGTCCAGAATGATTGCCCGGACCTGTGGAAAATGAAAGAGTGGGTCCGGACCAAGATCTGGCTTCGGCAAGAAGAGCGGGCCTGTCTGACTCCAGAGGGCCAAAAGTTGTTGAGGCAGTGGGATAAGCTGACTGTTACACAGGGCCTCCTGTGTCAGACCATATACTTGCAATCAGTTGCAGTATCGGTGACAGATTATCATCCCTATGTCATTGGGACCAGAGGCTGCCCGGTAAGCCCAAGAGAATTTTGGGAGCGATAAAACGTTCAAGTGGCTCCAACGACTGATATACTGTCCAGATTTGGCAGACATGGTGGCCGAGACATGTCTTAAGTGTCAGCCCTGCGGGCTGAGTAAGGCTACTTTGACACTTGCGGCAGGACGGATCCGACAGGCTGTTAACCCTGTCGGATCCATCCTTCCTCTATTTCGCCGTGCCGCCGCTCCATCCCTATTGACTATAATGGAGACGGGGGCGGAGCTCCGTCAAGCACGGCAGTGCACGGCGATAGGCCGCCAGACCTGCATGTCCGACTTTTTAGTCCGGCGGCCTCTCACAGCGAACTGCCGTACTGCGCCAGGGCTCCGCCCGTCCCCATTATAGTCAATAGGGACAGAGTGGCGGTCCGGCGGCACAGCGAAGAAGCGGAAGGACGGATCCGACAGGGTGAACAGCCTGTCGGATCCGTCCTGCCGCAAGTGTGAAAGTACCCTAAGAGTACTGAACAGCGGGCTCCTGTCGAGGCCATCCAGACCTCAGGGCCCCTAGAGCTCCTTATGATCGATTATGTACAGATTGGGTACTCTACCTCAGGACACTCGTACTGTTTTGTCATGACTAATCATTTCACAAACTATACAGTGGCTGTACCCACCAGAGACCAGACAGCAGAGTCGGCCGCTAAAGCGGTCTTCAAACACTTTATACAGGTGTTCGGGTGTCCACGGAGGATACATTCGGACCAGGGGGCATGTTTTCAGGGTACTGAATGAACTGTACCAACTGTATGGGATTGAATATTTCAGCACCACCCCGTACCACCCCCAGGGTTCAACTGCACCTTGCTCCAGATGCTGTAGACTCTGGAGGACAGCCAAAAGGCTCGTGGCCCGAGTACCTACCTGAACTGATGTTGGCCTATAACAACACGGTACACAGTACCACCGGATACTCCGCACATATGTTTGGGAGAGCCGGACGGGAGAGCAACCAACGAGAAAGGTTGTGGGGGAGCGCCTGGGATAAGTCAAACACTTTAACCCAAGACCAGTGCAGAGGGTTGGGTATGCCCCGGGTGATCGAGTGATGGTCAAAGCCAAGCGGCCGTCTGGGAAGTTGGATGTGCGGTGAGAGGCGGTCCCATGCATAGTGAAGAGGAGGGTAGACCCTGCCATCCTGGTCTATGAGGTAGAGCAAATAGGGACTGGGGGGCCCTCATGAAACTTGCACTGTAATATGTTGAGGCGTTGTAATTTTGATGAGCCAGTGTGCGTGGAGGAGATGCCTCCTCCTGCTTAGAGTACAGAGGAAATCCCCTTAGAGGAGGATGAATGGTGAGTTGTCCCTGCCCTGGTACCCACAGAGGCTCCAGCCGTGGCAAGTTTTCCACCCTGGGAAAGTGTTGAGCGGTCAGCAGCTCCTCTCTCATTAAATGTGCCTGATGTCCCTAGTGCTTCTGAGCCTATCACTCTATGATGGTCAACGAGGCCCAATGCTGGTGTGCTCCCACAACGCTATGCCCAGGATGAGTTTGCATGGGGAGGGTTGCCGAAGAAGAAAACCTCTAGTGGGGTAGCATGTGATATGGGGAAACAGCTCTCCTTGTCTGAACACTGTTTGTGTAGATTAAATTAAATGTTCTGGACTGACATTCTGCTGTTGGCCATAAGATGCCACTTTTTCATAAACGCAGCTACAAACTGCACATCTATTTATGAGAGAGGTTTACACGGAGTCTGGAGAGAAGGAGAGAGCAGCCATCTTGGGGTGAGGTGAAACTAAGGAACTGTGTAAGCAGAGACTCTGACGGCATCCAGGTGTGAGAGCATCCCTCCGCGACCAGAGCTGCAGCTAAGTGAAGCTGATCATGTCCAAGAACCTAATTCTGTCCAGACTCACAAACTTAAGCCAGGCTGGTGATTTTGCTCAGGAGGAATACTCAGGCACCTGCTACAGGGCCAGTTGTAGGAGGGGGAATACTGTAGAACTTGGTAAGATTGTAAGCTGTTGTGCTGCACCGCAGGATAGCCCATAACACACACCCATACAGTGGTTCTTGTTTTTAGGGTAATAACAGGTAAGGTGTGGCAGTTTAGTTGTGCTTGTCAGTAGGTAAATTATTACACTTTCTTCCTACATCCATCGCAGGGTGCCGTGCTGTGCAGCACAAGGGTCTCAGCCTTCGGGCTGGGTGTACAGTATGTAAATTTATTGTATGTTCTCAACATGTGTGGTTGTGTTTATTGCCACATTTAAGTAAAATTCTGTTTTGGCAAAAGCTGGTGTTGGGGTTGCTTTCCTCGTTCATGACTTCACTGTATGCTGGGGAGCCCACCCCGATACACGGCTTACAACTGCACCATAGAAAAAGTATGCAGATTGTCTCATTACAGCCAAACCAGAGAATCCTCCAAAAGGAAGAGCCGACCCATGGGGTTTGATCTTCCTTTTGAAGGGGTCTCTGCTTTGACTGATGTAAGGTGATTTTGTGCTGATTAGCTATAAAAAACTAATATTTTTTCTTTTTTTACCTTCTGTCTGCAACATCTTTGCTCAACCGCGTAGCCATGTCTATTTTTTGGACCACTGCACCCCTGTAACAGGGGAATTTTAAATGCAGCTTTAAATGTGACTAGAGTATGATATGAGCAAAGTGAATTTTGAAAATCTGCTAAATATTACCAAAATTAACCTGTAAAGTAGCTTTAAAATCTTGTTTACAACCGGTGTGCTTCTTTAAGGAGGAGTCTTGAGGCATTTTGGACTGCAGCCCATAAACCTGCCCTTAATATTTGTGCAGACGTCTTGTGTCAGGGCACACCTAGCCAGGACGATGAGCTGATGTTAGCAGAACCGTCTTACAACATGTTTATCTTTGTGATCACGTCCCTGGCAGCTCTATGACTGACAAGTTTTAAACCAAAAGAACCAGTATTAGTCATACTGCACGCGACAGCATGTAATAACGGAAGTCACCAGCAGTAAATGGGTTAACGGCCCATGGGCATGTGGCACGCTTGCACTAAGGGCTGCAGGTCGTAGAGTAATGTGCAGCACGACTGGGAACCGCATGATTCTCCACCGACATTCCATCACTGACTGATATGTCACTGCCACAGACACAACCCTAATGTGCATCTGAGCTGCCGTGACTCACCCGGCGCAGGTGCCTGCCGCCAGCTACCACCTATTATGTCCTGACACGAAGGTGTGTTAGGAATAACAATTATAGAGTGGAACACAATTTTCAGCGTCCATTGAATAATATTTATTAGCCTAATTATTGAGCTGGACTCCAGTCAAATACGATATGAAAACTTGTCTCTATCATCACATTCTCGTACTGACTGTGGCCTAGCTGCGCTGTCTGTTGGAGTCTATAGTAGTCTGGGTCTTTTAGTTCTTCTCCATTAGAACACAGCTGTGATATGTCTCCAGTCTGGTCAGAGACTATGAAGAAACCATATCATATGTTACTCTCTTCCATCTTTCCTCCACTATACGACCTGCAACACTGTATGGACACCTGACCCTCACACCTATGGGCATTTGGGTAGGTAACATTCTTCAGGCGTCCGCTAAACCCAGATTCATCCATCACACTGGCAGACGGGGTGAGAGGAGATTCATCACTCAACACATTTCCACTGCTCGAGAGTCCAGTGACAATCTGCAATACACCACTCCAGCTGACGCCCCGCAATGTGCATGCTGATCTTAGGCTTGTGTGCACTCCTCGACCATGGAAATCCAATTTAGTGAAACTCCTGAAAGTTCTTCTGATGATGTAATTTCAATTTTGAAATCTGTTGGGTTTATCAACCCCTTGACAACGTCATCTCTTTAAACATGGTGCCAGTTCCGGAGCAGAGTGAGCGCCATAGTTGCGGGTGCCTGCTGTTTCACACAAGAGACACCTGAGTGAATGTCTTTGATCGCAATAACACTGATCGCAGACATTAACTCCTTAGATGGCATGGTCAAATGTGACAATGGCATCTGAACGCTGAAAACCTGGATCAACTGCATTCCTGGGGCTGGAACATCTCCCACTAGAGCAGTCAAGGGAGCTGTTGATCCCCTGTAGCAGGCCTGGTCCTGCTGAAACTATGGGCCAGATTTATCATTACTCTGACAGCTCACTCCACTTTCACATATGGCTAAAGTCAGTTTTAGCCAAGTCAGATTTATGATCGGCCCTTTAAGACTGTAATAAATGTGGTTAAGGGCTCTTTCACACTTGCGTTGTTCTTTTCTTCCGGCATTGAGTTCCGTCGTCGGGGCTCTATGCCGGAAGAATCCTGATCAGTTTTATCCTAATGCATTCTGAATGGAGAGAAATCCGTTCAGGATGCATCAGGATGTCTTCAGTTCTGGACCGAAACGTTTTTTGGCCGGAGAAAATACCGCAGCATGCTGCGCTTTTTGCTCCGGCCAAAAATCCTGAACACTTGCCGCAAGGCCGGACCCGGAATTAATGCCCATTGAAAGGCATTGATCCGGATCCGGCCTTAAGCTAAACGTCGTTTCGGCGCATTGCCGGATCCAACGTTTAGCTTTTTCTGAATGGTTACCATGGCTGCCGGGACGCTAAAGTCCTGGCAGCCATGGTAAAGTGTAGTGGGGAGCGGGGAGCAGCATACTTACCATCCGTGCGGCTCCCGGGGCGCTCCAGAGTGACGTCAGGGCGCCCCACGCGCATGGATGACGTGATCGCATGGCACGTCATCCATGCGCATGGGGCGCTCTGACGTCACTCTGGAGCGCCCCGGGAGCCGCGCGGACTGTAAGTATACCGCTCCCCCGCTCCCCACTACTACTATGGCAACCAGGACTTTAATAGCGTCCTGGCTGCCATAGTAACACTGAACGCATCTTGAAGACGGATCCGTCTTCAAATGCTTTCAGTTCACTTGCGTTTTTCCGGATCCGGCGTGTAATTCCGGCAAATGGAGTACACGCCGGATCCGGACAACGCAAGTGTGAAAGAGGCCTAAATAAAGGTAGCAGTTTATCCATCAGTAAGCAGCTTTACAAAAAGTCGCACATCTTTACGAAAAAGTTGCATTTTCTATTAAAAATTCTTATAAGATAAGCATGGTCCTCACTGGAGTGAAATTGTGCATTTTTTTGCGACTAAATAGTCGCAATAGTAAATATGTCTAGAGATTCATTTACATAACAAAAACACACCCACTTTCAGAAAACTGGCGAGCATAGTGCAGAGCAGAAAAAAATCACAAGTTTTTGCGCAGTTTTAGCGATTGTGCAAAAAATTTGCAACTTTTTCACTCCATTATTCTGACTTGAGCTAATGATAAATCTGGCCCTATGTTCCTATGGATATCCTGCTTGTGGCAGGGCTCCACAGGAACATTACAAATTTCTGAAAGACATCAATGCTAATTGCTTGTTCAAGTTTCCTAGGAGAACTTTTAAAAAGTGTAAAAAAAATAATAAATAGCTAAAAAAAATATAACCTCATCCCCTTTCCCCATCATATAAATAAATGAACAGTAAAAAATAAACATCATGGGCCTCACTATGTCCAAAAATGTCCATCCTATTAAAATATAACAATATTTATCCCATATGGTGAGCGGCGTAACAAAAAAAAATCGAAATGGCCAATTTGCCATATTTTCATTGTTTCACCTCCCCCCAATTTTTTTTTTCATGAAAAGTGATCAAAATGTCATACACATCCCAATGAAAAGTGCAGATCGCCCTGTAAAAAATGAGTCCACACACAGCTTTGTAGATGTAGAAATAAAAAAGTTATGGGGTCAGAATATGGGGATGAAAAATACATGTTTTTCCAAAGTTTTTATTTTTTTAAGTATTAATACACAAGAAAAACTATATAAGGCTACTTTCACACTGGCGTTTGGTTTCCGTTTGTGAGATCCGTTCAGGGATCTCACAAGCGATCCAAAACGGATCAGTTTTGCCCTTAATGCATTCTGAATGGATAAGGATCCGCTCAGAATGCATCAGTTTGACTCAGTTGACTTTCAATGGTGTTCAAGACAGATCCGTTTTGGCTATGTTAAAGATAATACAAACGGATCCGCACCAAACGCAAGTGTTAAAGTAGCCTAAGTGGTATCTCTGTAACCACACTGACCCAGAGAATGAATGGCACAACTCAGTTTTATCGCATAAGGAACGCCGTAGAAACAAACTTCATAAAACTGTTTTCCAATTCCACCTCATTTGGAATCTTTTTCCAGCTTCCCAATACATTGTATGCAATGTTAAGTGGTGCCATTAGAAAGTGCAACTTGTCCTGTAAAACCTGGCTATGTGAATGGAAAACTAAAAAAAAAATATAGCTCTAGGAAGACAAGGAGTAAAAAACGGAAATGCAAAAACTGAAAACTGTCGTGTCTGCAGCATCCCACTTATGTGTGTATAAGTGGTCCCCTTAAATTTCAGTATATGTATTTTAATGTATTGCAATTCCTAAGTTCAGGCTGGCATTGTCATTGCATTTATTCGCCCCTAGGTGGTGCTGGCGCCACATACTATATATAGCTTGGGGTTTGCTGACCCAGTGTGGAGGAAGTGCTGAAGCAGAAGGGAGTAATGTAGGAAGCCGAGAGGAGAAGAAAGTGTATGGAGGAGCAGGCTCAGTCCAAGATGTAGCTGCCTTTTCACCCTCTGGGCCCTGATCAAGCCTGGAGAGGGCTGACCAAGCACAGACAAGTGAGTCTATTTACGAATATAGAGAAAGACTAGTGAAGATTAGAGCTAAAATTAGCCAATGGACTTCATAAACACCATTGACCGGGAGAGACTTTACAGTACCTGGACACAACCATATGATTAAATGGCACCTAATTATCCTTTTTCACTACATGCCTTCTGGGACACAGTGAACCTGAATACTTCAGGAGAGCATCCTGCATAAAATAATGTAGCAGAGAGTTTGCCTGCCGTGAGGGAGAACGCCCTTATTGGATTGCTCAATATAAAGTAAGGAAACCATTATATTCCATACCTGAGTGCTAGAGATTGGACTTAAAGTAGAACTATCTAAGTAGAGAACTTTTGTCTTGCCTGTAAAGTAACAGCATTAGGAAAACTCCTAAATTGATAATTGCCAGACCTGCTGTAAGGATTACAGCTAAACTAATTTCTCAATCCTCCTTTATGCCATATAAGTGCACTGTATTGATGAACTGTACCAACGGTCCTGAGACATTTGATTTAAGTAAACGTTCAACATTTTTATTACCACCGACTCCTCATCTCTTCCATCACCAACTGTCTCGGGAGCCAGGAAACCAGACCACATGCAAATGCAGGTAAAATAAAGTTGTTTATTTAAAGGAACATAAATAAACATTCATCAGGGATAGCGAGGTTAGGAAGAAGCCAGTCAAGTCTAATGCAGGTAGTCGTCCAAGCCGGAATCAGGTCCAAAGCGGGTAGGCGTCCAAGCCGGGGTCAAGTCCAAAGCGGGTAGACGTCCAAAGCGGGTACGTCTTCCCATGTGAGAGCCAGAGGAAACGTCAGCCAGGCCGGATCATACACAGTAACACACAAGGAGCTCAGACTGCCAGAGATGCACCTTGGAGAACAAACGCAAGGGCAATAAACCTGAAGCCTGAGTAGACTGATATAGTCAGGTGTTGCCACATCATCACTGTGCGACGCCCAGGCAGCAGGCAAGTGATGATGCACTCAGCGGTTATAAGAGACTGCAGTCGGCACATGTCCAAAATGGTGCCACCATGAGGACAAGGTAAGACCTTGACACCAACATTTGTACCTTAGGGTGCTGGCATCACAAACAACACAGGGGCCCAGCCACAAAAGCACCCTAATCATACCTACTACCATCAAGGGCACCTCAACCAACATCTGGCTGGTGTTCCCTGCAACAGAGAGTGCCCCAGAGGAATTAGTGCTGACCTCCCTTCCACTGCACGCTGGCCCAGGGAGCTGAAGAAAAGTAAGTACGACTACTACCTCCATTCGGCATACCACCGTAACACTCACTGTAGCCTGTGGCCCAGACGTCGCATGTCCTCAAAGGGTTTAAAGGGGTTGTCTGATCTCAGACATTGATGGCATATGGCTAGGATATGCCATCAGTGTCAGATAGTTATGGGTCCCACCTCTTGGACCTACTCCTATCTGCACAATGCCCCCCCCCAAGTGAAGCACACCTCACAGGCGCAGCCGACCTTTCACAGCTATGGGAGTTCCAAAAGTATCCAAATGCTGGCTGGACTATTTGCGGCAGTCCCATAGTGCTGAATGGAGAGGTACAGTAGCCGTGAAGGCGGCAAAAGACATTAAACCTGACATGTTGCAGTATATGAGATAGCTCCACCGACAATGATGACATCATATATCTCCTACTACTAATCCATGTTGTATTTTTCTGACCATCCGATAGTCCAGAATATTTTATAATGGTAAAGGAATTGCACTGTAACAAAAAATCTAAGTCACAGCTCCTTCCAGGATCCTTCTCCTTCGGCTTTGAGATGACATTACGCAGAAGATATGTAGCTCCCTTGTGGCTGGTGGGCCCCAGGGCCCCCAGGGATCTGCTTGCATTTGCTTTTAGGCAGGAGGCAGTGAAATGTAATGTTTTGGGAACATTTTATGGACACCTAATTTGATTAATCTCTCGTCTCGGCTGCTCTGTCAGTTCTCCAGCTGCTGATAACAGGGGCGCAGAGTACATGAGGCCGCATGAGGACGCTCATGTTACCCAGCTTTGCTAGAATCCTAAGCAGAAGTTTTGCAGTAGCAGTTTTTGCCGTTCAGGATCCTAGGAAAGCACAGAAAATACAGATCTGGTACCAGTGTGACACGACCCTAGACTGCAGGCCACAACTCCCATGTATTCCAAAACCTGAAGCTGCACTACTGAATCACGTCCACGTCAATGTCCCTTATTATACCTATAAATGACACTACTGAAGCCAGGCAGGATGTAGTTCTTGATGTGGATGGTTCTTCTTTAGCCCTTCTTGACTTTTTGATCTCCTCCACTGCTGTGTGACAACCATTAACGACAGCTACATGTCTCCAACTGCTCTTTCTGTGTAAATGTCAGTCTTATCGTCATTTGTCTGGCCCATTGAGGTGGACGCACATGCTCTGTTTCATCCTTCAACTGCCTCCTGAGCCGTAATAGGGAGAGAGCTGTAGCAGAAAGGACACTCTCCTTAAAGGGAACCTGTCACCGGGATTTTGTGTATAGAGCTGAGTACATGGGTTGCTAGATGGCCGCTAGCACATCCGCAATACCCAGTCCCTATAGCTCTGTGTGCTTTTATTGTATAAAAAAAACAATTTGATACATATGCAAATTAACCTGAGATGAGTCCTGCCCCTGACTCATCTCACATACAGGACCCATCTCAGGATAATTTGCATATGTATCAAATAGTTTTTTGTACACAATAAAAGCACACAGAGCTATGGGGACTAGGTATTGCAGATGTGCTAGTGGCCATCTAGCAACCCATGTCCTCAGCTCTATACACACAATCCCGGTGACAGGTTCCCTTTAAGCTGTCAGCTTGATATAAGTCCAGCAGAGTAATTGGAGCAATGAATGTGGAGATCTCTGGATCCATGTGAGGTGCAGGGCTGGTTCTAGGTTTGTTGGAAAGAGATTGTCATGTATTATAGGATGTCTGAATTTTTTTTTTTTTATATTAATCATAGGGTAACCCCTTTAAATTCATAAAATATTTTACCAAAATGTTCGGATGTTTGTGTGTTGTTTTTTTTTACAACTATCCTTTTCATTGCTCTGATGCATCTAATGTGCCAAAAAAAGTAAGTATGCCAATAGCCCTATCGTTTTATGTCAACAGCTCCTATGCAGATCTATGCATCTCTGGTTTACTCCACTGACTTGTGACTGCGGGGTCAGGCTACACAAGTTTTTTTTGTAGTCTGTTACCATAGGTCTGTGTAAGAGCTGCATACTCAAAACAGTTTTTTTTTTAACCCCTTAAGGACGCAGGGCGTACCGGTACGTCCTAACTTTAAATAGGCATTCCGGCGCCCCAGGGGTTAATCTGAACAGGATGCCGGCTGAAATCATTCAGCCGGCATCCTGTCACAACGCCAGGGGGGGGTCATGTGACAAAGCCCCCCCCCCCGTGTCGGCGATCGCAGCAAACCGCAGGTCAATTCAGACCTGCGGTTTGCTGCGCTTTTTGCAGTTTCTGATCAGAAACTTTAGAGTGCCTAAAATCAAGATTTTGCACCTGCACCCCTGCACGATTTGATGCCGGCGGGTGGTGCAGGGGGGGTGTCGCAGGCGGTGGGGGCGTTGCGGGAGGCGGGCGGTGCGGCAGGCGGGATCGCAATCGCCCGCCCGCCTCCCCTTGAAAATTCGTTGGCTTCTAGTGGGTATACCAGAGTGTCAGCACGGATCGCGGTATAGAAAAGGTTAACTGTCAGGGTCAAGGGGCTCCCTCCCTCTCCCATTGGGGGGCTGCTGTGCCTTTGCAGCCCCCCGATGGAGAGGGAGAGAGCCCCCCGTCAGCCCCCCGCAGCCCCGTGCTTACCCTTCCCCGTCTGCGAAGTTGTGGCAGACGGGGAAGGTTCCCATGGCAACAGGATGCCTTCTCAGGCGTCCTGCTGTCCATGGTGCTGAACAGATCTATGCTAAAAGCATAGATCTGTTCAAAGTGTAAGTAAAATACAGTACAGTACAATATATATTGTACTGTACTGTATTATACAGACATCAGACCCACTGGATTTTCAAGAACCAAGTGGGTCTGGGTAAAAAAAATGTAAAAAAAAAAAGTGAAAAAAGTTAAGATAAAATAAAAAAAACATTTATCACTGAATAAAAAAAAAAAAAAAAAAATACACTACATATATTAGGTATCGCCGCGTCCGTAACGACCTGATCTATAAAACTGTCATTTTACTTTCCCCGCACGGTGAACGCCATAAAAATCAAAAAATTCAAACTATGAGAAAATTGAAATTTTGCCCACCTTACTTCCTAAAAAAGGTAATAAAAGTAATCAAAAAAGTCGCATGTACGCCAAAATAGTACCAATCAAACCGTCATCTCATCCCGCAAAAAATGAGACCCTACTCAAGATGATCGCCCAAAAACTGAAAAAACTATGGCTCTTAGACTATGGAAACACTAAAACATTATTTTTTTTGTTTCAAAAATGAAATCATTGTGTAAAACTTACATAAATAAAATAAAAGTATACATATTAGGTATCGCCGCGTCCATATCGAGCGGCTATATAAAAATATGACATGACCTAACCCCTCAGGTGACCACCGTAAAAAAAAAAAAAAACGGTGTATAAAAAGCAATTTTTTGTCATCTTACATCACAAAAAGTGTAATAGCAAACAATCAAAAAGTCATATGCACCCCAAAATAGTGCCAATCAAACCGTCATCTCATCCCGCAAAAAATGAGACCCTACTCAAGATAATCGCCCAAAAACTGAAAAAACTATGGCTCTTAGACTATGGAGACACTAAAAAAATTTTGGGTTTTAAAAATGAAGTTATTGTAAAAAACTTGCATAAATAAAAAAAATTGTATACATATTAGGTATCGCCGCGTCCATGACAACCTGTTCTATAAAATTACCACATGATCTAACCTGTCAGATGAATGTTGTAAATAACAAACAAAAAAAAGCTTTTTCTTGTTACCTTGCCGCACAAAAAGTGTAATATAGAGCAACCAAAAATCATATGTACCCTAAACTAGTACCAACAATACTGCCACCCTATTCCGTACTTTCTAAAATGGGGTCACTTTTTGGGAGTTTCTACTCTAGGGGTGTCAAAAAAAACAGTCCAGCAAAATCTGCCTTCCAAAAACCATATGGCATTCCTTTCCTTCTGCGCCCTGCCGTGTGCCCGTACAGCAGTTTACGACCACATATGAGGTGTTTCTGTAAACTACAGAATTAGGGCCATAAATAATGAGTTTTGTTTGGCTGTTAACCCTTGCTTTGTAACTGGAAAAAAAATATTAAAATGGAAAATCTGCCAAAAAAGTGAAATTTTGAAATTGTATCTCTATTTTCCATTAAATGTTGTGCAACACCTAAACGGTTAACAGTTTGTAAAATCAGTTTTGAATACCTTGAGGGGTGTAGTTTCTTAGATGGGGTCACTTTTATGGCGTTTCTACTCTAGGGGTGCATCAGGGGGCTTCAAATGGGACATGGTGTCAAAAAAACAGTCCAGCAAAATCTGGCTTCCAAAAACCATACGGCGCACCTTTCACTCTACGCCCCGCTGTGTGGCCGTACAGTAGTTCACGGCCACATATGGGGTGTTTCTGTAAACGGCAGAGTCAGGGCAATAAAGATACAGTCTTGTTTGGCTGTTAACCCTTGCTTTGTTAGTGGAAAAAATGGGTTAAAATTGAAAATTAGGCAAAAAAATGAAATTCTCAAATTTCATCCTCATTTGCCAATAACTCTTGTGCAACACCTAAAGGGTTAACGAAGTTTGTAAAATCAGTTTTGAATACCTTGAGGGGTGTAGTTTATAGAATGGGGTCATTTTTGGGCGGTTTCTATTATGTAAGCCTCGCAAAGTGACTTCAGACCTGTGATTTGCTTCTAAGATTTGCTTCTAAACTTCTAAGCCTTGTAACATCCCCAAAAAATAAAATATCATTCCCCAAATAATTTAAACATGAAGTAGACATATGGGGAATGTTAAGTCATCACAATTTTTGGGGGTATTACTATGTATTACAGAAGTAGAGAAACTGAAACTTTGAAATTTGCAAATTTTTCCAAATTTTTGGTAAATTAGGTATTTTATTATGCAAAAAAATTAATTTTTTTTACTTCATTTTACCAGTGTCATGAAGTACAATATGTGACGAAAAAACAATCTCAGAACGGCCTGGATAAGTCAAAGGGCCAGATTTATCATGCCTCTGACAGCTCACTCCACTTTCACATATGGCTAAAGTCAGTTTTAGGCAAGTCAGATTTATGAACGGCCCTTTAAGACTGTAATAAATGTGGTTTGACGGTAGCAGTTTATCCGTCAGTATGCAGCTTTACAAAAGTCGCACATCTTTACGAAAAAGTCGCACGATTTATGAAAAAGTCACATGTTCTATTAAAAAGTCTCATAAGATAAGCATGGTCCTCACTGGAGTGAAATTGCGACTTTTTTGCGACTTTTTTGCGACTTTTTAAATAGTCCCAAAAGTAAATCTGTCTAGAGATTCATTTACATAAGAAAACACGCCCACTTTCAGAAAACTGGAGAGCATAGTGCAAAGCAGAAAAAAGTCGCAAATTTGTGCGCAGTTTTAGCGTTTGGGACTTTTTTGGGACTTTTTCACTCCATTATTCTGACCTGAGCTAATGATAAATCTGGCCCAAAGTGTTTTAACCTCCTCCCGTCACACTAACGCCGAAAGGCGTCATCTCTGCGGCGCTCCCAGGTCACACTAACGCCAATAGGCGTCATCTCGCGAGACGCGAGATTTCCTGTGAACGCGCGCACACAGGCGCGCGCGCTCACAGGAACGGAAGGTAAGCGAGTGGATCTCCAGCATGCCAGCGGCGATCGTTCGCTGGCAGGCTGGAGATCCGAATTTTTTAACCCCTAACAGGTATATTAGACGCTGTTTTCATAACAGCGTCTAATATACCTCCTACCTGGTCCTCTGGTGGTCCCTTTTGTTAGGATCGACCACCAGAGGACACAGGTAGGTCAGTAAAGTCGCACCAAACACTACACTACACTACACACCCCCCCCCGTCACTTATTAACCCCTTATAAACCCCTGATCACCCATGATCACCCCATATAAACTCCCTGATCACCCCCCTGTCATTGATCACCCCCCTGTCAGGCTCCGTTCAGACGTCCGTATGATTTTTACGGATCCACGGATACATGGATCGGATCCGCAAAAAGCATACGGACGTCTGAATGGAGCCTTACAGGGGGGTGATCAATGACAGGCGGGTGATCACCTATATACACTCCCTGATCACCCCCTGTCATTGATCACCCCCCTGTCATTGATCACTCCCCTGTAAGGCTCCATTCAGACGTCCGCATGATTTTTACGGATCCATGGATACATGGATCGGATCCGCAAAACACATGCGGACGTCTGAATGGAGCCTTACAGGGGGTGATCAATGACAGGCGGGTGATCACCCATATACACTCCCTGATCACCCCCCTGTCATTGATAACCCCCCTGTAAGGCTCCATTCAGACGTCCGCATGCGTTTTGTGGATCCGATCCATGTATCCATGGATCCGTAAAAAATCATGCGGATGTCTGAATGGAGCCTTACAGGGGGGGTGATCAGTGACAGGGGGGTGATTACCCTGATTACCCTGATCACCCCCTGTCATTGATAACCCCCCTGTAAGGACTCCATTCAGACGTCAGCATGCGTTTTGTGGATCCGATCCATGGATCCGTAAAAAATCATGCGGATGTCTGAATGGAGCCTTACAGGGGGGGTGATCAGTGACAGGGGGGTGATTACCCTGATCACCCCCTGTCATTGATAACCCCCCTGTAAGGCTCCATTCAGACGTCCGCATGCGTTTTGTGGATCCGATCCATGTATCCATGGATCCGTAAAAAATCATGCGGATGTCTGAATGGAGCCTTACAGGGGGGGTGATCAGTGACAGGGGGGTGATTACCCTGATCACCCCCTGTCATTGATAACCCCCCTGTAAGGCTCCATTCAGACGTCAGCATGCGTTTTGTGGATCCGATCCATGGATCCGTAAAAAATCATGCGGATGTCTGAATGGAGCCTTACAGGGGGGGTGATCAGTGACAGGGGGGTGATTACCCTGATCACCCCCTGTCATTGATAACCCCCCTGTAAGGCTCCATTCAGACGTCCGCATGCGTTTTGTGGATCCGATCCATGTATCCATGGATCCGTAAAAAATCATGCGGATGTCTGAATGGAGCCTTACAGGGGGGGTGATCAGTGACAGGGGAGTGATCACCCTGATTACCCTGATCACCCCTGTCATTGATAACCCCCCTGTAAGGCTCCATTCAGACGTCCGCATGCGTTTTGTGGATCCGATACATGTATCCATGGATCCGTAAAAAATCATGCGGATGTCTGAATGGAGCCTTACAGGGGGGGTGATCAGTGACAGGGGGGTGATCACCCTGATTACCCTGATCACCCCCTGTCATTGATAACCCCCCTGTAAGGCTCCATTCAGACGTCCGCATGCGTTCTGTGGATCCGATACATGTATCCATGGATCCGTAAAAAATCATGCGGATGTCTGAATGGAGCCTTACAGGGGGGGTGATCAATGACAGGGGGGTGATCAGGGAGTCTATATGGGTGATCACCCCCCTGTCATTGATCCCCCCCCTGTCATTGATCCCCCCCCTGTCATTGATCACCCCCCCTGTCATTGATCACCCCCCCCCTGGTAAGGCTCCATTCAGACATTTTTTTTTGGCACAAGTTAGCGGAAATTTTTTGTTTGTTTTTGTTTTTGTTTTTTCTTACTAAGTCTCATATTCCACTAACTTGTGTCAAAAAATAAAATCTCACATGGACGCACCATACCCCTCACGGAATCCAAATGCGTAAACATTTTTAGACATTTATATTCCAGACTTCTTCTCACGCTTTAGGGCCCCTAAAAAGCCAGGGCAGTATAAATACCCCACATGTGACCCCATTTCGGAAAGAAGACACCCCAAGGTATTCCGTGAGGGGCATATTGAGCCCATGAAAGATTGAAATTTTTGTCCTAAGTTAGCGGAAAGTGAGACTTTGTGAGAAAAAAACAAAAAAAAATCAATATCCGCTAACTTATGCAAAAAAAAAAAAAATTCTAGGAACTCGCCATGCCCCTCATTGAATACCTTGGGGTGTCTTCTTTCCAAAGTGGGGTCACATGTGGGGTATTTATACTGCCCTGGCTTTTTAGGGGCCCGAAAGTGTGAGAAGAAGTCTGGGATCCAAATGTCTAAAAATGCCCTCCTAAAAGGAATTTGGGCCCCTTTGCGCATCTAGGCTGCAAAAAAGTGTCACACATGTGGTATCGCCGTACTCAGGAGAAGTTGGGGAATGTGTTTTGGGGTGTCATTTTACATATACCCATGCTGGGTGAGAAAAATATCTTGGTCAAATGCCAACTTTGTATAAAAAAATTGGAAAAGTTGTCTTTTGCCAAGATATTTCTCTCACCCAGCATGGGTATATGTAAAATGACACCCCAAAACACATTGCCCAACTTCTCCTGAGTACGGCGATACCAGATGTGTGACACTTTTTTGCAGCCAAGGTGGGCAAAGGGGCACACATTCCAAAGAGCACCTTTCGGATTTCGCAGGCCATTTTTTACACATTTTGATTGCAAGGTACTTCTTACACATTTGGGCCCCTAAATTGCCAGGGCAGTATAACTACGCCACAAGTGACCCCATTTTGGAAAGAAGACACCCCAAGGTATTCCGTGAGGGGCATGGCAAGTTTTTAGAATTTTTTATTTTTTGTCGCAAGTTAGTGGAATATGAGACTTTGTAAGAAAAAATAAAAAAAATAAAATCATCATCATTTTCCGCTAACTTGTGACAAAAAATAAAAAGTTCTATGAACTCACTATGCCCATCAGTGAATACCTTAGGGTGTCTACTTTCCGAAATGGGGTCATTTGTGGGGTTTTTCTACTGTTTGGGCATTGTAGAACCTCAGAAAACATGACAAGTGCTCAGAAAGTCAGAGCTGCTTCAAAAAGCGGAAATTCACATTTTTGTACCATAGTTTGTAAATGCTATAACTTTTACCCAAACCATTTTTTTTTTTGCCCAAACATTTTTTTTTTATCAAAGACATGTAGAACAATAAATTTGGCGAAAAATGTATATATGGATGTCGTTTTTTTTGCAAAATTTTACAGCTGAAAGTGAAAAATGTCATTTTTTTGCAAAAAAAATCGTTAAATTTCGATTAATAACAAAAAAAGTAAAAATGTCAGCGGCAATGAAATACCACCAAATGAAAGCTCTATTAGTGAGAAGAAAAGGAGGTAAAATTCATTTGGGTGGTAAGTTGCATGACCGAGCAATAAACCGCTAAAGTTGTGGAGTGCCGATTTGTAAAAAAGGGCCTGGTCACTAGGGGGGTATAAAACTGTGGTCCTTAAGTGGTTAAAGTTATCAGCACTTAAAGTGACACTGGTCGGATTTGCAAAAAATGGCCAAGTCCTTAAGGTGAAATAGGGCTGAGTCCTTAAGGGGTTAATGAAGACCATCGGCAAAGTTTTCTCATTTCTGATTTTATATAGAATAGAACAATAAAAAGTGGTTACAAAAGTATACACACCCTTTAAATGAAGGAGATACATTTGGAGGAAATTAGAAAGTTCTTTTCTGTCCATTTCAGGCAAAGTAAACCTGACTTGTTCCCTGATATGGGCTGAAGTTGGAAGGTGGATGGTAAATCCCTCTCTGCCTCCAGGATCTTTGTTAATCATAGATTAATGAGCGGCAGAATGTGGAAAATGCGAAGAAACAAAGAATATTGCCCCTTAAAGCGGTGGCCGGTGCGACTGTTGCCATAGGAACACGTTGTTAGCTTCTGATTAGGATTAAGGCCGCTCTGCAAGTAGCAGAAGATAATCTTTTTTATTTTGGTTTTCACTATCCCAGTTAAGGAGGTGACACAAAGGTCGACGCGGCCAAACTTCTCAGGTCTGTGGCCTCTGAGTCCCTGAGCTCTGGACATTCATTAAATCCAAGAACAGAGTTTTTCTGTTGTAGCAGGTCCAATATAGTATATGTTTCAAGGTCTGGGGCCCTAATTCCAGGTCTTGTTTGGTGACACTGTTCCTGGTATCCTGTGGTTTGTTGCCATTGTCCCTGGTGTCCTGTGATTTAGTGCTGCTGTCCCTGGTGTCCTGTGATTTAGTGCTGCTGTCCCTGGTGTCCTGTCATTTAGTGCTGCTGTCCCTGGTGTCCTGTGATTTGTTACTGGTGTCCTGTGATTTAGCCTTGTTGTCCGTGCTGACCTGTGTCATACCTTTGTCCCTGGTGTCCTGTAGTTTAAGGCTGCTGTGTTCTGTGGTTTGGTGACACTGTGCCTGGGGTCCTGCGATTTGTTACTAGTGCCCTGTGATTGGGTGCTTCTCATCCTGGTGTCCTGTGATATGGTGCTGCTGTCCCTGGTGTTCTGTGGTTTCGTGCCACTGTCCCTGGTGTCTTGTGGTTTAGTGTTGCTGTCCCTGGTGTCCTGTGATGTGGTGCCACTGTGCCTGGTGTACTATGATATGGTGCTGCTGTCCCAGGTGTTCTGGGATTGGGTGATGCAGTCGCTGGTGTCCTATGATGCGGTGCTGTTGTCTTTGGGGTCTTTTGATTTGTTGCTGGTGTCCTGTGATTGAGTGATGCTGACCCTGATGTCCTGTGGTTTAGTGCCACTGCCCCTGGTGTCCTATGACACTGGTGCCCAGCCATTTTTCGTCTGAGGGCCGCACTAGCCATGGTATAAATTTTGTGGGCCAGAACCAGGTAGCTTTGCCAGAAAGAAATGCAAACACTGTGAGGAGCACCTGTGAGCATTACTGCTGTAAAGGGGCAAATATCTGGGCATTTTTTATGTAAAGGGGCACATCTGGGCATTTTTTTACCATGAAGGGGGCACATGTGAGCATTATTTCTGTGAAGGGGGTAAATTTGAGCATTACTACTGTAAAGGGGCACATGTGAGCATTACTGCTGTGTAGGGGGCACATGTGAGCATTATTACTGTGAAGGGGGCACATGTGAGCATTACTACTGTGAAAGAGGCACATTTGAGCATTACTACTGTGGAGGAGGCACATGTGACTGAGCATTACTACTGTGAGGAGGGCACATGTGAGCATTACTACTGTGAAGAGGGCACATTTGAGCACTATTTCTGTGAAGGGGCACATGTGAGCATTACTATTGTAAAGGGGACACATTTGAGCATTACTACTGTGAAGGGGGCACATGTGAGCATTACTGCTGTGAAGAGGGCACATGTGAGCATGATTACTGTGAAGGGGGCACATGTGAGCATTATTACTGTGAAGGGGGCAGATGTGAGCATTACTACTGTGAAGGGGGCACATTTGAGCATTATTTATGTGAAGGGGGCACATGTGAGCATTACTACTGTGAAGGGGGCACATTTGAGCATTATTTATGTGAAGGAGGCACATGTGAGCATTACTGCTGTGAAGGGCCACATGTGAGCATTACTACTGTGAAGGAGGCACATTTGAGCATTACTACTGTGAAGGGGGCACATGTGAGCATTACTACTGTGAAGGGGGCACATGTGAGCATTACTGCTGTGAAGGGGACACATGTGAGCATGATTACTGTGAAGGGGGCACATGTAAGCATTATTACTGTGAAGGGGGCACATGTAAGCATTACTACTGTGAAGGGGGCACATTTGAGCATTACTACTGTGAAGGGGGCACATTTGAGCATTACTACTGTGAAGGGGGCACATTTGAGCATTACTTCTGTGAAGGGGGCACATTTGAGCCTTACTTCTGTGAAGGGGGCACATTTGAGCATTACTTCTGTGAAGGGGGCACATTTGAGCATTACTACTGTGAAGGGGGCACATTTGAGCATTACTACTGTGAAGGGGGCACATTTGAGCCTTACTTCTGTGAAGGGGGCACATTTGAGCATTACTTCTGTGAAGGGGGCACATTTGAGCATTACTACTGTGATGGGGCACATGTGAGCATTGCTACTGTGAAGGGGGCACATTTGAGCATTACTACTGTGAAAGGGCCACTCTCTCTACTACCAGCCACAGCGCAGATCACCGCTACCAGTGTCACAATTCTAACCAAGACTAATGAACACCACTCTAATTGTACCAGATTTGACATGAAACCATGGGGCATAGATAGGACAAAGTGCACTGCCCCGCATTATGCTGTGGGTAACTCATCTGCCTGCTGCACACCATATTCTCCAGCTGCAGATCAGTGACAGGTTTCACAAGGGGCACAGATTTGGGTCCTGATATCCAGCCTGTAAGGATAGGACCTGCTATCCCCTTATGGGTGTCATCATGGTTACAAGCCAGTCACTGGGATACATGGAGGTTATTTTGGGGCAGATCAGAGTGTAACCCTCCTAGTAACCTGTATGTACATGGTGAGGTGCAGTGCGGATATGGGACGGAGGCTATCGTGCCGTTAGCGGCAGCCAGGCCTGCTCCAGTGTAGGGTTGTGTGGCCAATGGAGCCTCGTCCCGCTCGCACACACAATACTCCACTTACTCTGTACTGCGCTGGGGTCGCTTCCTCGGAGTACACGTAGCGCCGGATCAGGATCTGATGGCTCTCACGTGTGCACTGTTCCCCGTGGGGAAGGGGGTTGGGAGCGTGAGTCGTGGCCTGAGTCCGCCAGCTTTCTTCCCACTGAAGGCAGTAAACCTTTGCTGCTGTGCGTCCGGGAACAGGTGGGTCGTAGCTGATCGTGTCAGCACTACGCTACTGCAGCCGCCCAGGCGCGTCCCTTCATCCTCCACTATGTGCAAGCTCCATCACTGTGCGGGCCACATGACTCAGCCTCGCCGGCCGGATGTGGCCTTCGGGCCGTAGGTTGGGCATCACTGTCCTATGATATGGTGATGCTGTCCCTGGTGTGCTGTGTTCTGTAATTGGGTGATGCTGTCCCTGGTTTGGTGCCATTGTACCTGGTGTCCTGTGATTTGTTGCTGGCGACCTGTGATTGGGTGATGCTGTCCCTAGTGTTCTGTGGTTTGGTGCTGCTGTCCCTGATGTTCTGTGGTTTAGAGCCACTGTCCTTGGTGTCCTGGAATTGGGTGATGCTGTCCCTGGTGTCTTGTGGTTTAGTGCTGCTGTCCCTGGTGTCCTAAGTTATGGTGCTGCTGTTCCAGGTGCCCTGTGATTGGGTGATGCTGTTGCTGGTGTCTTATGATGTGGTGCTGTTGTCCTTGGTGCCTGTTGCTGGTGCCCTGTGCTTGGGTGCTGCTGTCCATGGTGTCTTGTGATTTAGTTCACTGTACTTGCCCTCTGTTATCTCCGGCAGTCCCATAGAGTTGAATAGAGTGGAAAGCAGCCTTTGGCTTCAGCGGTCGTGTGTGCAAGAACAGCGTTAGACCACTGGGCCTCTGCGGTGACGTGCCATTTTGCACATGTGACTAAGGCCAGTGATTGGCTACTATGGTCAAGTGGATTGGAACAGCATGTCATTAGCTCGGGTCTGGTAGGTACTGGAACCAGTGGGCTTTTCATAAAGTGAGTGACTCTCCCACCCAACACCATCTCTATTTGTCACAGTTGTTACCTCTGGCTGTGACCTTCTGTCTATTCTCTCGCTGTAGCTCCGTTCCTGTGTGTTTGTGGTTCTTTATGGGTTAACTCCCCTGTGTGCCTATTAGGAGATAATCCTCTGTCTGCTCCATGGGTGTGGCCTCTCTGCTGCACCCATGGAACCTGTATATAAGGCCTCATGCACACGACCGTTGTGTGCATCCGTGGCCGTTGTGCCGTTTTCCGTTTTTTTTTCGCTGACCCATTGACTTTCAATGGGTCCGTGGAAAAATCGGAAAATGCACCGTTTTGCAGCCGAGGCCGTGATCCGTGTATCCTGTCCGTCAAAAAAATATGACCTGTCCTATTTTTTTGACGGACAATGGTTCACGGACCCATTCAAGTCAATGGGTCCGTGAAAGAACACGGATGCACACAAGATTGGCATCCGTGTCCGTGATCCGTGGCCATAGGTTGCTTTCATACAGACGGATTCGTGAAAACTCATATCCGACAGTATATTCTAACACAGAAGAGTTCCCATGGTGATGGGGACGCTTCTAGTTAGAATACACTACAAACTGTGTACAAGACTGCCCCCTGCTGCCTGGCAGCACCCGATCTCTTACAGGGGGCCGTGATCAGGACAATTAACCCCTTCAGGTGCGGCACCTGAAGGGGTTAATTGTACTATCATATCCCCCTGTAAGAGCTCAGGGCTGCCAGGCAGCAGGGGGCAGACCCCCCCTCCCCAGTTTGAATATCATTGGTGGCCAGTGTGGCCCCCCTCCCTCCCACTATTGTAATAAATCGTTGGTGGCCAGTGTGCGCCCCCCATCGGCCCCCCCTCCCTCCCTCTATTGTAATAAATCGTTGGTGGCACAGTGTGCGCCCCCCGTCGCCCCCCCCTCCCTCCCACTATTGTAATAAATCGTTGGTGGCCATTGTGCGCCCCCCATCGGCCCCCCCCTCCCTCCCTCTATTGTAATAAATCGTTGGTGGCACAGTGTGCGCCCCCCGTCGCCCCCCCTCCCTCCCACTATTGTAATAAATCGTTGGTGGCCAGTGTGCGCCCCCCATCGGCCCCCCCCTCCCTCCCTCTATTGTAATAAATCGTTGGTGGCACAGTGTGCGCCCCCCATCGGCCCCCCTCGCTCTATAGCAGCCTCCCATCTCTACCCCCCCCCCCCCCCGATCATTGGTGGCAGCGGAGTTCCGATCGGAGTCCCAGTTTAATCGCTGGGGCTCCGATCGGTAACCATGGCAACCAGGACGCTACTGCAGTCCTGGTTGCCATGGTTACTTAGCAATAGTACAATAGTAGAAGATTCATAGTTACCTGCTTGCTGCTGCGATGTTCGTGTCCGGCCGGGAGCTCCACCTACTGGTAAGTGACAGGTCTGTGCGGCGCATTGCTAAAGAACTGTCACTTACCAGTAGGAGGAGCTCCCGGCCGGTCACAGACATCGCAGCAGCAAGCAGGTAAGTATGAATCTTCTACTATTGTACTATTGCTAAGTAACCATGGCAACCAGGGCTGCAGTAGCTTCCTGGTTGCCATGGTTACCGATCGGAGCCCCAGCGATTAAACTGGGACTCCAATCGGAACTCCGCTGCCACCAATGATCGGGGGGGGGGGAGATGGGAGGCCGCACACTGCCACCAATGCTGTTACTGCTATAGAGGGAGGGGGGGCCGATGGGGGGCGGCACCTGAGGAGTTAATTGTGCTGATCACGGCCCCCTGTAAGAGATCGGGTGCTGGCAGGCAGCAGGGGGCAGTCATGTACACAGTTTTTCAGTATATTCTAACCTGAAGCGTCCTCATCACCATGGGAACGCCTCTGTGTTAGAATATACTGTCGGATCTGAGTTTCACGATGTAGCTCATATCCGACAGTATATTCTAACATAGAGGCGTTCCCATGGTGATGGGGACGCTTCAAGTTATGTTCGGGTGTCCGCCTGGCCGTGCGGAGGCAAGCGGATCCGTCCAGACTTACAATGTAAGTCAATGGGGACGGATCCGTTTGAAGATGACACACTGTGGCTCAATTTTCAAACGGATCCGTCCCCCATTGACTTTCAATGTAAAGTCTGGACGGATCCGTCTGAGGCTACTTTCACACTTAGAAATGTTTTAACAATATAATGCAGACGGATCCGCTCTGAACGGAGCCACCGTCTGCATTATATGAACGCAAGTGTGAAAGTAAAGGGACTCCTGACTTTACATTGAAAGTCAATGGGGACGGATCCGTTTGCAATTGCACCATATTGTGTCAACATCAAACGGATCCGTCCCCATTGACTTGCATTGTAATTCAGGACGGATCCGTTTGGCTCCGCACGGCCAGGCGGACACCAAAACGACTTTTTTTTCATGTCCGTGGATCCTCCAAAAATCAAGGAAGACCCACGGACGAAAAAACGGTCACGGATCACGGACCTACGGACCCCGTTTTTGCGGACCGTGAAAATAAACTGTCGTGTGCATGAGGCCAAAGGCTGAGGTTTCCTCAGTTCTGGGTCAGCTCTCCTGGTGTGTGTTGTCTTGTCCTGCTCCTAGTTTGTACTCACTCTCCCATGCTGCTGACCCATGGGATCCGTGTCTGTCTGTCTGTGCTCTGTGGGTTTCCTACTTGTTCATTCCTGTCCTCTTTCCTGTGTTTTGTTATCTGTTCTGCCAGTTATGTTTTAGTCACCTAGTTTGTATTCATATGTCTCTGTTCAGCAAGCCCTTGCTGCACCTTTCTTTGCAGCAGAGTGCCATGGGCAAGGCCATGCAGTTTACTACTGGTGGAGCTAGTCCTTCTCTGCTCATTGTCACTCCTGTTTCCTTGCTATAAACTCCTGCTTGTGTTTTTAGTTGCCTGCTTGTATTTGCCTGTTTGTTATGTTTGCCTATGTACCGTCGGTACCTTCTGGTACCTGTTGTCCGTTTGCTCCTGTTGTCACTGTCTAGTTCACGCTCCAGAGTGGACCCTGGCAACTTCCTGCTGCAAAGCCTAACCCTACCATCTGGGGCCCTAGTGAATACCAGGAGTTGCTTAGTCACGCCCCTCTGGAGTATTACTGGAGTATTACTTAGTGGCGCAGTGGGGGTTTTCCTACCACTGTGCGGACGGTATATAGAGCTCTCTATTTCCCTGTGTTTTCCTCCTTTGATTCTGTTTGTGCAATAAACTCTGTTGTGTCTGTACCTGATTTCCGTTTGTTTACTGCTTGACCACGCTGAGGTCTTTCGCTGGATCTCTAACTCGTGACACTATTTAATCTCACTTTCTGGTTGGAGACAACCCTTTTAAGGATTAACGCAGTTGGCAGAGAGGGCGTATTTATGTAATATTCTGGCTCTAGTACAAGACATGAGCGGCTCGCCTCCTAGGAGATGGTTTATGGCCTGATATGCACCTGAGAGGCACATGTCAGTGCGAGGATGCTGCACGTGTGTCAGAAGTGTGCATTCATAATGCTATATACCTGTGCTACCTGCCATTTACTCTGGTCTAACGTCCTTCATGCACAGCTCTAAAACTCATACTCCAAATCAGCATAGAAAGGGGCTATTAGGCCTTTATAGTGGAGGAGGAGGCAACTATATGTGAGTGCCCCGCTGCAGAGAACAACATTACATAGAACACATTAAAGGGGTTCTCTCACTTCAGTAAGTTGCATTTATCATGTAGAGGAAGTTAATACAAGCCACTTACTAATGTATTGTTATTATCCATATTGCCTCCTTTTCTGGCTGGATTAATTTTTCCATCACATTATACATTGCTCGTTTCCATTGTTACAGACCACCCTGCAATCCATCAGTGGTGGTCATGCTTGCACACTATAGAAAAAAGCATCAGCCTCTCTGGTGGCCGGGACCATGGGAGCGCACATAGGCTAGTGCTTTTTCCTATAGTGTGCAAGCCCGACCACCACTGACCACTCTACTAAGCCACTGAAGAAGGAGCAAGTGCCCCGAAACGCGTATGGCAATATACCTATACACAACTTTATGGTCCGGATCCAAGGTGTATAAAGCAACACTCGTCTTGGAGCAAACTCACCATTGCTGGGAGAAGAAGCGCATTACAACTGAATATGAATCACCGCTCGAAATTTCGCAACTCAGTAGCCTGCTGCCACTATAGAGATCTACATAAGGTACCAAAAGAACCCAGCGTTATTAAGAGAGGAGGAGGGGTAAGTGTGTAGTGTACAGGAGCGAAAGCCCGTCACTACAGAAGGGTCACTTGTGTGCTGTCGTTCCCCCTTATGTATGGGGAGGTTGGTATCAAATCATCTTGCTAATGTAATGCTATGTACTTCCCTGTTACTGTGAAATGTGCATGTGCAGGCCGGCTAGGGGTGTTATTCCAGCTCTAAGTCACTAGAGGGAGCTAGGGAACCCTGGTATATATAAGGCCCAGTCAGGGAGTAGAGAGGCAGGAGACAGTGGGAGAAGGAGTAAGAGATGAGACTGTGTCTGAGTTAAGGCCAGGCCATGGGCCTGTGAGAGTAGAGCAGGCCTGGAGCCTGCAGACTAGGAGAGGGTAGTGTAGGCCCTGTAACCGGGTTCCGGATCCAAGGAGAAGGTTCCCCTCCTAAGTCTTAGCTGTCCGAGCAGAAACGTCATATTCAACCAGCCTGGACACAGCACGAAACAGGGGCAATCCTGATAAAGCAAGAGGTACTCAAAGCAACAGAGGAGGTACTTGATAAGGACATACTCAAGGATACGCCAGAGATAGGGCATCAGACCTTGGGGAATAAGTTCCATATTTTCAGGATCAGTCAGGAATAGAGTGCAAGCCGCCTGTACTGTAACTCCTGTGTTTAACCCTCTGAAACCCACCTTGCTACAACCGGCCTGTCTGTAACGTACATAAACCAACTGTCTTCAATGGAACTGCGCTTCCAATTATGTCCATGCATGACGATTACAGAATACCAGTAAAGTTCCAGTTTTGGTTGGCTATCACGTGGCTTCTGCGTTATTCTTCCTGTCACTACACGGTGTGCCACCGTTCAATTGGCACTGGCGTCACGACTTTCACCACCTGCCTGTTCCAGTGCTGACCCGTTTGAAGACGACAGTGAGTCCCAGGTTAGTGGGTTACCCTGCACTACAAAGCCCAGCATACCTAAGTTACACTACTGACCCCCTGGGACACTGCATCGCTCTTTTTGGCGTCACGAACAGGATCCGCATACTTCTGGAGTGCAGAGAAGTGTGAACTGTGTGCTTTAACTATTCCACCACCGTATTGCAAGGACTGTACCCTTTATTCCCAAGTCGGTGGATTACAATTGTGCCTGGGAGGAATCGGAGGCGCTGTGCTGCGTTGCGCTACCCCCAGAGAGAAAATCGTGCTTGTGGACTGTGATTTATTGGACTTTTCATCATCCTGCTTGCTGTCACTGAATAGCGGCATCAGGACACCCAAAATGGCCGCCGACGCCATGGAGCTTCTTACTGCGCCATCACGGTATGCAGTGGCGCGAAGATTTGGCGCCAAAACCCTCCAAGAGGGAGGAGAAGAATGCCCTGGAGCGCCACCCACCTTTGAATCATGATGCGGCTGCGGTCCCTAGGGTGTTACGCCTAGGAGGCGGGCCTGTGACGGAAGGAGACCTGCCCAGTTTGAGGGAGGAGCCAGAGTGGGAGCTGAGAGCAGCGGAAGAAGAGATGGCGATGTCGGACGCTGAAAGGCCCGAGCTTGAACCCACGTGTGAGTGGGGTGCCACTCCACCGGACTCCCCTACTTCGGAGGCATGGGACCCTCTGGCCTGGACGGCCAGTTCCGGAGAGCCAGCCGTGGATCTGAGAGTGACCCGTCGCCGGCCCGCACAATGGTCGAGACTGATGGCGGAATTACGAGCCGTGGTAGCGAGGAAAACCACTACCAGGAAAAAACGGTTCGAAGAGATGGCCAAGTCGATACAGGGGGATTCATTCCCAGGTAAACCCCAGCTGGAACGGCGCCGCGGGATCGTGGTGGCCTTCGACAAAGAACGGGGGTTTGGCTTCATACAAGAGCTGGGGACCGGCCGGGACTTTTTTGTCAATAGGCGTTCCGTGAAGCGCCATTATCTACCGGAGCACCTCCACAATCTTGTGTTGGGGGAAATAGTGGAGTATACCCCAGCGGAGAGCTTAAGGGGACCCTACGCCCCCGCAGTCATCCGCCCCAGGGTGCAGCCTGAGACCTGGGAGAAAGAGAAGGAGGGTGCTGACCCGAACCAAAGAAAAGAGCCGAGATCTGAACCGCCCCGGTCCACTCACCTGCACAGCCAGATCTTCTTTGGGCCCGATGTATTCTGGGAGCCCATAGTCCTGCAGGGGCCTGCTGAGCGGTATCCCCCTCCCGAAGCAGTGAAGCGGGAGGTTGAGAAGGAGATACAGGACAGTTGCCGGAGGTCGGAGGACTGTGCTGAGGCCCGGCGTTTGGCGGCAGTTACCGCATCTACACTGGAGGCAGCAGTCACCGCGCCTCCACTGGAATCACCTACCAGTGAGTTTATGGATATAGAATCCCTGCGGAAGAAGATTTACCTGGTAGAAGACCTTGGATATGCGGGATGTGTCAATGGATCCCGTTCCCCAGAACCCAAGCTGAGGTGGAAGCAATGCTGGATAGGCCCCCTCCAGTGAAAATTGTACGAGGGGATGGATTCCAGATATGGCCTGCTAGGCCAGAACAATTGTTGAAGGAACCCGTTGATGATTCCTCCTCTGAAGAAGAATACGACACACGTCTGTGAGTAGGCCTGCCAGGCCTTATTGTACGTCCCCACAGAAACGTTTCTATTATGGCTGGAGTTGTTCCCTTATGTTTGCAGGGCTGGTGAAGCTTGCTGCCAGTTATACACGGCCGGTGGCGTTATAGCAAAGTGAAGTTGCCACTGTGAACCATTGCTCCCAGCCTGCCCATGTTGTTTTTGGGATACCCTGCCTGCTGCTAAATATCCCAGTTGTGCCTTAAGTTTGGCACCGTTTTCCCTTTTAACCCCCATTTCAGGTTGAAAAAGCTCTTTTAGGTCAGCACTATTTTAAAGAGTAAGCAGGACTTGCCAGGATAACATGGCCCTGGTATTGTCAGAGTCCTGTATTGTCATTTTATATATGTGCTGCTGACTGTATTTAATAACCGTTTTTTATTCACGTCTATGTGCCCAGAGATGGACTTCCTATGTGCAAGCCTCTGAGAGGTTGATTTTATTATGGACTTATTTATTGTCATGGACTATCCTGGTTCTTTAACATCCGCTGTGCCAGGTCAGCGCCCCCGTTCCACTCACTATCCTGAGAGAAGAGAACGACGCCCCTTGTCACCGCACTTCACCTTTGCCAATTGGGTCTGATAAGAGTATAAATGACATATCTGTATGCATGCATGTGTCTTTCTCTATTTCAGGTAATGATTCCAGTTGGGCGGGCCCTGATGGAGTACGAGGTCGTACTCAGCTTAAAGCAGCGGGGTATGTAGTGTACAGGAGCGAAAGCCCGTCACTACAGAAGGGTCACTTGTGTGCTGTCGTTCCCCCTTATGTATCAAATCATCTTGCTAATGTAATGCTATGTACTTCCCTGTTACTGTGAAATGTGCATGTGCAGGCCGGCTAGGGGTGTTATTCCAGCTCTAAGTCACTAGAGGGAGCTAGGGAACCCTGGTATATATAAGGCCCAGTCAGGGAGTAGAGAGGCAGGAGACAGTGGGAGAAGGAGTAGGAGATGAGACTGTGTCTGAGTTAAGGCCAGGCCATGGGCCTGTGAGAGTAGAGCAGGCCTGGAGCCTGCAGACTAGGAGAGGGTAGTGTAGGCCTTGTAACCGGGTTCCGGATCCAAGGAGAAGGTTCCCCTCCTAAGTCTTAGCTGTCCGAGCAGAAACGTCATATTCAACCAGCCTGGACACAGCACGAAACAGGGGCAATCCTGATAAAGCAAGAGGTACTCAAAGCAACAGAGGAGGTACTTGATAAGGACATACTCAAGGATACGCCAGAGATAGGGCATCAGACCTTGGGGAATAAGTTCCATATTTTCAGGATCAGTCAGGAATAGAGTGCAAGCCGCCTGTACTGTAACTCCTGTGTTTAACCCTCTGAAACCCACCTTGCTACAACCGGCCTGTCTGTAACGTACATAAACCAACTGTCTTCAATGGAACTGCGCTTCCAATTATGTCCATGCATGACGATTACAGAATACCAGTAAAGTTCCAGTTTTGGTTGGCTATCACATGGCTTCTGCGTTATTCTTCCTGTCACTACACGGTGTGCCACCGTTCAATTGGCACTGGCGTCACGACTTTCACCACCTGCCTGTTCCAGTGCTGACCTGTTTGAAGACGACAGTGAGTCCCAGGTTAGTGGGTTACCCTGCACTACAAAGCCCAGCATACCTAAGTTACACTACTGACCCCCTGGGACACTGCAAGTGCACTAATTCAAAACCCGTACCCTCAGGACTGACTAGCGCCGCTCCAAGTAAGTGACAGTTAGGCCTCTTGCACACGAACATATTTTCTTTTCGTGTCCGTTGATCTATATGAGTGTATTGCTGTACTGCGGCGACGACGCAAAGCGCACTGCGTCATAGCAACCAATGACGCCGTGCCCTCCTGCACTAAGCAGGATGCCAGTCCGGTATCTCACGGACCGTGTTCCACGGACGTGTGAATGAAGCCTAAGTCAGATAAGACACGTGCGTCCAGCCTGTTATTTGCTCTGCTGTTTGTTTCTATCCAGTGACTGCAGTAGGACATTCATATTCAATACGCTGATAATGATCAACTGATCTCTTGCTCTACAAATTAGGCAAGATACATGTGCTGGACTTGCCAACTAATTCAGCGCTATCCACCACAAAGGAACTTTGCTTTATGGAATAATGTGGAATGATTGTTATGAGAGTCAATAGACATGAATTAGCTTTTTTACCTGCGGTATTTGTGTATGATTAATAAGTCTGGTTATTTATATAACAGGGAATTACTGCTATGAACCTGTGTTGAATACTACTAAATATTGAGGGGCAGTAACCTAATATATATTGTAAGGGGTAGCTCTCTTTCAAGGGGTCACACTCACAGACATCTTCACAGACACCAGGATTTAAGGGCCAAAACTGTGTTTTATTGCGGCACGTCCGCGTAAACATAAACAGTTATACAAAATAAACTCCTGCCCGTCTGGGCTCTACCTAAACATATAGGTTTCCCTGACTCACCTCTAAGTACCGTTTAGTGTCAGGGTCTCAGGCTCCAAGCCTTAGCAGGTTCTACTCATCAAGCATCAGTCCACACAGGGGAGAGATCAGGCTTCGCATCGCCTTGTGGCCCATCAGTCCTCCTGACTGAGACCACACACAGAGCCTCTGCTCCAGTATCACAGACACTTCTCCCTCTCCCAGACTGACCTACTCTGAGAGTTTTATGCCAGCCTGATTACAGCAGGCCTCACCTGCGATCACCTCAGGTAGAAAGGAAAACCCGTACTGGAAGGGTGTGGACTGGCAACTCCCTCTACCAAGCCTAGCCACCAGTCCAAGTAAAATCCAGCCCAGAAAATGTATACAAAAATGTCTCAGCAAACTATGCTTTGCTGAGACTACTGCCACTCTCTGGATTTTATCTGTCTCACCCATCTGAGGTACCTGAAGTGGGACAACACACCTTCCAGCACTGTTCACCTTACCACATATACCCCCCCCCCCCCTCTTCTTTAGACCGGAGGTGTCACGGACGGTGTACAGGAAACAAGGCAAAGCAACATGTATAAATGACTCGCTGGATCCAAAAGCTAAGGAACCAAGGGAGACCCCTGCAGAAGACCTGGCACTTTCCCTGGCTGCTCAGCCTATGCAAAGATCCTAATGGTGGAGGTTTGCATATCCAGGAACCTTGACTATAAAGCCCTGAGCACCCTACAATAGTGAGGGGACACGACCACCGGCTCCCTACACAAGATACGGAGGGAGTCAGGGTCACCTGGGATCCAGCAAACAGAAAATAACAGATAAAGGTACAACACTTAGCTTTGAAGCAAACAGTAGAACAAAGTCAGCATGCACACACACTCCAGGAAGTAGTATAAGCCGCCCAGAAAAGCATTCTGGGGAGGAATTTAAAGGGAAGCAATTAGTCCAACACATGACAGCTGAGAGAGGCTAACGATAGGAGGAACTGAATACCACAACACAGAAACTCAAGGAGGAGGTTCTGAAAGGCCTCTGTCAGAGCTTCTCAGCTGTCTGGTTGTGACAGGAGGTCTGGGGATTTTCCCACATCGTACCATGCCCTCTGGAAGATGTGGTCAGTGTCACATATTTCTCTCTATTCTGCCACCCCCAGGCTAGCAGAGCTTGGTTTTTCATAAACACTGACTTTCTACCTAACAGACATTGTCTAATGGACTCCTCCTTCTCCTCTTTGTTGGAGAACTTTTTCTTAGCTTTCTGGCTTGCTCCTTTTCCAGATTTCTTCTTAGGTCCACGACCTCTAACTTCCGCAATCTTTACAGCCGTGTTTTCCATGGGGAGCTCCCGCCTCCTCCTTTTGTTGGAGATCCAGATGGTCAGTTTTATACCACCCTTTAGCCGCTCTGGTGTTCACACTCGCTTTGTTTCTTTCTTCTATCAACAGATAGCGCTTCTCTTTTTTTTTTCTCCCCACAGGGTTTAGCTCAGGTTTGGCTTCAGTTTCAGTGTCTTCTGCTTCTTCAGAAGCTCTGCCAACTTCGGCCGACTCTTCTTCCGCCTTATCTTTGGTCTCTGGAGCATCCGAGAATCTCTCCCACTCCAACTCATCGAGCTTAGCTTCTTCAGCCTTTGAGTCTTTATTCAGTTTGTTAGCCTTCTCATCCTCCTCAGACACGACATCATATACTTGCATTCTTAACCCCTAATTTTTCTCATCAAGGTTGGAGGTACTGGAAACACCGGGGTCCTCATCAGACTCTTAATCTTCTGGCATTCCCTCCAGAGGGTCACCCAGGACATTGTTCTCCTCTCGGGCAGGCTCTAGGAGAGCCATCTTACAGTAGTAGACAACATCTGCATGCTGGCCGTCTGTCTCCTCATATTTCTTCCCCAGCAGACCGCTGGCTTTCTGGAAGGCATTGACGGCAGAGGGGACATCTTTCATGACCCGGTCCTGGCTACTCATTGCTATGAGTCTCTTGACTTCTGCCTCCATATTAGCTTCATCAACTTGTTCAGAAGAAACTTCCTCCATCTTCTCTGCCTCGGCCAGCAGTGCAGTACCACCATCTTCAGGCCCATTCTTAACAGGCCCTGACTTCTTGGCATCTTTCAGAGGCTGCTCCTCTTCAGGTTTCTCATTTTCCTTTGATTGAGCCAACCTGTCATTTAGAGAAGCTCTTGCCTCTTACCCTTCAAGCTTAGTCTTCTCCAACTCATAGACATTCTTCCCGATGTCATCGTTTGAGCTCATGAGATACTCCATCTCTGCTCTGGGTTGCTTGTTAGGCCTCTCACCTTCACCTCGCTCCTCAAGTGCTTCTTCAAGGGCTCTAACTAGGGAGAGGATCCCGAGCATCAGCTTCAGCTCAGTCACGTTCTTCGGCATATCGGGCCAAGCCGTATTTCTCTATATGAGACATAATTTGCCTCTGGTGGTCCAGGTCCACCATCAGATCATCCAATTCTCGCTGAAGTTTGTTCTTGGTTTTGCGCACAAACGTGATAGAAGCACCCCGCTCTTTGGCCTCCTGTTCCAGCTGCTCCCCTCTTTGCTCTGCTGCAGCAGCAGATGTAGGACTATCACCATTCTATTTTGGACACCCTGTGGGGGTTCTACCCAGAGTCTCTTTAAGCACATTGACCGTGTCTACCGCAGTTTTCTGTGTTTCTTTGGAGCCTTTATTCTTCACCTGGATATCAGGCAGTAGATCCTTCAGCGCACTCATCTCTTTCTGATTGCAGCTGTACTGACACGTCTGGTCATCTACCAATGCCTGGGTATAGGTCTCAGTCATTAGGGTGACGTCTCCCCACTTAACTCTCGTCACGTCAGGTATAACTGTTGTCTGCTCGCTACTAGCAACTACTTTAATTTCGCAAGACCTTGACCTGGTAGCTTCTTTCTCTGAGTCGCTATCGGTCACAGCACATACAGTACAGACCAAAAGTTTGGACACCTTCTCATTCAAAGAGTTTTCTTTATTTTCATGACTATGAAAATTGTAGATTCACACTGAAGGCATCAAAACTATGAATTAACACATGTGGAATTATATACATAACAAACAAGTGTGAAACAACTAAAATTATGTCATATTCTAGGTTCTTCAAAGTAGCCACCTTTTGCTTTGATTACTGCTTTGCACACTCTTGGCATTCTCTTGATGAGCTTCAAGAGGTAGTCCCCTGAAATGGTTTTCACTTCACAGGTGTGCCCTGTCAGGTTTAATAAGTGGGATTTCTTGCCTTATAAATGGGGTTGGGACCATCAGTTGCGTTGAGGAGAAGTCAGGTGGATACACAGCTGATAGTCCTACTGAATAGACTGTTAGATTTTGTATTATGGCAAGAAAAAAGCAACTAAGTAAAGAAAAACGAGTGGCCATCATTACTTTAAGAAATGAAGGTCAGTCAGTCAGCCGAAAAATTGGGAAAACTTTGAAAGTAAGGCTTATTTGACTATGAAGGAGAGTGATGGGGTGCTGCGCCAGATGACCTGGCCTCCACAGTCACCGGACCTGAACCCAATCGAGATGGTTTGGGGTGAGCTGGACTGCAGAGTGAAGGCAAAAGGGCCAACAAGTGCTAAGCATCTCTGAGAACTCCTTCAAGACTGTTGGAAGACCATTTCAGGTGACTACCTCTTGAAGCTCATCATGAGAATGCCAAGAGTGTGCAAAGCAGTAATCAAAGCAAAAGGTGGCTACTTTGAAGAACCTAGAATATGACATATTTTCAGTTGTTTCACACTTGTTTGTTATGTATATAATTTCACATGTGTTAATTCATAGTTTTGATGCCTTCACTGTGAATCTACAATTTTCATAGTCATGAAAATAAAGAAAACTCTTTGAATGAGAAGGTGTGTCCAAACTTTTGGTCTGTACTGTACGTCATATATACTGCTCGGGTCATTATCAATCCTGATCTCTAGGGGCACCGATGAGCTAACCCCCACCTGGGACACTTCCTTAGTAACAAAAAAACACTGTGGAGACTGCATATCCACCTCTGGTACGTGCGGTACACCCTCTAGCCCTATCATATTCTCCTGCACATTCAAACACTGAGTTGAAGCTGTGCTTTGCTCCACACTACTTATATGCATTTCTTCAAATCTTTTGATCAAGTCATATAGATCTTCCTGAAAAATAGTAGATGCAGAAAATACAGCTTAATGTGTGGGACAACACACCTTCCAGCACTGTTCACATTACCACAATATATATCTACTTCCATTTATTTTTTATATATATTTTTTTTTTCCTGCAATCATGTATTGGAATTAATATATATTCACTCTCTATTTTACAGTATTATGTACCATATTTGTGAATGAAGTGTATATATTTTTTATTATTATTTGGGGGATTGTATATGTATAATTTTTTATTTTTATATATTTCTATTAAATAATGAACCTTATATGCAAAACTAGAAGGAGTGCACACCTGTTTTCTTTTCTATATTTGGCCTATAATACTGTCAACCACTGCTCCCATATTAGCCAAACAAAGTGCCTCCTTATAACAACCAAAGTGCCTCCTTATAACAACCAAAGTGCCTCCTTATAACAACACCCTCTTAACATTATTATTTCCCATAATAATGATGGAGTGACAGTACTATATCACAGCAGCCTTATAACTGTGACACAAACCCAATGCCCCATAATGGCCCCATTGCCAGGGCTCCTGTAATACTACCAGTCAACCGCAATGCCCCCATAATAATTCCAGCAGATAGTTTCTGCATAAAACTGCCACCATGCTGTACAAGTGAATGGAGCCAAAGTGCAATGCCTGACATGGACAGGAGTAGCGCTCTTTCTAGGAAAAGCAAAAATCAAAAGTTTTACGTAATCTCAGCCAACCCTTTTAAAGGGATTTTTTGGCATTTCGATATTGATGTTGTGTCTTCATCATTAGCAGATCATTCGAGGGGTCCTACACCCATACCCTTGCAAATCAGTTGATTCAGACAGCTGTCGGTACTGGATATTATACAGTGGACAAAGCCAGAAGCAAAAGGCTCCATATACCACGTAGTGGTCGTGCTGGGGTACTGCAGCTCAGCTCCCATTAAGGTGAACGGGATTTGAGCTGCACACAGTGGATGGAGCTTTCTGCTTCCAGCTTCGTCCACTGTATTGTTCCTGCTGGTGGATGCCCGAAACAGCTGATCGGCGGGGGTACGGGTGATCGGCAGGGGTACGGGTGTCAGACCCTTTTCATTTGAGATTAAATATTAAAGTACCAGAAAACCCTATAAGTAAAGGAGTTCTTGAATCCCCCCACATAGTGTCAGAGAATATCCTGCTCCAGCCATGGCGCTCATTCACACTTGTATGAAAATACGAATAAAATAAGGATAATTTTTGTTTTTCCTTCTGTACTGTTTTTCCATTTATCAACCGGATTTCCAGATTTTTAGAGGATTTACAGTTTTTTTATGTTTTTGCCGAAATATGGATGATGACCTACAGACACTCAAAACACATTTTTAAATTCGACCTCATAAAAACATTTACTATGAGCCCATCCTGGTGAGTTTCCTAAAAATATTTACGACATTTTTACATAAGTGAAGGAATCTCTTAATAAATTGTGCCCGCTCTTACTAGTGATGGACGAATTCAAATGTTCAAATGCTCGCGAACCGCAAGTTTGCGGCGGGCCCCATTCACTTTAATGGCAGGCGAACCTGAAAAACCGGTTATATTTGCAGCCACCAAATACTTACTAGAAGTGCACAAATCGTCCTACAACATAAACAGTGACATACCAGAGGGGGAGCAATGACAAAAATTCCCACGAAAAATATGTATTTTAATCAGGGGTTCTTTTTTATGCGTCTTAAAGGGAAACTCTCAAAAATGTGGCCTGCTGGAGCCTAGAATTTTTTTATTTTAGGCCACGGGAGTACAGGGCCCAAACATTAGGCATTCACCGGACAGAAAACATCAAGTGATTATGTGGCTGGAGGTATATTAGACGGTTACTGGATTTCAATTTTACTGCAGGCCAGTGGAGTACAGGCCCCAAAAATTAGTCATTCACTCTACAGAAAAGAACAATTGATAATCTGGCTGGAGGTACTTCAGGCGGTCACCGTATAACAATTTTACTGTTGGCCAGTTAGATTACAGGCCCCAAAAATTATGCATTCACCGTACATAATAGATCAAGTGATTATGTGGCTGGAGGTATATTAGACGGTCAATGGATATCAATTTTACTGTTGGCCAGTGGACTACAGGCCCCAAAAATTATTCATTCACCGGACAGAAAACATCAAGTGATTATGAGGCTGGAGGTCACTGGTCATTGGATAACAATTTTACTGCAGGCCAGTACAAATACATGTCAAATACATTCCACAAATAGAAATAAATAAGCGGCACTCACCATCCGATGCAAATATTTCTTTTATACTGGGTACAGAGAGGGGGGTGACAAAACAGTGCAATCACAGGAACATGGCGACGGCCGTTTCGCGTATCACTGCTTCATCTCACCAATACTGACAACCCCTCGACGCAAATGACATCATCTTTTATTACACTGTTTTGTCATCCCCCTCTCTGTACCCAGTAAAAAAGAAATATTCGCATCGAATGGTGAGTGACACTTATTTATTTATATTTGTGGAATCATTTTTGCACTTGACAAGTTGTGCGCCATCAAATTGCGAGAGACCGCGACCCCTGTTTTCTCCATGTGACCAGTGGTGAAGCGAACAGTTTTCCGTAGTGCCACCCAACCCTGGACTATATTTTTCCATTTGTATAACATGTCAAATACATATGTTTAAAAGAACAAAAAATATAAAATTGGATTAAAAACATGGCTAAAGAAATCCCCTCTCTTGAATAAACCACAAATGATAATAGGTGAAATTCAATTAAACGTGGTCGTCACAGGTGTTGAATTCCTCCGAGATCCATGCCTCATTCATTTTTTGAAATGTGAGGTAGTCCACACTGTCGTGAGCTAGGTGAGTTCGCTTATTGGTCACGATCTGCACTGAATGCCCTTTCGGACAGGACACTCGACGAGGGGCAAGCCAAGAGTTTAATGGCAAATTGTGCCAGCTCTGGCCACAGGTCAAGCCTGCATACCCAGTAGTCCAGGGGCTCCTCGCTTCTTAGAGCGTCCACATCGGCCGTTAACCCGATGTAGTCAGACACCTGTCGGTCTAGGCGTTCCCTGAGGCTGGATGCGGAGGGCGGCTGTCTATGGGTTGGCTGCAAGAATGATCTCATATTCGAAGTGACCAAAACATTTTCAAACAGCCCTCTTCTTGTATGCGCTGTAGGATTGGTGCCCGCAACTGTTTTTTTGTGGGTGGAAATTCCTCTGCCAGCGCCTGCAACAGCAGAATGCAGCATCTCTTGAAGCAAGGCCTGGAAATGCTGAATTCTGACAGTCCTCTGTGATGCTGGTAACATGTCCACCATTTTGTGTTTGTACCGGGGGTCTAACTACTGGTCCTTGCCCTTTATGCTTTTTATACGGGGGTCCCTCTTGAAACACTGGAGCATAAAGGCCCCCATTTGCACTCAATTGGAAGCGGTGGAGTGGCCTGGCTCCTGCTCATTGCCCAGGAGAATGTCATCCTTGGTCTCCTCCCCCCATCCACTGACAACACCAGGGATCCCAGAAAAGTTTAAAGCCTGCTCTTATTGCTCCTTCTCCTCCTCCCCCCCACCCCAGGCACCATTCTCCTCTGACTCCTCTTCAGACTCCTGCTGACTTGTCTCAGCCCCCCTTGGGAATTCATTCAGCATTGTGACTTCCTCATCTTTCTGCTCCTCGATGGCTTGATCAATGACACAATGCAATGCATGCTCCAGAAAGAAGGCGTAAGGTACGATGTCACTGATGGCGCCCTGGCGACTGACCAGTTTGGTAATCTCATCAAATGGCCGCAGAAGTCTGAGCATGAGCAGCCACTGGCACGGTAAAAAAAAAAAAAAAAGCTCCCCAGAATCTGTCCTGCTGCAGAGTTTGTACAGGTAGTCGTTAATGGTACGTTTCTGCTGGAGTAGTCTATCAAGCATATACAAGGTGGCGTTCCAGCGCGTCGGGCAGTCACAAATCAGATGTCTGACGTGCAGGTGGTGTCGCCACTGAACGTCAGCAAGGAGAGCCATAGCCGTGTAAAATGGCCAGAGATTTTCCTGGCCTGCCGCAAGACATCCTGGACCCTGGGGTATTTGGCAACGAATCGCTGCACGACTAAGTTCAGGACATGTGCCATGCACGGCACGTGTGTCATTTTGCCCTGTTTCGGCGCGCTCAGCAGATTGGCACCGTTGTCGCACACCACTTTACCAACTGTCAAATTGAGCAGGGTTAGCCACTGATCGGCCTGTGACCGCCGACGTGAAAGGAGTGCAGGACTGGTGTGCTTCTAGGCACAACAGCCGCAGCACAACCTGGCACGTCAAATAGGTTCTGGGGAGCTGGGGGGTGCAGCGGAAGAGGCGGTAGCAGTGGAAAAGGAGGACTCAGCCGAGGAGGAGAAGAAGAGGCAGGCCTGCATGCAATCCATGGCTGTAACACCAAATCCACGGGTTTGCATGCTTGACAGCCGTCAGAAGGTTCACCCAGCGGGCAGTAAAAGGTATGTACCTTCCCTGCCCGTGTTTGCTAGACCACGTGTCTGTGGTCAGATGTATCTTGGCACGGACACTGTGCGCCAGAGATACATTCATTGCCGCTGAACATGGCCATATAGCTCTGGGATGCCCTTCTGGGAGAAATATTTCCTTCCGGGGACCTTCCATTGCGGTGTGCCAATGGCCACAAATTTTCTAAAGGCCCCTGAGTCCTCCAGTTTATATGGCAGTAGTTTGCAGGCTAGCAGTTCCGACAAGCCGGTGGTCAGCCGTTGGCCAAGAGAGTTATCCGGCGTCATACACTTTTTCCGTTCGAACATTTGGGCAACGGAAGCCTGCCTTTGGCCAGATGAACGCGACGATGGCACGGTGGAAGGTGGAGTGGAGGATAAGTGGGAGGAGAGAGAAGAAGGAGAAGAGGCAGAACGTGGAGCACCGGGAGTGTGGCTTTGTGGGTTCTGACGGTGTTGCTCCCATTGGGCTCGGTAATGGGAGGCCAGGTGCCTTCTTAAGGTGGTCGTCCCTAGGTGAGTGTTGGGCTAACCGCGACTTATGCATTGACAGCACATGCTGCAGATGGCAACACTATTGTCAGCAGCGGAGACGTTAAAAAAAGCCCACACTGCGGAGCCATGTGCCGTTGCTACCTCCTCTTCCTCATCCGATGACAAGAATGGCTGCGCATCGGTATGGTCTGGGAATGGATGGGAAAATAATTCCTCTGACTCGAGTGGAGGGGCTATGATGGTGGTGGTGTCTTTGGGGGTGCACACAGCATAGAGTGAGGAGGGTGTGGATACAGAGGATGAGGAGGGTGCAGAAGCGGAAGGCTGAGTGAGCAACTCAACCAACTCTGGTGCGTCCTGGCACGCACCTTCTCCAACTTCCGACTTAGGCTCCGGCCTGGTGCACATACCCGACCAGTACCACCCCTGAGGAATGGCCTGCCTCTTCCTCTGCCTGTCATTTTCAAAATGACCCTTTGAAAAAGTCCCTATAGAAGAGCAGTATTTGTGGAAGCAGGTATATAGAACCCCTTATTTATTATTTGATGAAATCAGGTATATCAAACCCCATAATAATTTTTTTTGGGGGGGGGGCAACAGGTATATCACACCTAGCTGTATAGCTGCGGTATCTCAGCAGAACCGCACAGAACTGCAGCACAATACAAATGCACTATACAGAAATTATATTATAAGTATATCACACCCCTGCCTCAATCAGTTTTTTGGGGGGCAACTGGTATATCACACCAGTTGCAATTAGTTGTTCCAATAGCGTTTGTCCCTCTGTATAGCTGCGGTATTGCTGCAGACCCGCACACAACTGCTGCACAATGCAAGTGCACTATATAGAAATTATATTATAGGTATATCACACCCCTGCCTCAATCATTTTTTTTGGGGGGGGCAATTGGTATATCACACCAGTTGCAATTAGTTATTCCAATAGCGTTTGTCCCTCTGTATAGCTGCGGTATCGCAGCAGAACTGCACAAAACTGCTGCACAATACAAATGCACCATAATATACTAAAGTATATTATAAGTATATCACACCCCTCAGTATGTCACACCTATCGATAGCACACCTATACCAGTCCTTAAAAGGACTTTTGTGGCCCTATTAGCTAGCGTTTGGTGTCTCTAACAGTCTGTCCCTGCTCCACATAGCAATCTCTCCCTACACTGGCAAAAGACTCTCACGGAAGGTGTACAGGAAACAAGAAAATGCAACATGAATCTATGACTCACTGCATCCAAAGCTAAGGAACAAAAGGGAGACCCCTGCATAAGACCTGGCACTCTCCCTTACTGCTCAGCCTATGCGAAAATGCCAAAGGTGGATGATCGCATATCCACGTACCTCGACTATATAACACCTGAACACTCTACAATAGTGAGGGGACACGACCACCGACTCCCTACACCAGACACGGAGGGAGTCAGGGTCACCTGGGATCCAGCAAACAGAAAATAACAAATAAATGTACAGCACTTAACTTGTAGAAGACTGGGAAATAGGATCAGCATGCACACACACTCCAAGAAGAAGTATAAGCCGCCCAGTAATGCATTATGGGGAGGAATTTAAAGGGATGCAATCAGTCCAACTACATGACAGCTGAGAGAGGCTAACGAGATGAGGAACTGAAAACCACAACAAAGAAAACTCAAGGAGGAGGTTCTGAAAGGCATCTGTCAGAGCTTCTCAGCTGTCTGGTTGTGACAAAGACTGAATATAAAATGGCGGCCAGATCGTGTTTATTTATAGGGTAGGGGGTGTCCATGTGCTGAAATGTCTCAATTGGCTGTCCTGTACCACCTGATGGATGTGTCATGGGTCAAAGTTCGGCACAATGCAAAAGAATATGGCGCCGGTGGACATCGCCATATGTTCGTCTGTTCGTCCAATCACGAACTAACAAAGTTCGCCGCGAATTGACCACCGGGCGAACCGCAAGGCCATCTCTATCTCTCACCCACTTTACCAGACACATGGCCTAAATACATTGATATATCTACCCCTAACCTGCTCTAAAGCCTCTACCTACCTAACCACCCTTACATATTACAAAACTAACATGATTTATATTGGGGGAAAAAAACACCTAAAAACATCCCTATGTAAAATGGAAATGTGACTAGAGCTAAGAGTATTTGCAATGTTTATTTCAATGAAGGGTTAATATGCATCTGTAATGTCTGAATGAGCGCATATAATGAGTCCCCCTCCAGCTCTTGATTACATCATTCTGCACTGGTGACAATTTCATGGTGGTGACATCTATCAGCGGGTGAACCGCGGCCACCAACCGCTGACGCCAAATACCTAATGAGACATAAGTGGAATCTTCATTTTTCCTGTCCTGACCTTGTATTTTCTCTGCACGTTCTGCTGAGCAGGACATGTGAATATAAGGAATACGTGTGGATATGTGTGCGAAACGAGTCTGAATTATGGTGCCTTTTTAATACAATGGGTAAATTCAAGGGCGTAAACAGACCTCATAGCAACATTTACTATGAGCCCATCCCGATGAGTTTCCTAAAAAAAAGTACGATATTTTTAAATAAGTGAAGGAATTTCTTAATAAATTGTGCCTGCTCTCACCCACTTTACCAAACACCTGGCCTAAATACATTGATATATCTACCCCCAACCTGCTCTACAGCCTCTACCTACCTAACCCCCCTCACATATTACAAAACTAACTGCCTGCAGCCACCACTAGGGGGAGCTCAATGAACTGCAATTTATAGTTATATTGCAGTCAATGGAACCTGTAGAATCGCTATGTACTAAGCTCCCCCTAGTGGCAGCTCTAGGTAAATTCCCTGAATCGATGTCAGGAGCAGGGCTATGCTCCCTCTCCCTCTGGGATCCAGTCTGGGGGTAGATTGATAAATCAACCCCCATATTGTTCTAAATCCTCTGCCTACTCTACCCCCACCTCATGCATTACAAAACTAACTGCCTGCGGCCACCACTAGGGGGAACTAAGTGAATCAGAAGTTATAGTCACCGCTGCAGTCAATGGAAGCTGTAGAATCGCTATGTACTGAGCGTCCCCTAGTGGCAGAAGCAGGAAAATGCCCTTAATCTATGTCAGGAACTGGAGGAGCAGTTCAGTGCTGGGCTCCCCCTTCTCCAGTTGTGTGGGGTCTGCCTCTATGGTAGGTGCACCACTGGGTTAACTACTTGACGATTTAATTTTCTAGTATATGAATGATGAACATGTGGCATTTCAAAGGGTTAGCTGAGAGAACCCATCACAACTGAGGGTCTGCCACAATTGTATCCACTCTAAACAATCCTCTGTGAGCTCAACACATCAGCAGGAACTGCCCTGATTGCTACAATGTATCAAGTGCAGGTAAAATGTATCAGCCTGGGGTCCACAGAGGATCATCTACACTCAATACAATTCTAGCAAACTCTCAGCTGTGAGAAGTTTTAGGCCTGTACAGAAATTCTGCCTCGGGATCAGCCGTGGATTTTTTATTGACTGGTTGTGTTTGGTATTGCAGCTCAGCTTCATTGATGTGAATGAGGATGAACTGCAATACCGCACGTGCCCTATTGACAGAGGTGGCGCTGTTTTTAGAACAAAGCAGCCATGTTTTTCTAATCCTGGACAAGCTCTTTAAGAATCTCTTCCCCAAGCACAATGAAGAAAACTCCAGCCATCGCTGTGAGAAAGCATCGCCTGCGAGACATACATCGGCTCTGAGCCATTTTCACATCGAATACAATGAAAATCTAGCACATACTCGCCGACTCTGCAGAGGAAACGGCTTAATGCGGAGTTAATAGAAACATGTCCTGTGATTTTCAGATGCGAGGAATACAACAGCTGTCCGTGACATCGTCTTGACGGCCAACGACAACACCTACGGGACAATACTGGATGGATCAGCAGTGACTGTGCCCAAAAAACATGGAAAAGCCATCACTGTCCATGTGGCTGCTGCAGAGGAGACCCAAAAACACATCCTGAGGGGTCATCTGGTTGTTACTTAATATAACGCTAATCACCTCCCGATTCACAGATTAATAAGTCGCTCTGCCAAGTCATTCTCATAAATTCAGAGCGATATGGGCCAAAAAAAATATTCCCCATGAACTGATGATTCTAAAGCTGCCGTAGGGAGTCATTCATCCATCGACAGGTCGCATCAGCCAAAAACACCTCAAATAGTGTCCGGTGTCAAGTGATAGCTGCGGCCTGGCTGCGAGCGGAGGGGAGCACAGAGCCCATGTCAGTGCTAATTGTGGCCTGGAATAGATCATAAGTATGAGGCCAATCGGGGATTGGGAAGATGATTGGGAGGGAGTTCTGCTGGTCTGGAAGAGTCTAGAACATCCGCAGAACCAGAAACTGCTTGATATCTGAGTGAGCGCACCTCACATAATACACAGCAGTGACTACACAGTATACAGAAGTACCCATACAATATACAGCAGTGGACTACACAGTATACAGCAGTGACCGCACAGTATACAGAAGTACCCATACAATATACAGCAGTGGACTACACAGTATACAGCAGTGACCGCACAGTATACAGCAGTGACCACACAATATACAGCAGTACCCTCACAGTATACTACAGTGACCACACAATATACAGCAGTACCCACACAGTATACAGCAGTGACCATACAATATACAGCAGTACCCACACAGTATACAGCAGTGACCTCACAATATACAGCAGTGACCACACAATATACAGCAGTGACCACACAGTATACAGCAGTGACCATACAATATACAGCAGTGACCACACAGTATACAGCAGAGACCACACAGTATACAGCAGTGACCACACAATATACAGCAGTGACCACACAGTATACAGAAGTACCCATACAATATACAGCAGTGGACCACACAGTATACAGCAGAGACCACACAGTATACAGCAGTGACCACACAATATACAGCAGTACCCAGACAGTATACAAAAGGACCCATACAATACACAGTAGTGACCACATAGTATACAGCAGTGACCATACAATATACAGCAGTACCCACACAGTATACAGAAGTACCCATACAATACACAGTAGTGACCACACAATATACAGCAGTGACCATACAATATACAGCAGTGACCATACAATATACAGCAGTACCCACACAGTATACAGAAGTACCCATACAATACACAGTAGTGACCACACAATATACAGCAGTGACCATACAATATACAGCAGTGACCATACAATATACAGCAGTACCCACATAGTATACAGAAGTACCCATACAATACACAGTAGTGACCACACAATATACAGCAGTGACCACACAGTATACAGCAGTGACCACACAGTATACAGCAGTGACCACACAGTATACAGAAGTACCCATACAATACACAGTAGTGACCACACAATATACGGCAGTGACCACACAGTATACAGCAGTGACCACACAATATACAGCAGAGACCACACAATATACAGCAGTGACCACACAGTATACAGCAGTGACCACACAATTTACAGCAGTGACCACACAATTTACAGCAGTGACCACACAGTATACAGCAGTGACCACACAATTTACAGCAGAGACCACACAGTATACAGCAGTGACCACACAATATACAGCAGTGACCACACAGTATACAGCAGTGACCACACAATATACAGCAGTAACCACACAATACACAGCAGTGACCACACAGTATACAGCAGTGACCACACAGTATACAGAAGTACCCACATAGTATACAGAAGTACCCATACAATACACAGTAGTGACCACACAATATACGGCAGTGACCACACAGTATACAGCAGTGACCACACAATATACAGCAGAGACCACACAATATACAGCAGTGACCACACAATATACAGCAGAGACCACACAATATACAGCAGTGACTACACAATATACAGCAGTGACCACACAGTATACAGCAGTGACCACACAATATACAGCAGAGACCACACAATATACAGCAGTGACTACACAATATACAGCAGTGACCACACAGTATACAGCAGAGACCACACAGTATACAGCAGAGACCACACAATATACAGCAGAGACCACACAATATACAGCAGAGACCACACAATATACAGCAGTGACTACACAGTATACAGCAGTGACCACACAATATACAGCAGTGACCACACAATATACAGCAGTGACCACACAGTATACAGCAGTGACCACACAGTATACAGCAGTGACCACACAGTATACAGCAGTGGCCTATAAAAGAAGAAGAAAAACATTAGTTGCGCATTCACGGCGCAGGAAACCAACTGAGCAGACCTGCTACAATCAACACAGTGGAAGAACTGCTAACAGAATTAATTTATAAAGCTGAGTCTCAAGGAGGTGAAGAATGGCTGATAAAATGTTTATCTCAGGCCACTTACACCACCGACGATATTCCAGGAAAGCCACATCGGATCAACACAAATCTTCTTCTAAGGCCTCATGCACACGACCGTTGTGTGCATCCGTGGCCGTTGTGCCGTTTTCCGTTTTTTTTCGCGGATCCATTGACTTTCAATGGGTCCGTGGAAAAATCGGAAAATGCACCGTTTTGCAGCCGAGACCGTGATCCGTGTTTCCTGTCCATCAAAAAAATATGACCTGTCCTATTTTTTTGACGGACAACGGTTCACGGACCCATTCAAGTCAATGGGTCCGTGAAAGAACACGGATGCACACAAGATTGGCATCCGTGTCCGTGATCCGTGGCCGTAGGTTACTTTCATACAGACGGATCCGAAGATCCGTCTGCATAAAAGCTTTTTCAGAGGTGAGTTTTCACTTCGTGAAACTCAGATCCGACAGTATATTCTAACACAGAGGCGTTCCCATGGTGATGGGGACGCTTCAGGTTAGAATATACTGAAGAACTGTATACATGACTGCCCCCTGCTGCCTGGCAGGTGCTGCCAGGCAGCAGGGGGCAGACCCCCCCCCCCCTGTTTTTAACTCATTGGTGGCCAGTGGGCCCCCCCTCCCTCCCCTGTAGTTAACTTGTTGGTAGCCAGTGGGCCCCCCTCCCTCCACTGTAGTTAACTTATTGGTGGCCAGTGGGCTCCCCTCCCTCCACTGTAGTTAACTTGTTGGTAGCCAGCCCCCCCTCCCTCCCCTGTAGTTAACTCATTGGTGGCCAGTGGGCCCCCCTCTCTCCCCTGTAGTTAACTTGTTGGTAGCCAGCCCCCCCTCCCTCCCCTGTAGTTAACTCATTGGTGTCCAGTGGGCCCCCCCTCCCTCCGCTGTAGATAACTCGTTGGTGGCCAGTGGGCCCTCCCTCCCCCTCCTAATTAAAATCGCCCCCCCCTATCATTGGTGGCAGTGGAGAGTACCGATCGGAGTCCCAGTGTAATCGCTGGGGCTCCGATCGGTAACCATGGCAACCGGGACGCTACTGCAGTCCCGGTTGCCATGGTTACTTAGCAATTTGTAGAAGCATCAAACTTACCTGCGAGCAGCGATGTCTGTGACCGGCCGGGAGCTCCTCCTACTGGTAAGTGACAGATCATTAGGCAATGCACCGCACAGACCTGTCACTTACCAGTAGGAGGAGCTCCCGGCCGGTCACAGACATCGCAGCTCGCTGGTAAGTATGAAGCTTCTACAAATTGCTAAGTAACCATGGCAACCGGGACTGCAGTAGCGTCCCGGTTGCCATGGGTACCGATCGGAGCCCCAGTGATTACACTGGGACTCCGATCGGTACTCTCCACTGCCACCAATGATAGGGGGGGCGATTTTAATTAGGAGGAAGAGGGAGGGGAGAGGGCCCACTGGCCACCAACGAGTTAACTACAGCGGAGGGAGGGGGGGCCCACTGGACACCAATGAGTTAACTACAGGGGAGGGAGGGGGGGCTGGCTACCAACAAGTTAACTACAAGGGAGGGAGGGGGGCCCACTGGCCACCAATGAGTTAACTACAGGGGAGGGAGGGGGGCCCACTGGCCACCAATGAGTTAACTACAGGGGAGGGAGGGAGGGCGGCCGCACTGGCCACCAATGAGTTAAAAACAGGGGGGGGGCTGCCCCCTGCTGCCTGGCAGCACCTGCCAGGCAGCAGGGGGCAGTCATGTACACAGTTTTTCAGTATATTCTAACCTGAAGCGTCCCCATCACCATGGGAACGCCTCTGTGTTAGAATATACTGTCGGATCTGAGTTTTACGATCTAGCTCATATCCGACAGTATATTCTAACATAGAGGCGTTCCCATGGTGATGGGGACGCTTCAAGTTAAAATATACCATCGGATTGGAGAAAACTCCGATCCGATGGTATAAAAGGGACTCCTGACTTTACATTGAAAGTCAATAGGGACGGATCCGTTTGAAATGGCACCATATTGTGTCAACGTCAAACGGATCCGTCCCCATTGACTTGCATTGTAATTCAGGACGGATCCGTTTGGCTCCGCACGGCCAGGCGGACACCAAAACGACTTTTTTTTCATGTCCGTTTATCCTCCAAAAATCAAGGAAGACCCACGGACGAAAAAACGGTCACGGATCACGGACCTACGGACCCCGTTTTTGCGGACCGTGAAAAAATACTGTTGTGTGCATGAGGCCTAAGGCCGAATGCACACGGCCGTGTTTCACGGCCGTGAGCGGTCCGTGGAACCACGAGCTGGATTCCTGCTGAGAGTAATACACTGGTATAAATCACTCCATTGAAAGTCAATAGAAGAAGGATCCGTTTTCTATTTTGCCAGATTGTGTCAGAGAAAACGGATCCGTCCCCATAGACTTACATTGTGTGCCAGGACAGATTTGTTTGGTTCAGTTTCGTCAGGCGGACAGCAGAACGCTGCAGGCAGCGTTTTGGTGTCCACCTCCAGAGCGGAATGGAGACTGATCGGAGGCAAACTGATACATTCTAAGCGAATCCTTTTCCATTCAGAATGCATTGGGGTAAAACTGACCCGTTTTGGACCGCTTGTGAGAGACCTTGACGGATCTCACAAACGGAAAGCCAAAACGCCAGTGTTAAAGTAGCCTTACACGGTACTAACATTTCTAAGGGAAAAATGTATCTGTTTACCGAATTCATTAATTTTATAGCTACTAAGGATAAACAGGATGTCTCTGTGTCAAACATCAAGCAAAAAACCAAGAAAAAAATAAAAAATTCTTCCCATGCTATGGATAAAATTGTTTTCTCCCCAGGTGTAGTCCTTACAGGTACACTATCTGACAAACTGCTGCCCCAAAACACGGACGGTATTTCAGACGCATGTTTAAAAGAGGCCTTGATTTGTCAGATATCACCTTTAGGCTATCATCTCCCTTTGAACATTAAGGAGAAGATATGGAAGAGAGAATTTATCGACATTTATTCTCTCCTTCCATCTTCAAAAGAGTCCAAGAATGATAAATGAAAAAATGAGGATGAGTAAAAAAATAAAAAAATTTTTTTTTTTGGGGGGGTTTTAAATTTTTTATTGAATAAATCAATACAATACAACAATAGAGCAGAAGAGAAGTAACATACTCCTCTACTCTTACACATAAGAAAAACAGAGTACAGGTCTGTCAAATATTAATTATACAATAAGTATGATAAGACGAAATCCCAAGGGTTAATCAGTAGAAAAACATCCAATGGAAGATATACTTAGTAAAAGCACATTTGATAACCAGGTGGCAATTATTGTCATAAAAATATCTACTAATTACCTTAAGTCTTAGTGTTATGATCCATCCGAGACGGCCCAAAGCGGGAGCAGCAGTACCATCTGAACAACTCAACGTTAATTAATGTGATTTTTTTTATATTTAACTGGATCCAAATATTTCCCATTTAATCTGCAGTTCTTGGAGAAAAGCACCCTGAACTATGTAGCAGACTTTTCTATCATATGGATTCCATACTAGAGGCTTACTGAAATTTCGGGGGCAATGCTTGGAATGCATATGACGAAATGTTTAGACAAAAATTAGCGGTTTACCCTAGTCTACAATTGTCACGGACGTTCCCATGGCAGGTACCAGGAGATCGGAGAGACTGGCAACTCGTGGGTTAAATTGACAAGTTCACGGTGGATCTTATTGTGTCTGTGTTTTGGTGAATGGCACACCCCTTGCTTCAGGTGTTGCTTGTTGGTAATTTACTTTTCCCATAAGTAGCCGCTTCTCACCCTTGGAGGTGCGGTTTATAGATCTTCTTCCTGCCTTCTAACTAGCTGCTCGGTCCTACTCTGTGGCGCTTCTGGAGTTGCCAGTTTTCTACTTTCAGATAAGTCTTGTCTTTTCTTATTGTTTTGTGTTTGTTATATTCCCTGTTGTTTGTATCTGGGCCTGAGACAGAGACTTCTATTCGTCCATCTGGGGAGGAATGGGTTGCCTCTGGTCCTAACCTCATTCCAGGGCCTTATAGGGATATAAGGGCCTAGGTATCCTGCATATGGATATTCCTACCTTCAAGGTCTATTCATATTGATAGGTAGTTAGGGCCCAGATTAGGGTTGTTTAGGAGGTGACCTGTTCCTTCCCTAGTTTCCAGGCCCAGTTACTGTTCCCCTTCCCTCCTGTTTAGTGTGTTTTTCCCCCACACTGATCATGACATTATAAACTGCTGAATAACCGGCAATTTGTTGTCTGTATCAGTTCAGCCATGGATGTTATCATTGCACTGACCGAACAGCTACAGGGGCTGTCTCTGGAGGTGGATGACCTCTGCACTACCTGCAGAGACCACTGTTGGCTGATCCTAGTAGTGGTTACCTGACCTGTCCTGAACTTAAAGTTGCTCTCCCGGATAGATTCTAGGGGGGGGGGGGGGGGGGACTGGGTGCCTGCTGAAATAAATCAGCAGGCACCTGGGACAATGTGCAGGGGGGTCCTGTGTCAATTCAGACCTGCGGTTTGCATCGGTTAAGGGTCGTTTTGGCGGGCGGGCGGCTGTGCCATCGGGTCCCCGTGCTGTTGTAATGGGGACTCGATGGCATGGAAGGCAGCGCGATGCCTTTCATTAGGCATCAGCGCTGCCTTCCGGTTAAGAGCCTGTGAGATACAGCACCCTGGATCTCACAGGCAGGAAGCTGTATGAGTAATACACACAGTATTACTCATACAGCCAATGAATTCCAATACAGAAGAATGCATTGTAAAGGGGATCAGACCCCCAAAAGTTGAAGTCCAAAAGTGGGAAGAAAAATAAAGTGAAAATAAAAGTTTAAAAAATAAAGTTTTCCCCCAAAAAATTTAAAGTTGCAAGTAAAAAACAACAAAAAACATAATTTCCCCCAAATAAAGTAAAAATAAATAAATTGTTAAATAGGGGAAAAAAAGTTAGACATATTAGGTATCGCCACGTCCGTATTGACCAGCCCTATAAACATATCACATGACCTAACCCCTCAGATGAACACTGTAAAATATAAAAAATAAAAACTGTGCTAAATAAACCTTTTTTTTTTTGTCACCTTACATCACTAAAAGTACAACAGTAAGCGATCAAAAAGGCGTATGCCGACCAAAATAGTACCAATCTAACCGTCACCTCATCCTGCAAAAAAATGAGCTCAGAATATGGAGACACTAAAACATCATTTTTTTTTGTTTTAAAAAAACAGTTATTGTGTAAAACTTAAGTAAATTTAAAAAGTATACATATTAGGTATCGCCACGTCTGTAATAACCTGCTCTATGAAAATATCACATGACCTAACCCCTCAGATGAATACCGTAAAAAAATTAAAAACGGTGTAAAGATTTTTTGGGGGTCACCTTACATAACAAATAGTGATCAAAAAGTCATACGCACCCCAAAATAGTGCCAATCAAACCATCATCTCATCCCAAGACAGTCGCCCAAAAGAAAAAAAACTATGGCTTTCAGAATGTGGAGACACTAAAGAATCATAAAAAAAAAAAAATGCTTTGTTATGTAAAACTGAAACAAACAAAAAAAGTTGTCATATTTGGTATTATCGCATCCGTGACAACCTGCTCTATAAAAATACCACATGATCTAACCTGTCAGATAAATGTTGTAAACAGGGCCGTCTTTAATATTGATTGGACCCTGGGCAAAAATTTACTTGGGCCCCCTGTATCCCACCTTCCCACACCTTAGCAGGCAATCACGCCCTCTTCCACAACACCCACACACAAAAAATCCACACATCTGGTAGAGTACAGTGAATGACTATAAATACTTCCAGTTCTGAAGACTCCAGTGGCTCAGTTTCAGTGCTCTCGGCAGCTGGGCTCAGGCTGGAAGTGGGCACCGCTCTGCAGGAAGGAGACCAGGGCTCGGCTCACCCTAGTGTTACAGTGCACCCCAGCACCCCACAGTATGCAGTATAGCACCCTATAGTATACAGCACCACACCGTATGCAGTATAGCACCCCACACTATACAGTACTGTAACGGATCTCCTGGCACCCCGACCGGGTACCTCCGTCGATAGATGCTCCTAGTGCTTTCTGAGGACTCCAAGCGCTCCACTTGACACCGTACGCACTGCAGACCCCACGAACCGCCGCAGCTTGGTTGGGGTCTCACCATCCTCCACCCACGCTGGACCCAAGACCAGGTTTCAGCTTCCAGTGGGTGAACCTCTCCTACATCCAGAGAGCAGGAACAGCTCTTACAAGAGCTAGTAGTTATGCCAGGGGAGTATAGCAAATCTTCAGCGTATAGCAATCCCCCAGTGTTGATCAGTTACCCAAACACCAGTCTCAACATGATGAAGGATAAAACAGGAACTCTTTGAGGGCTACCCGCCCGTATTTATGCAGGTCCCCATCTGGTGGACACGCCCCTAGGGGACCAGAAGGAAGACTGTGACACAGGACAGATATGCAGAAATTCAGGATACACAGACACAATACACCCCCACAATGCATCATGGTTTCCTCCTCTCTGCCCTGGAGACACCCGAGGAGCAATTCAATTATCTCTCAGGACAAAGGGAAATCGTCAATACACATGTGGAGACAACAGGACAGAAATCACCATTTGAACATACAATGTCACACCCTTACAGTAAACACGGACATTTAACATATCCCCAGATAGCTCAAGTCTGAGTGCATATTATTAGGTGAATGGCACTCAGACTACACGAATACAATAAAATTAGCTATCTGGGTACCCTCACATAACATAAAATACAATTCCAAAGACAGATTCCAGCTGTGCGGCCGGTCTGTCTTCTCCTTTAAAGTTAGTATGGGCCATAATCCTGAGGCAAGAGGCTGGTAAACAGGCCCCTCCAAAACCCAGTGGCAAGGTTGGTTTCGCCACACAGTACCCCACAGTATATAGTAGAGCAGTATAGCAGCCCACAGTATACAGCACCCCACAGTATACAACACCTCACCGTATACATCACCCCAAACTATACACGATACAGCCCCCCACACTATACAGTACAGCAGTATAACACTCCACACTATACCGCACCCACAGTATACAGACCCCCACAGTATATAGTACAGCAGTATAGCACTCCACAATATACAGTCCCCCACACTATACAGGCCCCCACCCATAGTATACAGGCCCCCACCCATAGTATACAGGCCCCCACCCATAGTATACAGGCCCCCACCCACAGTATACAGGCCCCCACCCACAGTATACAGGCCCTCACTATACAGTAGTTTACAGTATATTAACATAACAGCCCCTGTCACCTTTTTCTGATGTAATCTTCACACAAAAAAGCTCCACAGTTAACTTCTGCAACACTCCTGGTAGGACCTGTGATGACCTCATAGCCATGTGACCAGTAATTGCTAGGTTACTGGTCACATGGTGATGATGTCATCTAAGGTCCTAGATCACAGCTCTAACACAGTACGATGCCTGGAGCACCCCCTTTGTAGCTGACAGCTTGACACCCGGGGCAGTGGCTAGCAGGGCTCAAGAGGCAGCTGCCTTGGGCCCCCCAGGAGCAACTGGGCCCGGGGCAGCTGCCCCTTTTGCCCCTTGGTAAAGACGGCCCTGCATATAAAACAAAATTACAAAAATATAGTGGCAAATATGGGGAACTGCTCAAACCCCAAACACTGTAGTGTGTTATTCATTGGGGGAGCAGTCCCACCGCATGTGGACCGCAGCAAACGACCAGCCCCAGCAAAAATTGCGTACAATGGAGGATGCCGGCGCGGTCCACATGCACCACAAAGGCATCCTACACAAAACGGAGCATAGTTGCCACTATATTTTTGTGATTTTGTTTTATATGTATTGAATGTGCCTTTACCTGGCATTTAAACATTCCTTTGCACCTGGTAACCTCCATCACACCGTCTGATATGGGTGTGGCTTACAGTCTTGCTTTGTTCACATTGCATTAGCTGACCTGCTATGCGGTTGTGTGGAAGCTTGGCTGTGAGCTGGATTTCATCACCTTCAGACCGTGTTCACACCATAGTTAGCGCAGTGGTAGGACCCCTTGCCATGCTGAGAGACCGTGACGTGGTGCATGATGGGCTCCGATATCTTCCTGACAGGAATATATTGGCAAACGTCTCAGCTTTTAATATCTGTTTGTATGGCTAGCTAGTATAGTCAGTGGCATATCCGTTTGGTGCATTTTCTCTGTGATTTATATGTCCACAAGAAACATCAATTTGAAGGTACCTTCCAGGAAGTTGGGTCCAAGGTTGATCGGCTCATATAAGATCATGGACATTATTAATCCTAGAGCTTTTCGTCTTGAGCTTCCGCAGGCTCTGAAAATTCATAATGTGTTCCATAGGTCTTTGTTGAAAAAATATGTAGAACCTTTACAGCCATCATCCTTGCCACCTGCTCCTGTCAAAGTGAACGGTAATTTGGAATTCGAGATTGCAAAAATAGTTGACTCTCGAGTTCTCTGTGGATCCCTTCAATATCTTGTCCACTGGAAAGGTTATGGATCAGAGGAGAGGATGTGGGTGCCGGCATCCGAAGTTAATGCCAATCGTTTAGTGAATGCCTTTCATAGATCTCACCCGGATAAGGTCGGTCCTGGGTGCCCGGAGGTCACCTGTAGAAGGGGGATACTGTCACGGACATTCCCGTGGCAGGTATCAGAAGATCAGAGAGACTGGCAACTCATGGGTTAAATTGACAAGTTCACTGTGGATCTTATTGTGTCTGTGTTTTGGTGAATGCTACACCCCTTGCTTCAGGTGTTACTTGTTGATAATTTACTTTTCCCATAAGTAGCCGCTTCTCACTCTTGGAGATGCGGTTTATAGATTTTCTTCCTGTCTTCTTACTAGTTGGTCGGTTGTACTCTGTGGTGCTTCTGGAGTTGCCAGTTTTCTTTGTCCTTTCTTATTGTTTTGTGTTTGTTATATTCCCTGGTGTTTGTATTTGGGCCTGAGACAGACTTCCATTCGTCCATCTGGGGAGGAATGGGTTGTCTCTGGTCCTAACCTCATTCCAGGGCCTTATAGGGATATAAGGGCCTAGGTATACAGGATATGAATATTCCTACCTTCAAGGTCTATTCATATTGATAGGTAGTTAGGGCCCGGATTAGGGTTGTTTAGGAGGTGACCTGTTCCTTCCCTAGTTTCCAGGCCCAGTTACTGTTCCCTTTCCCTCCTGTGTTTAGTGTGGAGTTTTTCCACCACACTGATCGTGACAACAATGGGGCACTAAAGATGTGGGTCTATGGCTTAATCTTATAGTAACTGTCACGAGGGTGTCAAGAACCACGCCTGACTCCGTTATACCCGGGGTCAGGAAGTCGCAGCGGTTGGCTGCGCGCTCTATGTAGAAAGATAGGGCTGTTTCTTTATGGTAGCTTTCTGGGTTTGCTTTGCAACCCTTTTTGGCTCACTTAGGGATCCGTAGCTCCTTCTCAGCTGTTCCTTGTCCAGCACTCCCAACCTCCTTATATTCCCCTCTCCCACTTCTCTGGTTGGCAGATATAGAGCTTCCTGCCTGGACTTCTATACTGACCCACTGGAGCTGTGTTGCTGCGTTCCCTGGTTGTTGTTCCAGAACGTTTCCCTCCGGATCCCTGTTGGGCCTTTGTGGTCTGCTGTTGTCGCCCACCTGGGATTATATGTTTGTCTGTATTGTCTGTCCTCTCCTTGGTGTTTTCCTCTTAGTGTCAGTGGTGCGGACTAGTGATCCCACCAAGTTCACTACCTAGGGCTCATCTTAGGGAAAGCCAGGGTTTAGGCACGTGATCGGCGTACGGGTGAGGAATCCGTCTAGGGACGTCAGGGCAGTCAGGTGCCAGCCGCAAGGTGAGTCAGGGGTCACCACCTTTCCCTCTCCCTTGGGCAGGGCCTTCCCTCTTCCCTCCCTTTGCGTGACACCGGTCATTACAGTAACACAGTTTATAAGGCTGAAAAAAGACATTTGTCCATCCAGTTTGGCCTGTTATCCTGCAAGTTGATCCAGAGGAAGGCAAAAAAGAATGCTACCACAAAGGACCCCCTTTTTCCGTCAATCCGGGAATGATGCCCAATTTTCCAAAAGAGGCATCTGTTTTGCCTTTAATAAAAACCAGTGCAAAGGGACAAACAACTGTAAGTACAGTCACAAATGTACTTTTTGCAAAGGGTCCCATCCGGGGTTCAAATGTTTAAAAAAGATGGGGTTATCCGGTAACTCAATTTCAAAAGATGCTCATGGAAAAAGCTTTCACCCCTGTGAATGTAACAAAATTAACCCCATGGAAAAGCTTTTATCCAGACAGATAGCTGAAATGTTACACTTTTCTCACAAGGTTTTATTGTGCAAAGGTGTTGGATGTAATTGGGTTGAAAACCTCAAATCTGTAAAAATGTATCTTAAGAAATTGAACAAGCCCCTTTTCGGCCCCCACATTTATTAATTTTCATTTATCCCCATTGGTCTTGTACCCAAAAAAGAATATAATTTTTTCGTTTAATCCACCACCTTTCTTATCCATTAAAAAATTCATTAAATGATCAAATTGATAAAAACATTGCCTCTGTATCTTATGCTTCTTTCGACTCTGCACTAAAGATATTAAACGAAAATTGGTCCTAAGGCACGTTTATCAAAAACTTTTGCCCATTACCTATCCACCCAAAAGGTTTTAACTCATTAGGATTTCATTTTGAAGGATCTATTTCTTTGGCAAGGCACTTTATCCTGTTTCTATTTCGATGCTTTTTCAACCTTCTTACAGTGGGTCTTAGAACAACCCCCGTGTACCGGTAAAGTCATTCATTGTTTAGATGACTTTCTTTTCATTGGAAAGAGCATATTGTCTTTTCCTACTTAAGAAATTTATAAACATGGCAAAAGAATTCAACATACCACTTGCTGAGGAAAAGACTGTGATTCCCACTACTAATTTAATTTTTGGGGGTATCTACATCAACACGATTAATATGAAATTTAGTATCCCCTTTGAAAAGATTTATAATACAAGAATAGCCATTTCCAATTTTTGGGCAAAAAAAGAAAACTACTTTGCAGATCTTTTAATCATTACTAGGCTCATTGAATTTTGTTTCCAGAGTGATTCCGATGGGTAGGGTTTTTTCAAAATGCCTATACATTGGCCACTAAAGGGAAAACGTCCCCCTTTTCTCACATTCGTTTACATAAACAACAAATAGAAGACCTTAGAATCTGGAAGGAATTTTTGTTTAATTTTAATCGCCACACGATATGGCAGCACAAATTTATTGATGAGGAAGCTTTAAACTTTGCTACTGATGCTGCTGGGTCTATTTGGTTACGGTGCTAATTTTAAATCCATGTGGTCGGCAGAAGTCTGGCAAAAAAATTTGGTTTTTATAGAACTCTTTCCAGTTTTAGTGGCTTTGAACATTTGGAAATCACATTTCCAGAATCAAAGAATTCTTATCTTTTCGGATAATAAAAGTGTTGTATTTGCCTTAAATTGCCTGTCTTTTAAATCTGAACAAGTTATTACATTATTTTGCCTGTTCAATAACATTTGGATCAAAGCCAAATACATTGATGGTAAATAATTTATTAGCAGATTCTCTATCCCACCAGAACCTGGATCTCTTCAGGAAATTGGTTCCAGATGCTGCAACAGAGAACTCCCCATGCCCACCCTTTGGGATATAATTTAAATCTAATGAGAGACCTCATATAAAATTCTTTAGCAGAAAATACATGAACTTCATACTCCTCAGCTTGGAAAATGTGGACATCATTTTGCGACATCTACGCCATAGATAAGTTTAAATACAATAAACATGTTTCAATTCCATTTATAAGATTCTAGCAGAAATGTCCTACTTCCTCAAAATAAACGGTCTAGACTCCATTAGATCTAATTTTTTCATCAAGGCATAAAAAGGAAGTCCACTACAAAAAGAACCAGACCACTTTCTTTAGACAATTTAATTAGTTTATTCAATTGTTTACCTTTCATTTGCTCTTGTCAATCCGAATCTCATCTCTTAAAACAGTCTTCATTATGGCTTTCTTTGCTGCTCTTAGGATTAGGCCTCTGCACACGACCGTTGTGTGCATCCGTGGCCGTTGTGCTGTTTTCCGTTTTTTTTCACGGACCCATTGACTTTCAATGGGTCTGTGGAAAAAATCGGAAAATGCACCGTTTGGCAGCCGCATCCGTGAACCGTGTTTCCTGGCCGTGAAAAAAATATGACCTGTCCTATTTTTTTCACGGCCAACGGTTCACGGACCCATTCAAGTCAATGGGTCCGTGAAAAATCACGGATGCACACAAGATTGTCATCCGTGTCCGTGATCCATGTCCGTTTTTTCCTATCATTTCAATGGCAAACTTGACATTTTTCATGTCCATGGATCCTCCAAAAATCAAGAAAGACCCATGGACGAAAAAACTGTCACGGATCACGGACCTACGGACCCCGTTTTTGCGGACCTTAAAAAAAACGGTCGTGTGCATGAGGCCTTAGCAAAATAGCTGCAGCTAATCTTAATTAAATAACTAAAAATTTTCGTAAAAAACTGACCAACTTAACCTTCTCAGGACCGCCGCACGCAGGATTGCGTCCTGGCCGCGGCCCTGTTGTTCCTCCTGGACGCGCCGATGCGTCTTCTCGCGAGACGAGAGATTTCGAGCAGAGCCGGCCCGCACATGCGCAGTGCGGGCCGGGAATCGTTACATCAGAAGTTTGTCACCAGCCTGCCAGCCAATAATCATCGCTGGCAGGTTGGTGACTTTTAAAAAATCGAATCAGAAGCCATTTAACACCGTATATTTATAAATATAAGGTGTTAAATGGCTTCTGTGCTCCCCTGCTGGTCCTTTTAGTCGGTTGGTCCCAGCAGAGGAGCACACATTACTGTGAGTACACCAAACACTACACTTAGCCCCAAATCATCCCCCATCACCCCAATTAACCCCTTGATCATCCCTGTCAATCACTAGTGAAAGGGAAAAAAGTGATCAGTGTAAACTGACTTTTTTTTTTCTTTCACTAGTATTGACGGTTAGGTTTTAGGTTAGTTTAGGCCCCTTTGTTAGGTAGTTAGCGCCCAGCCCACTGCACCGCAGTCACTGATTCGCTGATTAGCGTATCGCTAATCAGCATTGGTACTTTTATAGTAAGTGATCAGAACTGATCAGTCAGATCTATAATGGTATTAGTGTCACCGTAGATCGTCCTCCACCCAAAACGCAGTGTTTGCCCGATCAGGCCTGATCGGTCGCCCACACGTGCGTTCACCCACGCCCGCCCCGCCGCAGTGACAACATTTTTTATTTATTTTTTATCACTGCACAATCACTTCACAAGCGCTGCGGCGAAAAATAAATAAATCAGTTTTGATATTTTTTATCAATCGCAGCGGCTTCCGGTACTTCACTAGCCTCCCATTTGTAAGACAGGCTTGCTTTTTTTCTTGGGTAGTCTCAGGGAATACCCCCTAAATTTAGTTGACCAAATGGCAAGTAAGGGGTATTCTTCTGAAGAGGCCTACAGGCTTCTGACCCAGTTGGATGAGGAATGGGAACCCTCATCTGACGAATCCAGCGGGTCAGAATACGAACCTGTAGAAAGCAGTGGCAGTCTGACCCAAAGTTCGGACGAGGAGGTTGAGGTCCCTGATACCACCAGGCGTACCCGGCCCCGTGTTGCTAGACCACAGGTTGCACAGGATCCGCTTCAAGGGCAGCAGAGTGGGGCTGGCGCTGTCTGATTATGTGGTGAGGCATACACCAGCAGCGCAGCCCATCCTGGACCTAGTACCAGCACTGCCGTAGAACATGGTGAAGTGGCGAGCACCAGAAGGGCAGTTAAAGCTGATACAGTGGCACGTGCATTAGTTCCACTGTCGCAGCCACCGCACAGACAGGCCCGTAGAGCCCCTAGAGTCCCTGAGGTGCTGGCAAACCCTGATTGGCAGCCCCCAACTTCAGCCGCACCAGTAGTTCCCCCCCCTTCACCACCAGGTCTGGAGTTCGGGTTGAGACAGCTCAGATCGGTTCGACCCTGGGATTTTTTGAGCTGTTCTTGACTGCACAAAAGTCGGTGTATGCGGCGCTGCAAGACAAGATTTCTCCTCTGCAGTAAAAAATATATGTTTGCCGAGGCTTGAGCTGAGGGGCGGTGTTCATATGCTTTGGCAAACACTTTGTATATAAAAAATAAATAAATTCCGGCAATGATTTATTCATCCACATCGACTGATGTGAATGGAGAAATGGGGTTTGCCAGGGCATACAAGCTGAGTGGGTTTGGATGTTGGGCGGAGCTCCTATGTCCTGGCAGACGCCTTTCCCCTCTTTTTTTTTTTCTTTGCACATTTTTTTGGCAGAGATTTTTTCATCCACATTGATCGATGCGAATGAAGAAATCTGTGCCGTTCATTTTTTCTTTCAGCCCAGAGGCTGAACGAAAAAAAAAATCTCATTACCCGTATGCTCAATATAAGGAGAATAGCATAAACTCGTAATGCTGGCCATACATGTAATGATTGAGGAGACCCTTAAATGCCAGGGCAGTACAAACACCCCACAAACGACCCCATTTTGGAAAGAAGACACCCCAAGGTATTCGCTGAGGGGCATATTGAGTCCATGAAAGATTGAACTTTTTGTCCCAAGTTAGCGGAAAGGGAGACTTTGTGAGAAAAAAACTAACAAAAAATTTTTTTCCGCTAACTTGTGCCAAAAAAAAATCTTCCATGAACTCGCCATGCCCCTCATGGAATACCTTGGGGTGTCTTCTTTCCAAAATGGGGTCACTTGTGGGGTATTTATACTGCCCTGGCATTTTAGGGGCCCTTAAGCGTGAGAAGTAGTTTGGAATCCAAATGCGTAAATGCCCTGTGAAATCCTAAAGGTGCTCTTTAGAATTTGGGCCCCTTTGCGCCCCTAGGCTGCAAAAAAGTGTCACACGTGTGGTATCGCCGTACTCAGAAGAAGTAGGGCAATGTGTTTTGGGGTGTATTTTTACATATAGCCATGCTGGGTGAAAAATCTCTGTCAAATGACAACTTTGCATAAAAAAATGGGAAAAGTTGTCTTTTTAGAGATATTTCTCTCACCCAGCATGGGTATATGTAAAAAGACACCCCAAAACACATTGCCCTACTTCTCCTGAGTACGGCGATACCACATGTGTGACACTTTTTGCAGCCAAGATGCGCAAAGGGGCCCAATTTCCAATGAGTACTTTCAGGATTTCACAGGGCATTTTAACGCATTTGGATTCCAAACTACTTCTCACGCTTTAGGGCCCCTAAAATGCCAGGGTTTTTGTCACAAGTTAGTGGAATAAACTTGTGACAAAAAATAAAAACTTCCATGAACTCACTATGCCCATCAACGAATACCTCAGGGTGTCTACTTTCCGAAATGGGGTCATTTGTGGGGTGTTTCTACTGTCTGAGCATTGTAGAACCTCAGGAAACATGACAGGTGCTCAGAAAGTCAGAGTTGCTTCAAAATGCGGAAATTCAAATTTTTGTACCATAGTTTGTAAACGCTTTAACTTTTGTACAAACCAATAAATATACACTTATTGCATTTTTTTTATCAAAGACATGTAGAACACTACATTTAGAGAGAAATTTATATAGAAATGTAGTTTTATTTGAAAAATTTTAGAACTGAAAGTGAAAAATGTCATCTTTTTGCAAACATTTCGGTCAATTTCGATCAATATAAAAAAAAAAAAAAAATGTCAGCATCAATGAAATACCACCAATGAAAGCTCTATTAGTGAGAAGAAAAGGAGGTAGAATTCATTTGGGTGGTAAGTTGTATGACCAAGCAATAAACCGTGAAAGTAGTGTAGTGCAGAATTGTAAAAAGTGGTCTGGTCATTAAGGGGGTTTAAGCTAGCGGAGCTGAGGTGGTTAAAAAAGGTAATTGGATAACTTTAAATTCTCATATCAATACATAAATTTGCCTGGTTTTAGCTATAAAACAATGGATAACTCTCAGACCGAAAATACCAGGGTCTTTGTTAATACACCTTGACTTTTCTCAAGTCACTAAGTTTCAATTTAATTGAATTCTAAAAAAAATGCATTAACCAATTGTGCTACTCCAACCTTAAATTCTCCTCACACTCCTTTCGAATTGGAGCAGCCACCTTAGCAGCCCAATTCAAGCTAGACACACAAACATCATAAAAAACATTGGTAGATGGAAATCTAAAAGTATATGTGTAACCTGATTTGCTTGTAGCTTAGTATTAATCTTTTGTAGGCTTAACCCGTACTATATGGATTTTTGGAAACTCTGTTGTGGTTGGATCAAAAAAGCGGGCAGTTAAACGTAACTATCCATCAACTTTATAACTTCATCCCAAGATTAGAATTTACTGGAATGGAAAAATGGACTTAAGATTGAAGGACTTACTATTCAAATGTAACGTAATAATGAGAAACTTACCTGGTCCAGATATATTAATAATACACATAGGTGAAAATGATATAAGTAGAGTTAACTCACTGTTTCATTTTGGAATTTTAATTTCAATTTGGTTAAACCTAAGTTCTACCTTTCCTAAAACCATACTTGCCTTTTCTGAAATGAACCCCAGGTTGACTTGCTCTCATAAGGACTTGCGTTTTATGGGGGAAAAAATCTGAAAAAAAGTAAATAAATATTTAGAATTTTATTTTATTCAGGTTATAGTTCATACAGACATATTGAAATGGAAGGATTCGTAAAAAAGGACTCTACTCTTCCGACTCCGACGAGTTTTGTCTGACATTACAATATTTATTCCAAACGTAGGTTTTCAGAACATAATAGAATTAGGCCTGCGATGTTTGGGAGATGCCATGTAGGTTTGGCTTAGTGATTAAGTCACTCAATAATAACAAAAAGTTATTTATATGTGAATGGTAAGTTGATTAATTCGGTAAATAACGAACGTTGTGGCCTATACGAATCCATAAATAAGGTGATAAATGGTTGTTATTTAGTGTTTGGTGTCTTATTTATGGGAGCTTCTGGAACTTGTGCCACCATGCAATTGTGTGATTAAAAACATCTCATCTATGCTTTAAACTTCCTTATTTACCTGAAGATGTATTGCTCAACATTCCTTGGTATGTCTATGTAACATGAATGATGTACACCAGAGAAATTGTTTTCTAGTACATGTTTATTTTTGGAAATATTTTCAATAAATAGACAATTGAAAAAAAAAAACATCTCATCTACATATACCCTTACACAGCTGCCAGAAAAATATGAACCCAATGCACAAGTCTGAAGGCATCTCCATTAATCAAAAATCCTAGCATGACCCATAGAGCTCTGATTTATTCAGTCAAGAATCAGTGGTTCTGCAAGAAAAACAAACATCATTTGTGAGCAGTCCATGTCCACAGGCCGGAGAACAAACTAGTTTTACATCTCTTATCTGAACTGCTTTGGTGTCAGTGTAAGGGCCCATTCAGACAGCCATTACGAACTATAACAAACAATGGACACAGATAAATGAAATCCTGACAAAACACTGGGAGACATTGAGGACTGATAATAAATTGAAGCCACTAATCAGAGACCTCTTTTGAGAGCTAAAAGATCGAGAAATTTGAAGGATATGTTGGTTCACAGCCATTACATACAGGAGGATGAAAATAAAGGGACACAAAAAATTGGGTCTTATCCATGTGGGTCTTGTAAAGCATGTAGAAATAGACTGGTCCACTACCTTTATAGATATTGATAAGCAAAGAAAGTAAGAGATAAAAAAATATATTTCATGCTCTTCGACAGGAGTAATTTATTATGCTTCATGTCCGTGTGAAAAGATCTATATTGGCCTCATAACGAGGGAATTAAGGAAGAGAGTAGGAGAACATGTCAGACTTTGAAAAAGGGAGGGATGAAGACAATTGGGATCATTTGAAAACAATTCCACGACACTTTAAAAAGTTCCATAAAAGTAATCCAAATCTATTACGTTTCAAGGGCATTGATAAAGTTCATTTAGGAGCAAGAGGAGGTGACAAAGGAAAGAGCCTGGCCCAACTAGAAAGTAGGTGGATCTTTAGATTTGGATATTTTGGCACCCAAAAGGTAAATGTGCCTTTTTGTAGTATCTTCATTTTTTGGGAATAGTTGTTGTTTTTAATCTGTATGTCTTTATGCATTTGAATTGTTTTTTTTATTTGATTTTATTTCTTATTTTTTATTTAGATTATGGAATTAAGAGAAATTCTGGTGGCGCCATAGTGATAAGAAGACATTGGGATGGACATTGATTAGAAAGAAAGAAGATCATTGGGCTGGATCATGACAGATTGTCTTTGAGATTTTAATAGTTGAAGAGGATTTCAATAAAAAATATTTTTGTTTATCTGCACTTAACATGCACGTATGCACTTTATTCTAATTTAGATTATGATGCGTTTAATATACAGTAGTACACAGATGTATTGATTGTCGTTGTTTTATTAATATCACTGTTTAATTGATGTATAAGGATTGTTTATGGCACTATTCACTTTAATATCTGTTTATTAGGACACTGAATGTGTTTTATTTTATATTATGTGTTTACACATTTATAGGTTTTGTGAATTATATAATGCACTGATGCCTCTTTCCTCATTTATAACTACCGTCTTTGATTTATTGATGCCCCATATATTCATATGTCGCCAGCACGCATGGTGATCTTACCGCCGGGATGCTTTCTCCGGTCCCCATAGAGATGCCGCGCTGGTGACATCAGTCAGTGTCAGATCATGCTTGGCTGCTCAATCCGGCGTGGGCGCTCGGTGGGACAGGTGGAAGTATACAGGACCTGGCTGGGGGAAATTCCACCATGCGTCGTAGAGGGCAAAGGTTATCTATGTATCACATGTCCCTATAGTTCATTTTTGATTGGTTCAGGCTCCCCTTTTTTAATATGAGACGTATCCCCACACAAACCACTCCTCCTGACGAAGCATACAGTAGAACGCCAAACACGCGTTGAGGAACCTTGCCACTTGCACTGCAGCACTTTAGATATGCTTTTCTGATAATATGATAGCCTGTATTGCATTGTCAACCCTCTTATTCAGGTGAAGAGAATACTGGGTTGTAGGAAGTTTAACAGCATTACTTTTTGTGTATCCAGCTTTGGTTTGAAGGTGCATGCATATGTTCTCCTCTTCTTAATAGCGTTTGGACACATGTCTTGAATTTGCGGTATTCTTCCTTATTAAAGGGAACCTGTCACCGGGATTTTGTGTAAAGAGCTGAGAACATGGGTTGCTAGATGGCCGCAGGCACATCCGCAATATCCAGTCCCCACAGCTCTGTGTGCTTTTATTGTGTAGAAAAAATGATTTTATACATATCCTAATTAACCTGAGATGAGTCAGAGCTTGAAAATATTACTTCTCTGGTCACACAAGTAAGATATGACTCTATGTTAATTTGCATATGTATCAAATCGTTTTTTTACACAATAAAAGCACACAGAGCTATAGGGACTGGGTATTGTGGATGTGCTAGCGGCCATCTAGCAGCCCATGTCCTCAGCTCTATATACAAAATCCCGGTGACAGGTTCCCCTTAAGACGGTGTTGGCTATTAGGCTAATAATTATGGTGATTAGTGCACATTGGGATCAGGCATTTTTTCTTGTGGCATGTTTGTTTGTATCCCCTACCACATAGTACTGAATTCTATGTTTTCATCATGAGACTTTAATAAATATTTATTGATTATTCTGGAACCTTGTTTACTCGTAATAATTGGTTGATATATATAACGTGTTCCTGTGACATTTGGTTCGGACAATTGTTTGGATCTATTTGGTGATAATGGCCGTAGTACTTTGCGGATCTACAATTTGCACAACACTGGCTGTGTGCGTTCCGCAATTTGTGGACCGCACATGGCCGCAACCATAGTAGAAAATGCCTATTGTCCGGGTTTGCGGTCTGCGGAGCCGCGGAACGGAACCACGGATGCGAACAGTGCACGGTGTGCTGTCCACATCTTTTGCAGCCCTATTGAAATGGATGGGTCTGCAAACCTTCTGCAAAATTGTGGAATGGATGCAGACTTATTCATACGGCCTGAGTGAACCCTAAGGATCATGGAAAGGTCTGCTGTGTGTCAGGCAGAGAAATCCTCTTTGCTAGTTGGCTGGTTTCACCTTTTTCCTCATCTGACTGCTTTGATGTCTCCTTATCACTTAGGCTACTTTCACATTTAGCGTTCGGAGCGGATCCGTCTGGTGTCTGCACAGACGGATCCGCTCCTATAATGCAGATGATGTGATCTGTTCAGAACGGATCCGTCTGCATTATATTTCAGAAAAAATTCTAAGTGTGAAAGTTAGTCAGACTGATCCGTCCAGACTTTACATTGAAAGTCAATGGGGGACGGATCCGCTTGAAATTGAGCCATATTGTGTCAACTTCGAATGGATGCTGATCGGAGTGGAGGCCAAACGGTGCCAGACTGATGCATTCTGAGCGGATCCGCATCCACTCAGAATGCATTGGGGGCAGTAGGGATGCGTTCGGGGCCGCTTGTGAGAGCCTTCAAACGGAACTCGCAAGCGGAGCCCCGAACGCTAGTGTGAAAGTAGCCTTACTTTTGTTAATGGTGGTAGCAAGTCAGGGGATTTAACCCTTACACTGCCTCCCTGAAGAGGTTATTGTTACAGTGAGGAACAGAAGTATTTGAACACCCTGCGATTTTGCAAGTTCTCTCACTTAGAAATAATGGAGGGGTCTGAAATTCACATTGTAGGTGCATTCCTACTCAGACCGAATTAAAAAAAATAAAAAATCCAGTAAATCACATTGTATGATTTTTAAAAAATGTATTTGTCTTGCACTGCTGTACATAAGTATTTGAACACCTGAGAAAATCAGTGTTAATATTTGGTACAGAAGCCTTTATTTGCAATTACAGAGGTCAAACATTTCCTGTAGTTCTTGACCAGGTTTGCACACACTGCAGCAGGGATTTTGGCCCACTCCTCCATACAGATCTCCTCTAGATCTGTCAGGTTTCGGGGCTGTTGCTGAACAACACAGAGTTTCAGTTCCCTCCAAAGATTTTCTATTAGATTTAGGGCTGGAGACTCGTTAAGCCACTCCAGAACCTTGATATGCTTCTTACGAAGTCATTGCTTGGTTATCCTGGCTGTATGCTTCGGGTCATTGTCATGTTGGAAGACCCAGCCACGACCCATCTTCAATGCTCTGACTGAGGGAAGCAGGTTGTTGCTCAAAATCTCACAATAAATGGCCCCATTCATCCTCTCCTTAATACAGTACAGTCGTCCTGTCCCCTTCTCAGAAAAGCACCCCCAAACCATGATGTTACCACCCCCATGCATCACAGTAGGGATGGTGTTCTTGGGATGCAACTCCTCCTTCTTTTTCCTCCAAACACGACGAGTGAGGTTTAGACCAAAAAGTTCTACTTTGGTCTCATCTGACCACATGACTTTCCCAATGCCTCCTCTGGATCATCCAGATGGTCATTGGCAAACTTCAGACGGGCCTGGACATGTGTTACGGCGGACAAGCACTCAGACACACCGAAAAACCAACAACCAGGCTCTGGGCGAGAAGCAGGGGAAGGGTCACCTCGCTAATCCCTGACCTCTCTCCCTGCACTGCTCAGCCCACATGCAGACCTTGGTGGTAGGAATGCTGTGTCCTCGTGCCTGGGCTAAATCACCCTAAATTCCCTGAGATGGTGAAAAGGGGAAATAGGAGCAGCCTGCTCGCACAGAACCTGGATGGAAGAGATGACACAAACACAACTGAAACAGCAAACAACAAAAACAGAAACCACACTTATCTTATCAGAGCTGGGACAGACATCCTTCCTAGCTTGCTTTCTAGGCCAGACTGATTTCTACAACCCGCTCAGAGCACTGGAATTGAGAGCCATTTAAACTAATGACCCCACCCAGTGCACCTGATGGGAGGCGGATCCAGCACGACTCCAAAACAAACACTAAACACGTGCTGCTATTCTGGCCGACCTCTGCACATAGTCAGAGCCGGGCATGACAGTACCCCCCCTTCTACGGGTGACCTCCGGACCAACCTTTTCCGGATGGGATCTATGAAAAGCCCTCACCAGTCGGCTGGCACTGACATCCAGTGCAGGAACCCACATCCTCTCCTCAGGGCTGTATCCCCTCCAGTGTACCAGATACTGAAGGGAACCCCAAAGAACTCTAGAGTCGAGAACCCTGGAGATCTCGAACTCCAAATTTCCATCGACCAGAACAGGAGGAGGCGGCAATGGCGATGGTTCCACCAGTTTCACGTATTTTTTCAGTAAAGACATGTGGAACACATCATGAATCCTCCAAGTTTGCGGACGATCCAGCCGAAACGCTACTGGGTTGATCACTGCAGATATTTTGTACCCAGTTTCCAAGATGGCACTCTCAACTTAATATTTTTAGTGGACAACCATACCAGATCACCCACACAGGTCCGGACCAGTCAAACGTCTCTTATCAGCCATTCGCTTATACCTCTCACCCATCTTCTCCAAATTCCCTTGGATCTTCCGCCAGATGGAAGACAAGGCAGAAGAAAATCTCTCCTCCTCTGGCATCCCAGAGGAACCAGTCCCAGAAAAGGTACCAAACTGAGGATGAAAGCCGTATGCGCTGAAAAACGGCGACTTACCCGTTGGCTCCTGCCTATGGTTATTCAAAGCAAATTCTGCTAGAGACAAGAATGAGGACCAGTCCTGATTCTCAGCCACAAAGCACCTCAAGTAGGTCTCCAGGTTTTGATTAGTACGCTCTGTCTGTCCATTCGACTGCGGATGAAAAGCCGAAGAGAACAAAAGTTGAATGCCAAGCCGAGAGCAGAACGCCCTCCAAAACCTGGAGACAAACTGCGTGCCCCTATCGGAGACCACATCCGAAGGAATACCATGCAATTTCCCAATATTATCCACATAAATCTGCGCAAGGCTCTTGGCATTAGGCAGACTAATTAAAGATATAAAGTGAGCCATTTTACTGAAACGGTCAACTACCACCAAAATTACTGTTCTCCCTGAGGAACTCGGTAGATCCGTAATAAAGTCCATAGACAAGTGCGTCCAGGGACGAGACAGAATAGACAATGGAAGAAGTGAACTAGCCGGTCGAGTATGAGCAACCTTTGACCGAGCACAAGCTGCCAAGTAATCCACAATGCTGTTACGTAACCCTGGCCACCAGAACCTCTGGGATACCAGATCGTAGGTGGACTTACCACCAGGATGCCCAGCAAGGACAGTATCATGATGTTCCTTAAATACCGCAGGCCCTCAGGAACAAACAACCTCCCTGGGGGACAAGATCCCGGAGCCCCCTCCTGGGCTCCCAACACCTCCATCTCCAATTCGGGGTACAGAGCAGAGACCACCACCCCATCAGCCAAAATTGGAGCAGGATCCTCTGAATCACCTCCCCCAGGAAAGCTGCGAGACAAGGCATCTGCCTTGACGTTCTTAACCCCTGGGCGAAAGGTAACCACAAAATTGAACCTGGTAAAAAATAGTGACCATCTGGCCTGTCTAGGGTTGACGCTTGGCAGATTGCAAGTAAGCCAAATTCTTATGGTCTGTATATACCGTAACGGGGCGAGACGCGAGAGTTTCTTGGAGAAAAAAGCACACGGGACCCATTTGCCAGGAGATGAACCCTGCGACAGTACCACTCCAACCCCCACTTCAGATGCATCAACCTCCACAATGAATGGCTGAGACACATCGGGCTGCACCAGAATGGGAGCAGACGCAAAACGCTCCTTAATAGCCGAAAAGGCCTGCAATGCCTCATCCGACCAGACAGAGACGTCAGCGCCCTTCTTAGTCATATCCATGAGAGGTCTTACAATGGTGGAATAGTTTGAAATAAATTTCCTATAATAATTAGTAAACCCCAAGAACCGCATCAAAGCTTTCAGATTTTCTGGTCGGTCCCATTCCAGAACCGCCTGGACCTTTTCGGGGTCCATACGAAAACCAGAGTCAGAAAGCAGATATCCCAAGAACGGAAGCTCCTGCACCGAAAATAAATATTTCTCCAATTTAGCATATAATTTATTCTCCCGAAGGATCGTCAAAACCTGTCTCACATGATCCTGATGGGTCTTCAGATCAGGAGAATAAATTAAAATGTCATCCAAATAAACCACCACGAACCTCCCCACCAGGTGATGAAAAATGTCATTGACGAATCGCTGAAATACTGCTGGCGCATTCGTCAACCCAAAAGGCATAACCAGATTCTCAAAATGACCCTCGTGCGTATTGAAGGCCGTTTTCCACTTATCCCCCTTCTTGATTCTGATCAGGTTGTAGGCCCCTCTCAAATCCAACTTGGAGAACACCTTGGCTCCCACAATCTGATCAAAAAGGTCAGAAATCAAAGGCAGGGGATATGGATCCCGGACCGTAATACGGTTCAATTCCTGGAAATCCAAACACGGTCTCAGCGATCCATCCTTTTTCTTTACAAAGAACAAGCCTACTGCCACCGGAGACATAGATGGCCTAATATGACCTTTTGCCAAACTCTCGGCGATATACTTTTGCATGACCTCTCTTTCGGGTTGAGAAAGGTTGTAAAGCCGAGATTTTGGCAATTTAGCCCCAGGGATGAGATTAACTGGACAATCATAGTCTCGATGAGGGGGTAATTCCTGAGCCCCACCCTCCGAAAAGACATCCGCAAAATCTGAGCGATACTGAGGTAAAATCGTAGTGGACACCCCAGAGATAGATATGCCAAGACAATTATCCGAACAAAACTCACTCCAACCAATGATTTGTCTTGCTTGCCAATCTATAATTGGGTTATGTTTAGTCAACCATGGCAACCCCAAAACTATAGGAGCTGGCAAATCCTTCATGACAAAACAAGAAATAATTTCAACATGTGCATCACCCACCCTTAAGTGAATACCATGAACAATGTGAGTAAGACTCCTTTGAGAAAGAGGGGAAGAATCAATTGCAAAAACTCGAATCTCATTCTCAAAAGTGCAAGTACTTAGTCCTAGATTTTGAAGAAAAAGAGAGTCAATTAGGTTTACCCCAGCACCACAATCAAGGAATACTTCAACAAGTATTGAAGTATGGAAGGAGAAAACGGGAACTGCAGGGAGCTTGCATACCTGCCTGCTCCACCACACCATTCACGCTACCAAGTGACAGGGAAGTTTTTTTTTCTTTCTTTTTCACTTCCACCTGCGGTTTAACATAAGGACAAGCAAAAATAAAATGACCACTCTTTCCACAATAGTAACACAGTTTGTGCAATTTCCTAAAGTCTCTACTATTAGAATGGAAAGAAACCTGACCCAGCTGCATGGGTTCCTCCGCTATCCCAGAGTTACCTGTAACATCACCCGGGGAGGCAGTAGAGACGAAACCACTCACAGAAGGGATCCTGGGTATTCATGAAAAGCAAGGGCATCCTTCAATCTCTCAAATAACCCTTGACAAAACTGACTACGTAACGCGGGATCATTCCACTCTGATTCAGTAGCCCATCTCCTAAACTCAACACAGTGAGCCTCTGCAGTATGTTCACCCTGAAATAAATTACGTAACCTCGACTCCGCCATCGAGACCCGATCTGGGTCATCGTAGATTAGTCCCAGAGCCTTAAAAAATTCCTCCACCGACCGGAGGGCCCGAGAACCGGGTGGCAGAGAAAAGGCCCAGGATTGCGCGTCCCCTTTAAGCAGAGAAATGATTATTCCTATCCTCTGACTCTCATCACCTGACGACGATGGACGCAGCCGAAAATACAATTTGCAGGATTCTCTAAAACGGATAAAGTCATCCGTACCCCCTGAAAATCGATCAGGAAGAGCCACTTTAGGCTCCACACAAATTTTACCTGCACCTGATGCCAGAGCATTCTGACACCGTGTGACCGAACCACGTAGCTCCGCAACCTCTAGGGATAGGCCCTGCATGCGGTCAACTAACGCTTCAATTGACGCCATCACAAAACCGCTGAGCAATGACAGTCAAAGTTTGGCGGGTTATAATGTCACGGCGGACAAGCACTCAGACACACAGAAAAACCAACAACCAGGCTCTGGGCGAGAAGCAGGGGAAGCGTCACCTCCTAGCTAATCCCTGACCTCTTTCCCTGCACTGCTCAGCCCACATGCAGACCTTGGTGGTAGGAATGCTGTCTCTTCGTGCCTGGGCTAAATCACCCTAAATTCCCTGAGATGGTGAAAAGGCGAAATAGGAGCAGCCTGCTCGCACAGAACCTAGATGGAAGAGATGACACAAACACAACTAAAACAGCAAACAACAAAAACAGAAACCACACTTATCTTATCAGAGCTGGGACAGACAACCTTCCTTCCTAGCTTGCTTCCTAGGCCAGACTGATTTCTATAACCTGCTCAGAGCACTGGAATTGAGAGCCATTTAAACTAATGACCCCACCCAGTGCACCTGATGGGAGGCGGATCCAGCACGACTCCAAAACAAACACTAAACACGTGCTGCTATTCTGGCCGACCTCCGCACATAGTCAGAGCCGGGCATGACAACATGTGATGACTTGAGCCAGGGGAACCTTCCATGCAATGCATGATTTAAAACTGACGGCGTAGTGTTCTACTGACAGTGACCTTTGAAACTGTGGTCCCAGCTTGTCACGGTCCCTCAGGTGACTGATGTCAGGAGATTAGGGAGACTGGCTGAGTGTGGAGGAATCTAACAGTCTCCTTGATTTCTCTTGATTCAGTGTTGATAGGGTTAATGACCACTTCCCTTGTCTCAGCTGTTGCTCAGTGGTCATCACCTCTACCCTTTATAGTCTGACCCCACCCTTATGACTATGCGGTAGATAGCTCATTCTGGTTGTGGATCGTTTGGTGTCTGGATTTCGGCTGAGTTCCTGCTTTCCATTTAGCCGGAGTGTCTTTACTTTTTGTGTATTGTGTTTATTTCCCTGTCTCTTTGTACCAGATCTGAGGCAGACTCTTGTTCCTTCAGCTGGAAGGAACAGGTCATCTGTGGCCCAATCACTATCTCCAGGGCCTTCTAGGGTGAGCCAGGCTTAGGTTCCTGCGGATGAACAGTCCTACCATCGGGATCTGTTCATTCTGTTAGCAGTCAGGGCTCAGGTTGGGATTTTATTAGGTGGTGACCTTTCCCCTTTCCCTAGTTTGCAGGCCTGGTACCTCCTCCCTCCCTCTTGTGTTTGGTGTGGAGTTCCCGTCCCACACCACGTCGTGACACAGCTCTCTTAATGTCATGGACCAGCTCCTCCCTTATAGTTCTGGGCTGATTCCTCACCTTTCTTATCATCAGTGATACCCCACGAGGTGAGATCTTGCATGGAGCCACAGTCAAAGGGAGACTGACAGTCGTCTTTAGCCTCTTCCATTTTCTAACAATTGCTCCAGCAGTTGACCTATTTTCACCAAGCTGCTTGGCAATTGCCCCGTAGCCCTTTCCAGCCTTGTGGAGGTCCACAATTTTGTCTCTGGTGTCTTTTGACAACTCTTTGGTCTTGCTCATGGTAGTAGTTGGCGTCTGACTGACTGACTGGAGTGGACAGGTGTGTATGACTCTTTAAAGAGCTCAGACAGGTGCTACTAAGTAAGATTAATGAGTGAAGTAGAGGTGGACTTTTTAAAGGCACAGTAACAGGTCTTTAAGAGCCAGAATTCTTGCTGTTTCTCAGGTGTTCAAATACTTATGTTCAGCAGTGCAAGACAAATACATGCTTTAAAAATCATACAATGTGATTTCCTGATTTTTATTTTTTATTTTTATTCTGTCTCTCAGAGTAGGAATGCACCTACAATGTGAATTTCAGACCCCTCCATGATTTCTAAGTGGGAGAACTTGCAAAATCACAGGGTGTTCAAATACTTCAGTTCCTCACTGTACTTAGCTGTAAGAAAGCAGTGTGAGGGTTAAATCTCCTGACTTGCTTGTACAATAAACAAAAGTTAGTGAGAGGTGCTGATGAGCGCTGAGAAGCAGCCGTAAGGTGAAAAAAAACAATATAAATCATTAGTGTTCTCTGTGAAGTACCGCCCCCTCCTCCCTGACGCCCTAGGCACTTGCCCTTATGTACCTTGTTGCAAATACGGCCTTGCAGAAGCGCTAATGCAATATAAATTAATGCACATACGATATGTAGAAGTGCCCACACAATACACATCATTACTTACACAGTACATATCAGTGCCCATACAATATACAGCAATATCTACACAATAAACAGCAAACTCATACAATATAAAGCAGTGTTCACATGATATACACATCAGTATCCACACAATACACAGCAGTATCTATACGATAAATAGCAGCACCCACTGCAGCAGGGACCACACAAATACTGTAGTGCCCAAACAATATATAGCAGGGGAAACACAATACACCACAGTGCCCAAGCAATACACTGCTAGATTTTCTTTAGGCTAGCATCTCAGGGTCGTGTCCTTTCTGCTGCAGCTTTTTTGTCATGGCTCAGGGGACATGTCCTTTCTACTGCAGCTCTCTGCCTATCACAGCTCAGGTGCATGCCCTTTCTATGGGGGGGTCCTTTTTGCTGCAGCTTTCTTCCTAAGACAGCTTAGGATGTGTGTCCTTTCTGCTGCCACTCTCTCCCTATCACTGCTCAGGGAGGGCCATGTCCTTTCTGCTTAGCTCTCTCCCTGTAACTTTCACTTCTTTATAACAGTCAATACAAATCGTGGCAGTTGAAGGATGGAACTGAGCATGTGCGATCCCCTCAAATTAAACATCAGGGGGCGCTATTATAATGAAGTAAATAACATATTTACAACTCCAGCATTAAAATAACACAACCCCTTTAATCGTGAGCTGTCTTCCCTCCAGTTATAGAGGTCTCTTTTGCCTGCTTCCTCCCTGTATCCATGGATCCTGAGATTCCTTGTACATTGAGAGAGCGGCACAAAGAAGCGTGCTGACCCTCCGGTATACTGTATTGCAAATGTCAGCACATTCCCATGGTGCTATTGTCGTTTTATTTCCCTTTACGCATTGAGTACAAAAAAAAAACACCTTCCTTGCGCTGCCACCTTCTGACTTCACATCTCCAAACTCCAAAAAAGCAAACACAAGACAATACGTTTCCCTACCTGCTCCCACCAGAGCACACCAACAATGAAAACAACCTAGGCCTGGCGGGTTCTTGCTGCTGCAGCACTTTTTTCCGCGGTATGATAATCTTTTGCTTGGCAGAGGAAGTGTATGGATAGAAAGGTAAAGTAAATATAATGGAGTTTTAACTCTATAACTGTGCTGGTGGGAAAATAAAAAGGTCAGACATCTGTCAGAGCGTCAGCATCCGAGCCAAGAGGTATGAAGAGGCCTACAATGAATAAGTCTGCAGCGAAAACAAATGAGAACGCGCTCGACACAATAACTGGAAGTGATGAAGACTCCAACTATTCTCATCTCCACCAATTCCAGGATTGTGCGACCAAAGATAAGACTGCAATTATTGTCTGACTAGGTAAAGGCAGGAGAGAAAAAAATCTATCTATCTATTCCATAACTATCTATCCCATATCTATCTATCTAATATCTATCTACTCTTTTAAGGGTCTATTCACACGTCCGTTGTTTCTTTCCTGATCTGTTCCGTTTTTTGCGGAACAGATCTGGACCAGTTCTGTACCCATTCATTTTCAATGGGTCCTGAAAAAATATCAGACATTGTGCTGTCCGATTTTTTTCAGGACCCATTGAAAATGAATGGGTACAGAACTGGTCCAGATCTGTCCTGCAAAAAACGGAACAGATCAGGAAAGAAACAACGGACCTGTGAATGGACCCTAATAGTGTTCTCCTTTTTTTACCCATGTGACATTTCTTTCCTTTCAGGCCTCACTGTAGTTTTTTAAGAAACTAAAGGGTATATTAGACTGCCAAATTTTCTGCCCGATAATCGCTAACGAGCGTTCCTATGAATACTTGTTAGCTATCATCTGGCAGTCTAATGCTGCCTCTAAATGCCCAATGAACAAGTTAATGCTTGTTCATTGTGCAGTCCAGATCTTTCAGCATGCTGAAAGATCTGGATTTGCTGGCGGCAGATTGTGCTGTGTAATCATGATCTGCTGCCGACACACCGCTGTCCTGCATGAGAACGAGCGATAGCATAGTGATCGCTCCTCCCCATGCTGCGGAGGAGATCGCTGCATGTAATAGCACTGGTGTCCTCTGCAGTGGCGTCTTTAGCTTTCAAATTTTGGGGGGGCACACTGGGGGCCAGGACAAAAGTAAGGGGGGCAGCTATAACAACGATACATTTACACAAGTACGCTTAGAAATGCTACGATACTTTACCCAATACCTAAAACCGCAATAGGGAAGAAAAACCCCAATCACTCAGATTTCAACATGTCCTAGCTGCCTGGGGATCTGTGGATGACACTTATGGAGGGGGATCTGTGGATAACACATACCGTTTATAGCATCTCATGCTATGTGTCATCCACAGATCCACCCCATATCAGTGTCATATCGGGATCCCTCTCCCTATAAGGCCCCATTCACACATCCGAAATTTGCGTAACGGAATTGCGGACCCATTCATTTCTATAGGGCAGCACGATGTGCAGCCGGATACGGAAAGGCGGTCCCGCACAGTGTCATCCACAGCGTGGCACAGATCCCCCCCCATAACAGTATCATCCACAGATCCCTCCCCCCCTATAACAGTGTAATGACTCATGACATCCACAGATCACCCTCCCACCGATAACATTTGAACATGATTTCTCTAAACGGTAAGGTAAACACTGTAATCATCCAGGCTACACTGACAGTAACTTTAAAGGGGTTCTGCACTTTCATTTAACTGAGATGATCTATACTCTGGATAGATCTTCAGCTTCTGATCGGCAGCGGTCAGACACCCGGTACCCTCGCCGGCGCCGATCAGCTGTTTGAGAAGGCAGCGGCGCTCGAGCAGCACCGCGGCCTCCTCACTGTTTACCGCCGGCCCACTGACTGACATCACGACTAGTATCAACTAGCCTGAGCACGGCTAAGCTCTGTCACTTGAATGGAGCTTAGCCGCGTCCACGCTAGTTGATACTAGTCGTAACTCGTGACATCACTGGGCCGGCGGTAAACAGTGAGAAGGCCGCGGCGCTACTGGAGTGCACTGCCGGTGCCTTCTTAAGCAGCTGATCGGCGGGGGTCCCGGGTGTCGGACCCCCGTCGATCAGAAGCTGATGATCTATCCAGAGTATAGATCATCAGTTAAATTAAAGTTCAGAACCCCTTTAACTTTTAAATCAGGAAGATTCTGGGGCAGCCGCCAGCCAGCTCTCCTCTCAGACTCAGTCAGATCTAATCTCTCTAGTTAGAATAGAAAGAGACTTAGTCCACTCAGTCACTACTTGTAAGTTGTACCTTATTATTATTAAGTTAACCTGCTACACACCGTCTCCACTAGGTCAGGCTCAGTCCAGTCTGTTCGGTATCGGTAGGGTAGGGTAGGGCCACACCACGCTACACACTGTCTGTTCTCTAGTCTGGGCCTGGCTGGCTTAAAGGGCTTCTGTCACCCCACTAAAGTCATATATATTTTTTTGGCAACTTAAATTCCTTATAATGCGATATATTAATATATAGTGCTCTTACTAATTTTTCTTAAAAAAACAGACTTTTATAATATGTAAATGAGCTCTCTACCAGCAAGTAGGGCGGTTACTTGCTGGTAGCAGCCGCATCCTCCTTTCATAAAGACGCCCCCCTCCTCATGTTGATTGACAGGGCCAGCGAACGCGCTCGTCCTCTGGCTGGCCCTGTCTGCGTTCAAAATCTGGCGCCTGCGCTGTACCAGTCTTCAGATGGCGCAGGTGCACTGAGAGGAGGACCCTCGTTCGGCCGATCCTTCCTCAGTGCGCCTGCGCCGGGTGTAAATGTAACGTCATCGGCGCAGGCGCATTGAGGATGGAGCGGCCGAGCGAGGTCCTCCTCTCAGTGCGCCTGCTCCAACTGAAGACCGGTACGGCGCAGGCACCAGATTTTGAACGCAGACAGGGCCAGCCAGAGGACGAGCGCGTTCGCTGGCCCTGTCAATCAACATGAGGAGGGGGCGTCTTTATGAAAGGAGGATACTTGCTGGTAGAGAGCTCATTTACATATTATAAAAGTCAGTTTTTTTGAAGAAACTACCCAACCAAAATGAGTAAGAGCACTATATTAATATATCGCATTATAAGGAATTTAGGTTGCCCAAAAAAATATAATTACTTTAAGCAGCTGCTGCCAGTAGATGAATGAATCAGAATCAGCTCGTCTCACTGCCACTGAGTCTGACTCAACTGGTCATGTCCTGGAGCCGGGGGCGGAGCTGGGGGCGGGGCGGTGGGTGGAGACTAAGAGTGAGACCGCAACTGCACTGAGTCCGAGACAGATCATCAGATGTGAAGAAGATGTCCGGTAGGGCTGCCTAGTGCCTACACAGTGCACAGCAGCGCAGCACAGACCATCCACCACCAAAATGAATGGGAGACATTTTAGTTGGGGGGGCACATGGGGGGGCACAGCTTGATGTAGGGGGGGCCGTGGCCCCCTCTGGCCCCCCCCTGGCGACGCCACTGGTCCTCTGATAGCTATCTGCCGATTGCGGGATTGAACGCATCTCTCCCAACAATCGTTTGCAGCATCAGGGTATCTAATACGGCCTTTACACATATGTAACGCCCCAGAGTGGCATTACCACTTCTTCACCATGCTACTGTCTCTAATGGGATCAGTTTTTGTTAGTCTAGCTTAGCCCCTGCTAGAGGAAGGAGGGTGTGCTGGGCACGTCTCTGCTGGATGTGCCCAGGCCAAGCCAAGCCAGCCATAGCACCGTCAGCTCTGCTGGATGTGGAGGCCACAGCTTAAAGCCTCAGAAGTAAGGAGGAGAGTTCCCTGGCATAATTAAGAGACAGAATACAAAGAGAGAAGTTGCAGCATATAGAAGAAGCTATGTTATACAGCAAGCCTGTCAGTACAGCAGAGTCAGAGAGCAACAGATGTAGCAGAGTTGAGTTTGCCTACCAGAGTTTTAATGCTAAAGCCTGCTGGAACCAAGACAAAGCTTGAAGATTTTTTGATGTTTTTCATGAACATTTATTGAGTAAAGCTGCTATTGCACTTCATGCAAGGTCTGGACTCAAGATACTACTTTCATGCCTCAATTACTACCCCCTATTTGTCTGCTTCTGAGCCAACGCCTGGGGTTACAGCCGTATCCAGGTAGGAGCACCGTGACATTCATACAAAACATTAAGGGACATTCTAGGACACCCTATGCCACCATTACAAAAGGGGCCCTGGGAATCGGTGTTCGTTTCACATACACAATGTGTAGTGTTTATAGGCCAAAGACCAATTATTAAAAAATGCTAATACAAAATATATTCAGTGTAGAAAATATCCTGGATTATATAAACAATATTACACCAAGATAACAGCGTGCATAATTCATAAACCTCAAGTATATATATATTGTGGGGACTCGCTCTGGTAGACAGGATTAGCAGACGCAGTATAGAGGCAACAACAAGTTATTTGGAGCAAACAGTTCAGTGTTTTATTTACACTTTAGGCAAGTGACAAAACAAGCAGTCATATTCAAACAAAAAGTCACCTTACGGTGTTGGTGGTAATTCACACCATGCAGCAATTCTGCCTCAAAGAGTCCTTGCTCATAGCAGCACCAAACAGGTAGCAAGCCTTTATCCAGACACAAGGCTCCCATATACTAACACAGAGACATGGCTTCTGAGCTCAGCTTCCTATTTAAGGACAGCCAGGTGCGGCCAAAACCCGGACCGGCATTTAAATACCGGTCCGGTATTTGAACTCACCTGGCTGTAAATCAGCCCAGCAGCACATGCTGGGAGGAAAATACCTGTTTTCACAGACCAAACCTCTCACTGTGTCACATACCCCCCTTTGTTCAACCCTGAGGGGGTAAACACACGCCAGACAGTGTATCCAGGACAGGGCACCCACGTTTCCCTGTAACCAGCCTGCCCTGTGTTCCACCGAAAACTTAAAGTTTTGTAGGGAGAGAAACCATTGGGTGACCTGGGCATTTCTGTCTTTGGCCTGGCACATCCACTTGAGAGGGGAGTGGTCAGTCACCAGGCAGAATTTTCTCCCCAATAAATAATAGCGGAGAGATTCTAGTGCCCACTTGATAGCCAGGCACTCTCTCTCCACTATACTATACCGGGTCTCGGCTGCGGTGAGCTTAAGGCTGAGGAAGAAAACGGGATGCTCCTCCCCGTTGACTTCCATAGACAGGCCTACTTCAGAGGCATCGGTCTGTACTATAAACTCCCTTTTGAAGTCGGGCGTCACCAAAACCGGGGACCCGCACAGGTCCGACTTCAAAGCGGAGAAAGCCACTTCCGCCCGATCATCCCAGCGAACCATCCCTGACTTGTGTCCCTTCAAGAGTCCTGTCAAGGGCACGGCTAGAGTAGCAAAGTGGGGAACAAACCTCATGTAATAGCCCAACATTCCCAGGAATTACTTTATTTGCCTAGTGGTGACAGGTCGGGGCCAATTCCGTATCGCCTCTATTTTGTTCACTTGGTGTCACGGTTATGGCCGTGACTCCTTGGGAGCCGCATACAGTTGCCCGCGGTTTGGGTAGTTGTTTCAACCGCAGCTTGAGGCATGTTGTTGTTCGCCTCAAGTGCGGTTGCCGCGGACAACAGTGATGTGTGCGGTTCCCTGGGAGTCGTGTGCGTGTGTATGCACGTTTGTATGTCTGGTGTGCACTGTGTTTTATGCTTGGTGCGCACGGACATCTTCCTTTCACTGTGGCTGCCCGTGGCAACGTTTGGTATGTTGTACATGTGGTGGCAGTGTCCCGGCCTTCGGACTAGTCTCCCAGGACGGCTGCCACCCATGTCGTTGCCTGCGGCAACAGCCACAGTGTGATCCTAGTTTGGTCACTTCCCCTTTATGTGTGTTTCCCTTCTGTGGTGCTCGAAGGGTTAATTCCCTTCCCAGTGTGTGTGTGTGATGTCACTGGGTGTCTCCGACTGTGGGGTGTGGCTTCTTGGCCTATTTAGCCTTGGTGTTTGGCATGGCTCAGTAGGTTGCTTCAGTGATGCTTGGCTGGAGCAGCCTCCTGTGCATATTACCTGCCAGTGAGAGCCACCCCTGTGGTCATAAAGATATTGTCGTTATGTTTATGTCTTGCTGTGTGTTGATGTTGTATGTTATGTTCTGTTGGGACCTTCCTATGTGATTTGGTGCAGATTACGGTTCTGGATTCCTGTTCGTACAGGGATCCAGTCAGCAAGGCTGTGGCAGGTTGGTGGAACTACTAGTTCACCTGCCATATCCGTAAGGCTGTATGAGTTCCCCTTTTCCCAACAGCTTGGCCATTGAGACTCCTGCTCCTCCGTGACTAGGAGGAGTAGGTCGTCTTACCCAGCTCCTAGCTCAGGGATCTGCGGAGGGTAAGTCAGGGCTCCGAGGTTCCTGCACATGGGTCCTCCTACCTTAAAGGTCGGCCCATGCAGGTAGGAGTTAGGGTCAGGTTAGGGATGCTTGAGGAGGTGACCTGCTCCCTATCCTGTTCTCTTGGCCGAGTAGCCACAACATCATCTGAAGATAAAAAGTAGTGGTTTTTTTAACCCTTTTTACGGCGCTGAAAACAGGAGGCAAGATAGATTATTTTTTTAAAAAGTAGAGTAGCTATTTATTCTTTTGTCAACGCGTTTCAAGGGCGTACGGCCCTCTTCTTCAGGACAATAAAAGCATATGTTGGATCATATTAAAACATCGTCTTTTAAAAGGGGTATTTTGGCGCGCAGGCCAGTGGTTTGCTGGGCGGAGAGCTGATGTGCATGACGTCATTCGTGACGTCACCTGGAGAAACGCCCATCAGTATCTGACTGTCACTGAGGGTATGGTGATTGCTATTGTATAGCGGCTGGTTGCTTAACTCTGTGGTATGCATGGCTTCAGATTAGCATTTAGTATGCACTGGCCGTCTTTTCGTGTCAGGGTGGTATGTGGCATATTTTGATACCCCGATCTGGTGTTTTGTGTATATTTTCGGCTGCTGCCAGCACTGTAAAGTAGGGGGGATAAGTAGCTTGGCAGCGCTCCAAATGCCCGCAGGTGTCAGGCTACAGTGGCGCTATGGTTTGCTGTGATGGCAGCATGGTGGGTAGGGGAGGGGCGGGGGAGGGATGGGGTCCGTCCTGAGTTGCCTATCAAAGCCGATGGCTGACTATGTTAGCGCTATGCTTTTCTGTAAAGCGCGGGGTGTGGTTTGCTGCTGGGTTTTATTGTTCATATGGGTAAGGAGATATGGCACTAAGAGGCGGCGAGGGAAGTGCATCACAAGTAGCGGTACTTTTGTGCGTGTGAATACAGCAGGGTCCCTGTGTTTATTTTCTTACAGTGGGATGGTATATCCTTTGAAATTGTTTTTTTAATTTTTGACCAGGTGAGATAGGAGTGCGGTGGTTGTTCTTAGTTAGGGATTATATTTTTATATATTTATAGAACAATGTTATGTTTGTCTATATTAATATTTATTTGTTTATTTATATAGACTGCGTTATTGCTGGGATTCCGGGCTGACGCCGGCCGGCAGTGGCCATCTCGTCCATAGGTAGTATCGCTGTATTTATCTTTTGTTTTTTAGCAGAGAGTACTGTCTCGGGAAGGGGAGGATATTGTATTTTGTCGATATGTTTTGATGTGGCAACATTTTAGCAGACAGTGTTTATATATTTATAACTTGTAACAGGGGTTGGGTCCATTGTTAATTGTATTTAGGACATGGGATGGAAGGATAACGGAAAAGGGAGGATAGAGGACAACTCTATATATTTTATTAGGGAGTATATTTCATTGGGAGATGAATTTGAGGGCGTGTGTTTATAATATGGTTTCTGAGATTGCGTTGAGCCCATATGGTGCAAGGGTGTCCAGCTGGTATATCCAGTATACTTCTCTCTTTTGTAGGGTATTAAATCTATTGAAGGGGTTCTCTGGTATAAACTCGATTGGTGTGATGGTTAGGGGGTGTTTTTCTTTTTCGATTGTTGATGCACAGTGTCTAGAAAGGCTGTGTTTAAGGTATTGTCTGCGTATGTTATATCTATGTTGGTTTACACGGTTATGTAGGGCCTGGGTTGTGCGTCCCACGTACTGGAGGCCACATTTACATTCGATTAAGTATATCACATAGCAGGTTTGACATGTCATGTGGTGTTTGATCGTGAACGTGGATCCATTTTTATTTGAGGAAAAATGTGTGCGGTTGTGTGTAATAACCTTACAACATAGGCAGGTTTTTATTCCGCATTTAAAACTGCCTTTCTGGTCTGGCCTATCTGTTACTTCGGTTTTTTTGTGTTGTTTTGGTTTGCTGGGGGCTAGCATATTTTTCATAGTAGGGGCTCTTCTGTGAATGATTCTTGGTTGTGATGACAGATATTTATCGAGATAAGGATCTTGTTGTAAGATATGCCAGTGTTTGGCTAAAATTGAACGGATGGTTTTATTGGATGTGTTGTATTGGGTAATTAGGCTTAGGTGCATATCTGATTTTTGTTCATTCTTAGTTCCTTTTTCTAGGCAGGTTTTTTGTGATATTTGTGTGTTTTTTTCGTATGCGTCCTTTATTAGTTTTTTGGGGTACCCTTTTTCATTGAATCTTTTTTGTATTATTTTTGCTTGCAGGATAAAATCTTCCCTTTTTGTGCAGTTTCTTCTGATTCGTTTGTATTGACTGTAGGGGATATTTTTGAGCCATTTTTTATGGTGAAAGCTTGTGAAATGTATATAGCTGTTTGTGTCTACTGTTTTGAAGTATGTTTTGGTTGTAAGATGATTGTTCGCACTGGTGATTGTGATGTCAAGAAAGTCTATCTTTGTTTTATTGAAACTTGGGGTAAAAGAAATTCCCCAGTCTGTGGCGTTTAGCTGGGTGCAGAAGTCTTGGGCTTGCTCTTCATTACCATCCCAGATGATGAACAGGTCGTCTATATATCTCCTATAGTAGATGATGTGTTTATTGGGTTTGGAGATGTTCCAGATGTACTCCTTCTCGAATTCGCCCATAAAAAGATTTGCGAAAGACGGTGCCACTTTCGTCCCCATCGCGGTCCCCCTGCACTGGTGATATGTGATGTGATTATAGATGAAAAAGTTATTTTCTAAAATGAATTTTAGGCTTTGTAAGAGGAAGGTTATCTGTCGTGGTTTTAATGTCTTATCGTTTGATAGTACTCTTTCTATACATTTTATCCCTAGGTTGTGTTGTATATTGGAATACAGTGCAGTGACATCCATAGTGAACAGGGCGTATGTGTCTTTATATGGAATGTCGCTTAGTTCTCGGATCAGTTGACAGGAATCATGTAGATAACTAGGGAGTGTATGGACATATGGTTGTAGGAACAGATCTAAATAATGGGACAGGTTACTGGTGGCTGATTTGGTGTTGGAAACAATTGGTCTACCTGGGGGTTTTTCAGTATTTTTGTGAATTTTTGGAAGGTGATAGAAATATGGTATACATGGGGATTTTGGTGTTAGAAAGTTTTTTTCTTTCTTATTTATTAGCTGTTGCTCATAGGCACTTTTGATTCGGGTGGTCAGCTCCTTATTTAGGGCTGGGAAGGGGTTTTCTTGGACTGTTTCATAATAGGTTGGGTCTCTTAAGATGTTCTGTGCCTCATTTTCATAATCTATATAGTTTTGTAAAACAATGCCGCCTCCTTTGTCGGCTGGACGGATTATGATCTTAGTGTTTTCTTTTAATTTTTTCAGGGCAGTTTTTTCATTATTTTTTTTTTTGCTATTTAGATTTTCTGTATGCATAGATCTTTTTGTTTTTGCCGTTATCTTTTTTATATCTGTTGATACTAGGTCAAAGAAGGCTGGTATAAAATGTCCCTGGCTTTGTAGGGGGAAGAAGTTGGACTTCAGGTGTACTTCCTGATGTGTATAGGTCGGGGGGTGGGAGATTTCAGGGTTTCTGTGTTCCTTGTATTTTGGGATTCGAAATGTCTTTTTATTGTGAGATTTTTTCTGAATTTTTGTATGTCTAAATAAAGTTCGAATGGGTCGACCGGATTGTATGGGCAAAAAGAGAGTCCTTTCTGTAATAGTCTGTATTCAGGTGCGGAGAGAGTGTGTGATGAAAGGTTGAATATTTTGACTGTGGTTGCTTGATGTTTTTAGGGTGTGACATTTTCTTCAGGGGAGGGTTTGTCTTGTTCTGTTGGGTCTAGAAGGACTTTCCTTTTTTGTTTGCCTCCCCTACACCCTCGTGTTCTAATTTTCTTTTTCCTGGGTTGGGTTTGTAGTACTGAGTGATGAGGGATGGGGTAATCTTTTGGGGGGGCTTTTTCAGTGTATGTGGTTTGGGTAGTGTATGTGTGGGAAGTATGTATTCCAATATACAACACAACCTAGGGATAAAATGTATAGAAAGAGTACTATCAAACGATAAGACATTAAAACCACGACAGATAACCTTCCTCTTACAAAGCCTAAAATTCATTTTAGAAAATAACTTTTTCATCTATAATCACATCACATATCACCAGTGCAGGGGGACCGCGATGGGGACGAAAGTGGCACCGTCTTTCGCAAATCTTTTTATGGGCGAATTCGAGAAGGAGTACATCTGGAACATCTCCAATACAACTCCCAACACAAAAACGCAAGAGTCCGAGAGCCACTAATAAACGCATTCCCTTTATACATACGTTTCATCCAACTGCACAAAAAATTCTTAACATTATATGGGGACATTGGCCACTTCTAAAGAGAACATATCCACAAATTGAAGAATTCAGTAATCAAATACTACCATGTAACCGAAGGCCCAAAAATCTGTGCGACCTACTAGTTAGAGCAGATATAGGCTCAGCTAACCGCCTACCAAAACAAGTGTTCTTAAGAACTCAAGAGAAAGGCACTTTTCCATGTCTTCACTGCTTCCAGTGCTCTAACGTACAAAAGGGCCAAACCATCTCCCATCTAAATACTGGAAGACCAATAGATATTCGAGGGTTCTTCACCTGTGAATCAGAATATGTAGTATGCCTGATCAAATGTCCCTGTGGCCTTGCATATGTGGGTGAATCCACACAGAAAGTAAGAGAAAGAATTTGCCAACATAAGTTGAACATAAGAAGGGATAATCTACTTCTACCAATTCTCTCACACTTCCACGAAACAAAACACACCATAGCGCAGCTCAGATATCAGGTAATAGGGCAGGTTCCACCACCACGCAGGGGAGGCAACAGGTCCAGAATCCTGAAATTGAGAGAAGCCTTTTGGATCCATACCCTACAAACCTTGAGCCCCAGAGGCATGAACAGGGAATATGGGATAGTAAATCTCCTCTAATCTGATCGTGCCCAAAGTACGTGTCACGGCTGTTTAAGGGTAACACGAGTATACACAGTAAAAAGAGCTACTGACCGGACCCAAACTAGGGAAGAGAAAGGGTGACCCCTGTCAGACCCTCAACACTCTCCCTATGCTGCTAAAGCACATGCCCGGATCCAAATGGTGGAACGAGGCATGCCCGCGTACCTTAGACTGATGAGCCCTGTAACCCCTACAATAGTGGAAGGGGCACGGCCTCCGATGCCCTGCACAGAATAAGGAGGGAACCGGGGCCACCTCAGATCCAGTCAGGAAATCACCAGGTACATAACAAAGTCTGCACACATAGCTGATGGAGCTGCAGCCGCAGAGAAGACGGATCCAAGGACCGCTGGCAATATCCGGAGTGCTTGCAGCAGCAGAACACAGGTCCAGAGAACTAGTAGCTAAAGGAGTGAAGATACTCAAGGCAGAGCTACAACTGAAAGGAGAAATATAATCCACGCCCTGCAATAGGAGGAGGGGTGATTTAAAGGCAGAGAAATCAAACGCAGGAGAGACAGCTGAGAGTAAGACCTCATCACAGGGGCGGAGAAACAGAACAGTGAGAAAACCTCCAACCCTAAGTGACATCATCACAGGGGTGGAGACACAGAGCTTTGAGAACGTCTCAAAGCTCTGGTAGTGACAGTACCCCCCCTTCTACGGGTGGACTCCGGACACCCAGGACCCACCTTCCCAGGATGAGCCCTATGAAATGCCCTGATAAGGCGAGTGGCTTTAATGTCCGACATCGGAACCCACATCCTCTCCTCAGGACCATAACCCTTCCAATGAACGAGGTACTGAAGAGAACCGCGGACAATGCGAGAGTCCACAATTCTGGAAACCTCAAACTCCAGATTGCCATCAACCAAAATCGGAGGAGGAGGCAAAGAGGAGGGTACCGTGGGCTGGACATATGGTTTTAAGAGAGATCTGTGAAAAACATTATGTATCTTCCAAACCCGTGGAAGATCAAGGCGGAAGGCAACAGGATTGATGACTGACAAAATTTTATAAGGCCCAATAAACTTGGGGCCCAATTTCCAGGAGGGAACCTTCAGTTTAATATTTCTTGTAGACAACCACACCAGATCACCCACATTCAGGTCCGGACCAGGCACACGTCTCTTATCAGCCACACGCTTATACTTCTCACTCATCTTTCTGAGATTACTCTGAATCTTTTGCCAAATGGTAGACAAAGACGAGGAAAATCTCTCCTCCTCAGGTAAACCAGAAAGAGCCCCTCCCGAGAATGTCCCAAACTGCGGATGGAACCCATATGCACCAAAAAATGGTGACTTATCAGAAGATTCCTGACGACGGTTGTTCAAAGCAAACTCAGCAAGAGGGAGAAATGAACACCAATCCTCCTGGTTCTCTGCCACAAAACAGCGCAAATATGTCTCCAGATTCTGATTGAGGCGCTCAGTCTGACCATTCGACTGCGGGTGAAAAGCAGAAGAGAAGGACAGCCGAACCCCCAGGCGAGAACAGAAAGCCTTCCAGAACCTGGACACAAACTGCGTGCCTCTATCGGAAACAATCTCAGAGGGAATGCCGTGCAATTTAACAATATGATCGACAAAAGCTTGCGCCAACGTTTTAGCATTGGGTAAACCAGGGAAAGGAACGAAATGAGCCATCTTGCTAAAACGGTCCACGACCACCAGGATCACCGACTTCCCCGAGGAACGAGGAAGATCCGTGATAAAGTCCATGGACAGGTGTGTCCAAGGACGGGAAGGTATGGGTAACGGGAGAAGGGAACCTGAAGGTCGTGAACGAGGGACCTTAGCGCGAGCGCACGTCTCACAAGCCGCCACAAAACCCTCCACAGACTTACGAAGAGCCGGCCACCAAAATCTCCGAGCAATGAGATCTACCGTGGCTCTACTCCCGGGGTGACCAGCAAGAACTGTATCATGATGTTCCTTAAAGAGTTTGTGACGTAGCTCAGGAGGCACGAACAACTTCCCGGAGGGACAACGGGCAGGTGCCTCAGACTGGGCAGCCTGGACCTCGGCCTCCAAATCGGAATATAGAGCAGAAACAACTACCCCCTCCGCCAAAATGGGACCCGGGTCCTCGGAGTTTCCTCCTCCCGGAAAACAGCGAGAGAGAGCATCAGCCTTCACATTCTTGATCCCAGGGCGGAAAGTAACAACAAAATTAAATCTGGAGAAGAACAGAGACCATCTGGCCTGTCTCGGATTCATACGCCTGGCCGACTCCAGGTACGCCAGATTCTTATGGTCGGTAAAAACGGTGATAGGGTGCCTGGCCCCCTCCAACCAATGGCGCCATTCCTCGAAAGCCAACTTGATGGCCAACAACTCCCTATCTCCCACATCATAGTTTCTCTCTGCCGGGGAGAGTTTTCTAGAGAAAAAGGCACAAGGTCGCCATTTGGCAGGAGAGGGGCCCTGGGACAAAACTGCACCCACACCCACCTCGGAAGCATCCACCTCAACAATAAAAGGTAAGGAAACATCGGGATGCACCAAGATGGGAGCAGACGCAAAACTCTCTTTAATCTTAGAAAAGGCTGCAAGCGCCTCCTCCGACCAAGAGGAAAAATCCGTCCCCTTTTTTGTCATGTCAGTAAGGGGTTTGACAATAGAGGAATAATTCAAAATGAACTTTCTGTAGTAGTTAGCAAAACCCAGAAAGCGCATCAATGCCTTCTGATTTTCAGGAAGCTCCCACTCCAGCACAGCACGGACCTTCTCCGGATCCATGCGAAAACCAGAAGCAGAGAGGAGAAAACCCAGAAATTGAATCTCTGATACCATAAAAAGACATTTCTCCAGCTTGGCATACAGTTTATTTTCCCGCAGTATCTGCAGGACCTGAAAAAGATGATCCTGATGAGTCTGAACATCAGGGGAAAAAATCAAAATATCATCAAGATACACCAATACAAATTTCCCCATTAAATGATAGAAAATACTATTAACAAAATGCTGAAAGACGGCCGGAGCATTCATCAGGCCGAAAGGCATAACGAGATTCTCGAAATGCCCGTTAGGGGTATTAAAGGCCGTTTTCCATTCATCCCCCTCTCTGACCCTGACCAGGTTGTACGCGCCTCTCAGATCCAATTTGGAAAACACCTTGGCCCCAACAATTTGGTTGAAGAGGTCCGGGATCAGAGGAAGGGGATAGGGATCGCGAATCGTGATACGGTTCAGCTCCCTAAAATCTAAGCAAGGTCTCAGAGAGCCATCTTTTTTTTTAACAAAAAAAAAAACCCGCGGCAACAGGCGACTTTGAGGGACGAATATGCCCCTTCTCGAGACTCTCAGAGATATAGGTTCGCATTGCGAGTCTCTCCGGTTGTGAGAGATTGTAGAGGCGTGCCTTTGGCAGCTTGGCGCCGGGAATGAGGTTAATGGGACAGTAAAATTCCCGGTGAGGAGGTAGCTCCTGAACACCGCTCTCGGAAAACACATCCGAGAAATCAGAGAGAAATGATGGCACAGTTTTAGTAGACACCTCAGCAAGAGTGGCTGTGAGACAATTCTCTCTACAAAAGTCACTCCACTCATTTATTTGCCTTCCTTGCCAATCAATAGTGGGGTTATGTCTAGTGAGCCAGGGTAGCCCCAAAACTAGAGGAGAAGGCAATCCGTTAAGGACAAAACAAGATATCTCCTCCACATGAGTGTCACCTACAGCTAGCCGGATATTGTGAACAATGCCTTTCAGAGATCTCTGCGAGAGTGGGGCAGAGTCAATAGCAAAAACAGGTATATCCTTTTCTAATGTACAAACCTGAAACCCATGCAAAGCTACAAATTGAGTGTCAATAAGATTGACGGCCGCTCCACTATCGACAAAAATCTCACAAGGAATGACCTTGCTCTCTAGCGCCACCCTGGCAGACAGGAGAAAACGGGAACTGCAGGTCAGAGGAAAAGCATCAATTCCCACATCAACTTTGCCCAAAGTAGCAGATGAAGCAGAACTTGATGATCTACCTCTTGAGGTTTTTCTCTTATTATCGCTCTTAGTACAGTTCAGGAATCTCCTAGACGGACAAACATTTGCCAAATGACCTATGCCCCCACAACAAAAACACACCATATTCTGAGGACTAAATCCTCTTTTATCAGGGGCAAGTCGGCCTAGCTGCATGGGCTCCTCCTCAGAGGGGAGCGAGACAGGATGAGACCCCTGCATACTGAATGAGTCCGCACCATTGCCCCTAGACTGACAATGGCTGGACGGAGAGGTCTTGTTTCTTTCCCTTAGACGCCTGTCAAGGCGTACCGCCAATGACATGGCAGACTCTAAGGATGTTGGTCTCTCATGGAAAGCAAAGGCATCTTTCAAACCCTCTGAGAGACCATGACAGAACTGACTTCGGAGTGCAGCATCATTCCAGCCTGAATCAGCTGCCCATCTCCGAAATTCAGAACAATAAAGCTCCGCAGACAGTTTGTTCTGGCATAGAACACGTAAGTTCGATTCTGCCAGAGCAACACGATCCGGGTCATCATATATCTGCCCCAGGGCCACAAAAAACCTCTCCACGGATCGCAGGGAAGGATCCCCTGATGGCAGCGAAAAAGCCCAAGTCTGAGCATTACCTCTGAGCAGGGAGATGACAATCCTCACCCTCTGTTCCTCATTACCAGAGGAGTGGGGACACAAACAAAAATGGAGTTTACATGCCTCTCTGAAGCGAACAAAATTCTCACTGCCCCCGGAGAACGTTTCCGGAAGTGAGACCTTTGGCTCGCAACAGACTCCATGAGCCGGAGCAGAGCCCAATGCTTGTAGCTGAGTCAGAGATTGACGGAGATCCGCTACTTCCAAAGAAAGACCCTGCATGCGGTCAACCAGGTCAGAAAGCGGATCCATGTCAACAAGGACGGTTTTGGTGGATTATAATGTCACGGCTGTTTAAGGGTAACACGAGTATACACAGTAAAAAGAGCTACTGACCGGACCCAAACTAGGGAAGAGAAAGGGTGACCCCTGTCAGACCCTCAACACTCTCCCTATGCTGCTAAAGCACATGCCCGGATCCAAATGGTGGAACGAGGCATGCCCGCGTACCTTAGACTGATGAGCCCTGTAACCCCTACAATAGTGGAAGGGGCACGGCCTCCGATGCCCTGCACAGAATAAGGAGGGAACCGGGGCCACCTCAGATCCAGTCAGGAAATCACCAGGTACATAACAAAGTCTGCACACATAGCTGATGGAGCTGCAGCCGCAGAGAAGACGGATCCAAGGACCGCTGGCAATATCCGGAGTGCTTGCAGCAGCAGAACACAGGTCCAGAGAACTAGTAGCTAAAGGAGTGAAGATACTCAAGGCAGAGCTACAACTGAAAGGAGAAATATAATCCACGCCCTGCAATAGGAGGAGGGGTGATTTAAAGGCAGAGAAATCAAACGCAGGAGAGACAGCTGAGAGTAAGACCTCATCACAGGGGCGGAGAAACAGAACAGTGAGAAAACCTCCAACCCTAAGTGACATCATCACAGGGGTGGAGACACAGAGCTTTGAGAACGTCTCAAAGCTCTGGTAGTGACAGTACGACTATAGTATGCTCAGACCTCAATGTATACCCTTACCTCGATGCCAACCTTAGCCATTGATGTGATGCTAATTCAAACTCTGATCTCTACGACAACCTCAGGTATTAAGGTGGTATATTTTAAACGGGACACATATGTTTAATGCACAACCCCACAGGAATACGACTACATGGTGAATTGACTTTCTAATATGAATATGACTTATTTTGGGATCTATGTTCTCAGGAATGCGTATGTTTTTATATCAGGAAGGTTAACACTTTCTCTCATTCCATTGCAGGCCCTTTAATCACCACTGGGACCCAGTGCCGCATATGGGTATCCCATAATAGTTTCACATTGATGTAACCTCCTGTTCATGTGCATATGTGGATGTATGAGTGCATATGTATGTGCTGCCGGGAGGTGCTTGCCGGGGATGCCGCTGTCTGGGTGGTGAGTCGCCGGTGGAGTTTACTGTGGTGAGGAACGGAGGACTTAAGCCAGAGGAGGCGGTGAGCTAATGGAGCTGGAGCGGCTGTGACTGCGGCTGTGAATAAGGGTTAAAAGATAGAGACCGCAGCACATGTTTAAGCGATCTTTAGACACACTCGCTTCCTGTCTTTGGAACGCACTATCAGTCTTTGGAATGCACTTCCTGTCACGTGCGCTCTGGATAACGTTTTTTCATCCGGTCTTTGGAATGCACGCCGGCCGTCGCTCATTCCTCCATGCCCAGCATCCACATGTCCTCACAGCACTATTTAAAGGGACTAGCTGTACCCTTCCCTCAACACCTCTCCTTTCTGGCACGAGATAGTTCCCTGACATTCAGGTGTTACATCCTTACATAGGAAGTTGTGACTCCCACATCCCAACTGCGGCACAGGTAAGTCCTGGTGGATTCAGTTTGACCATTATGAAGGTATAAATTGTCTGATAGCTTGGCACCTAACATGAGGAAATATGTGACATTTTTGTTTATACTGATGAATTTTTCCCAGTTATTGCACTATGTTGTCTACTTACCATACATACAGTAATCAGATGTGAATTCAATGATGACTATGCCCCCACCACAGGACCTAAGGTTATGGATATGTTATACACAATCCTTATGTTATATATATGTTACCCAATCCTCAATGTCTCCCTGACACATGGACCTCAGTAGCAAAATACTGATACATCTCACTCTCTGATACATAACCTTTGTCCTCTGTGGGTATATATCATACCACCGTACTATCGTACCACCTACTTTACCATGCAAACTATACGTGTGAACTGTGAGATCAATATACCTCCATCATAGGCTTTGAAGTAATACAGAAGAGTTCAGCATACAATAAAGTGAATAAATTCTATGTCTGTGGAGAACCATAATGCTTTTGTGGGTAAATGCTTGTGTAGGTACATGCCTTAAATAGAATATGCAGATCCATATCCAAGGAGATATAGTGTCTCCTATAAGAATCAACTGGGATCAAAATACAAGAAATGAGTGCAAAGTCAAGATTCCCCAGTATCCCATGAGAGACAGCCGGGATAGGAATGAAACACCATAAGTTGTACTATGTGTGTCCAGCGTAAGCACCTGCCATTGTACTTTGTATCTTATAGTTTTACTTTACAGTATGCTGATTCTTTCTTTTCATTTTATTTTATTTTTATTTTACTTATTGACTTTTTTCTGCATTTGTATACTTCAGTGTCTGATGAAGGCCTGCGAGCCGAAAACGTTCACACACTGCCGTTCAACTATATGTACCGAGCAAACTGAGTAATAAAAGACAAACTCAAAGAAACACAATTCTGCTGTGATTTATATTTGCGTTTGGGGATAGTGAACGGACGTCCGTAGTTGTTTTAAGCAGCAACTTACAGAGTTCCCTCATCACCTTGGACATAAAAGGGGTCCCTTGGTCGGTCAGAACCTCTTTAGGTAGTCCTACTCGGGAAAACATCTCCATTAACTCCTTAGTGGCCGAGGTATGTCACAGTGGCGCCTCCAGGTACCGAGTGGCGTAGTCTAGAATGACTAAGATGTGTTGATGCCATTAGGCGGACTTCGGTACTGGGCCTATGAGGTTCATAGCTATTCGGTCAAACGGTACTTCGATAATCGGAAGAGGTACTAGGGGACTACGGAAATGTAGCTGGGGGATAGTTGTCTAGCAGGTCGGGCAAGACTTACAAACTTCCTCTACTTCTTTGAATATGCTGGGCCAGTAAAACCTTTGTAGAATACGATCCTGAGTTTTCTGCAGCCCCAGGTGACCCCCGAGAACATGTTGGTGGGCTAGATCTAACATAAGTTTGCGATAAGCCTTGGGGACCAACAACTGTTTAATAGGCTTACCCCATAGTTGGTTTACTCGATACAACATATCTTGATGAACCACAAAACGGGGAAACACTGACTCTGCCCCGGGTTGTTGTGGTTCCCATCTACTATTAACACATTTTCCCAGGCGTGGGATAGGGTTGGATCCCGACGTTGTGCGGTACCAAAATTATCCCCAGAGACATTGAGGTCTGCAAATTCAGGACCTGGCGGCAAGTCCTCCACGTCTCCCACCATCACACTTAGCAGGGTTGTCTCCCCCTCTTCCACCGAAGTGGCGGTCACCCCTACCGCTGGCCCTTCGGCCTCAGGTTTCCAGGGTTCTTGCTCTCCCCAGAGCCGGGCCACTCTGCTAGGGTTACTCCTGTCTCATGGGTATCAGTCAGTCTCATAGCAGGCCACAGTGGCTGGAAGCCCGGGAAGTCTCTCCTTATTATGAGTTCACAATGTAGATTCGTGGCGACAGCCACCTCATGGGTCCATCTACCGGCCACCGTGGTTAGAGACACCAGCGTGGCGGGGTAGTCTTTTAAGTCTCCATGGATGCACATTACCCCGACTTTCCAGCCAGTATACTTAGTGGACCGCACCAGGGTAGCCCTTACTAGGGTCACCAGACTCTCAGTCCAGCAGAGCCTCTTCTGGAGTGTCTCCCACTTCCACCCGGCACAAGTGAGCTAGAGATTCTGGGCTACCTGTTGCACACAGCCTCCTGGCATATAGCGACTGACGGTAGCCATAGTTAGTGTCCATGGGCTCAACCCGATGGGGACAGTCAGCTCTTACATGGCCAAGCTCCTGACACCGCCAGCAGACTATCGGAGCCAGGTCCACAGTGGGTACATCCCGGGCGGGTTTTATCGGCTCAAATCTCCGGGCCTGGGGTGGAGATTTCCGGGGTTTGCCAACCACCATCCCGACAGAACCCTCCTTTAGATTCCTGGTAGCTTCATAGCGTTCCACCAGGTCCACCATCTCAAGGGCATTGCCAGAGACACCTGACCGATCCAGTGCTGGAGAGGGTATGGCAAAGCCCTCCAGAACATATCGGCTAATAGTCTATTCAGCATATCAGCACATCAGGCTGTAGCCACTTTTGCAAGAGGTGTAGTAAGTCATAATACTGGGTCCTCGCAGGTTCAGCCGACTTAAACCCCCACTGATGTACTCGCTGGGACCAACACATTCACCCCCAGTCTTGCCAAAATCTCACCCTTTACTTTTTGGTAGTCGGCCACTTGATCGTCCGGCAAGTTGAAATACACCCGCTGGGAATCAGATGCCAGGAAGGGAGCGAAGACCTCAGCCCACTGGTCGCGGGGTAGCTGTCACGAGGGTGTCAAGAGCCACGTCTGACTCCGTTATACCCGGGGTCAGGAAGTCGCAGCGGGTGGCTGCGCGCTCTATGTCTAAAGATCACGGTGTTTCTTAGTGTTTGTTTTCTGTGTTTGCCTTACTATCCTTTTTGTCTCACTCAGGGATCCGTAGCTTCTCCTCCTCAGCTGTTTCTTGTCTGCCACTCCCAAACTCCTTATATTCTCCTCTCACACTTCTCTTGTTGCCAGTTATAGAGCTTCCTGCCTGGACATCTATGCTGACCCACTGGAGCTGAGAATCTGGTTGTTGTTCCAGAGTGCTACCCTCCGGATCCCTGTTGGGCTTTTGTTGTCTCCTGTTGTTGCCCACCTGGGATTATATGTTTAGTTTGTATTGTCTGTCCTCCTCTTGGTGTTTTCCTCTAGAGCTAGTGGTGCGGACTAGTGTTCCCACCGCCCTGTTCACTATCTAGGGCTCATCCTAGGGAAAGCCAGGGTTTTAGGCACGTGATCGGCGTACGGGTGAGGAACCCGTCTAGGGACGACAGGGCAGCCAGGTGCCAGACTGACGACAGGGCAGCCAGGTGCCAGACGCAAGGTGAGTCAGGGGTCACCACCTTCCCTCTCACTAGGGCAGGGCCTCCCCCTTTTCCTCCCTCCGTGTCACGTATGTGACAGTTACGCCGATCGTGATATTATAACTGGCCCTTATTTTTTGAGAAAAAAAAAATATATATATTTAATTTTTTTTTTTTTTTTCTCTACTTAGAATCCAATATGGATCCTATTGCTGCTTTGGCAAAACAGCTTCAAGGCCTGTCTTTGGAGGTGGCAGGATTGAAGGCGTCTGTCCTCCAACAGCAGCAGCAAATGCAGCAGACCGTAAGCCCAGCGGTTGCTATGGGTAACCAGGTTGTTACAGAACCCAAGGTTGTTCTTCCTGACAGATTCTCTGGGGGAAGGGACAAATTTGTGTTGTTCCGTGAGGCCTGCAAATTATATTTTAAGCTGCGCCCTTACTCCTCAGGTAATGAAGAACAGCGGGTGGGGATTGTTATTTCCCTGCTTCAGGGGGACCCGCAATCCTGGGCGTTCTCGTTACCCCCTGGTTCCCAGGCTCGCCGGTCAGTGGAGGGATTTTTTGGGGCTTTGGGTCTCATATATGATGACCCTGACCGTGTCGCCCTGGCTGAGTCGAAATTACGGAGACTCCTACAGGGAGATCGGCCAGCAGAGGAATATTGCTCAGAGTTCCGCAGGTGGGCTACGGATACTCAGTGGAACGACCCGGCTCTCAGGAGTCAGTTCTGCTCTGGGTTATCTGAAAGGGTTAAGGATGCGCTGGCGCTGTATGAGACCCCCCTTTCCCTTGATGCTGTTATGTCCCTCTCTATCAGGATAGATAGACGTCTTAGGGAGAGATCGAAAATTCCTGAGCAATCGGTAACCTCTCCCAAGCAGCAGTTAGTCTGTACGGACTTGGATGAGCCTATGCAGCTAGGAGGAACTTCTCGTCAGGTCCGTCCTCCTGAGGTTCGCCGTAGGTGGGGGGCTTGTTTTTTCTGTGGGGGGAGGGGTCATTTCATTAATGTCTGTCCCTCCTTTCCCAAAAACAAAAGACCGTCGGAAAACTACTAACCCCAGGCTGTGCGGAGGATGTCAGCCGGGGGGTATACGTTTCCTCCATACGAACATCTCAATTTGTGTTGCCAGCGGTTATTGTTTTTGGTGTTAAGACGGAGTCTATTTCTTTTTTTCTAGACAGTGGAGCAGGGGTAAATTTGATTGATGCCCATTTTTCCCGCACTATGGGTTTGTCTCTCTGTACGCTGCAGAGACCCATTCCCATATTCGCTATTGACTCTGCTCCTCTGTCTCAGAGAAACCTCACTCACGTTGTCCATAACTTACATCTTCGGGTAGGGGACCACCAAAAGGAGCGTCTTTCATGTTACGTTCTGGAGGGCCTTCCCTCTCCTGTGGTATTGGGTCTTCCCTGGTTGGTAGCGCACAATCCAGTGGTGGATTGGCAGGCCAGGGAGATATTGGAGTGGAGTGAGCATTGCAGAGAGAATTGCTTAAATAACAATTGCTTAATCGCCTCCATAGCTTCCCTACCTACATTTATTTCGGACTTTGAGGACGTTTTTTCTGAAAAGGGTTGTCAGAAGCTACCACCTCATCGTCCTTATGATTGCCCGGTTAACCTGATTCCCGGTGCAAAATTACCCAAGTCCAGGTTGTATAATCTTTCGGGTCCCGAGAGACAAGCCATGAAAGATTATATCTCCGAGAGTCTGGCCAAGGGACACATCAGACCCTCTTCTTCACCCGTGGCTGCAGGGTTTTTCTTTGTTAAAAAGAAAGATGGGGGCCTGCGTCCTTGCCTAGATTTCCGTGAGCTAAACCGGATAACCGTCCGAGACCCATACCCTCTTCCTCTCATTCCTGACCTTTTTAATCAGATTGCGGGTGCTAGGTGGTTCTCCAAACTTGATCTTAGGGGGGCCTACAATCTGATTCGTATCAAGGAAGGGGATGAGTGGAAGACAGCTTTTAACACCCCTGAGGGGCATTACGAAAATTTAGTCATGCCTTTCGGTCTGACCAATGCCCCTGCTGTCTTCCAACATTTCGTTAATGATATTTTTAGTCATCTCATCGGCAGGTTTGTAGTCATATACCTAGATGATATCTTAATTTATTCGGCTGATCTGAAAACACATGAAGTACATGTCAGGCAAGTACTGCAGGTCCTACGGACGAATAAATTATATGCGAAAATTGAAAAATGTGTCTTCGCCGTTCAGGAAATACAATTCCTGGGATATCTATTATCTGCTTCAGGTTTCCGTATGGATCCTGGGAAGGTCCAGGCAATTTTAGATTGGGATCTTCCTGAGAACCTTAAAGCTCTACAACGGTTTTTGGGTTTCGCAAATTTCTACAGAAAGTTTATTAAAAATTATTCAGTGATCGTTAAACCCCTTACTGACATGACTAGGAAGGGGACTGATTTTTCTAAATGGTCTGACGCCGCTAAAATTGCATTTTCCTCTCTAAAAGAGAGATTTACCTCGGCACCTGTTCTAATTCAACCTGATGTCTCCCAGCCTTTTATTGTTGAAGTTGATGCGTCGGAGGTGGGAGTGGGGGCTGTATTGTCTCAGGGTCCGTCTCCTGGCAAATGGCGTCCTTGCGCTTTCTTTTCCAAAAAATTATCTGCAGCAGAAAAGAACTATGATATTGGAAATAGGGAACTGTTGGCGATTAAACTGGCGTTTGAAGAGTGGCGTCACTTCTTAGAGGGAGCAATCCACCCCGTCACGGTAATTACGGATCACAAATACCTTCTGTACCTAGAATCGGCTAAGCGTCTCACCCCTAGACAAGCTAGGTGGTCGCTATTCTTTACCAGATTTAACTTTGTAATCACCTATCGTCCTGGGGCAAAAAATACCAAGGCAGACGCATTGTCTCGTAGTTTCCCTGGAGGGGGTAATGTTAGTGATCCGGTACCTATTTTACAAAGAGGAGTGGTTGTCTCGGCTGTACACTCTGTTCTAGAGGGAAAGGTGTTAGAGGCCCAGGGGGACGCCCCGGCCTCTTGCCCCTCAGAGAAATTGTTTGTACCGTTAAACCTGCGTCTTGAGTTATTGAAGGAACATCATAATTCGGCACTTGCTGGGCACCCAGGTAGTAAAGCAACCTTGGAGCTATTGTCTCGTCGTTTTTGGTGGCCAAGGTTGCGTCAGGATGTAATAGATTTCGTGTCTACTTGTTCTACTTGTGCACGCGCGAAAGTCTCTCATACACGTCCAGCAGGGTCTTTATTGCCACTTTTCATCCCCAATAGACCATGGACACATCTATCAATGGATTTCATCACTGACTTACCTTTGTCTGCGGGTAAAACAGTTATCTTGGTAGTAGTAGACAGGTTTAGCAAGATGGTACACTTTATTGCGCTACCCGCACTTCCTAATGCTAAGACTCTTGCTCAGGTGTTTATCAGTGAAATCGTGAAGCTTCACGGGGTCCCTTCCGATGTGGTTTCGGATCGGGGAACCCAGTTTATTTCTAAGTTTTGGAAAGCTTTTTGTACCCGTTTAGGGGTACACTTATCCTTTTCCTCAGCTTTCCATCCTCAGTCGAATGGACAGACTGAGCGTACCAACCAAAACCTAGAAACATATTTAAGGTGTTTTGCGTCTGAAAACCAAGAGGTGTGGTCATCATATTTACCGTTAGCCGAGTTTGCCATAAATAATCGCCGTCAGGAATCCACTGGCAAGTCACCATTTCTTGGTGCATACGGTTTTCATCCCCAATTTTGTACTTTCAAAGAGGGGGGGTCTTCTGGGGTTCCCGAAGAGGAACGGTTTTCTTCATCTCTTTCATCGGTATGGCAGAAGGTGCAAGCTAACTTGAAAAATATGAGTGGTAAATACAAATGCATGGCCGATAAGAAACGGTCGCCAGGTCCGGACCTAGGAGTGAATGACTATGTGTGGTTGTCTACTAGGAATATTAAGTTGAAGGTTCCCTCTTGGAAACTGGGTCCTAGGTTCATTGGTCCTTATAAAATTGTAGCCGTCATTAACCCTGTGGCTTTTCGCCTGGAGCTACCTCAGACTTTTAAGATCCATAACGTCTTCCATAAGTCGTTGCTCAAGAAGTATGTTCCACCTCTAGAACCATCACCGCTGCCACCTCCTCCTGTTGTTGTGGATGGTAATCTGGAGTTTCAAATATCCAGAATTGTTGATTCTCGTCGGGTCCGCCGCTCTCTTCAGTATCTGGTGCATTGGAGGGGTTACGGTCCCGAGGAAAGAATGTGGGTTCCAGCGTCAGAGGTAAACGCCAACAGGTTGATTCAGGCTTTCCATGTCTCTCATCCGGAGAGACCTGGTCCTGAGTGTCCGGAGGCCCCTCGTGAAAGGGGGGGTACTGTCACGAGGGTGTCAAGAGCCACGTCTGACTCCGTTATACCCGGGGTCAGGAAGTCGCAGCGGGTGGCTGCGCGCTCTATGTCTAAAGATCACGGTGTTTCTTAGTGTTTGTTTTCTGTGTTTGCCTTACTATCCTTTTTGTCTCACTCAGGGATCCGTAGCTTCTCCTCCTCAGCTGTTTCTTGTCTGCCACTCCCAAACTCCTTATATTCTCCTCTCACACTTCTCTTGTTGCCAGTTATAGAGCTTCCTGCCTGGACATCTATGCTGACCCACTGGAGCTGAGAATCTGGTTGTTGTTCCAGAGTGCTACCCTCCGGATCCCTGTTGGGCTTTTGTTGTCTCCTGTTGTTGCCCACCTGGGATTATATGTTTAGTTTGTATTGTCTGTCCTCCCCTTGGTGTTTTCCTCTAGAGCTAGTGGTGCGGACTAGTGTTCCCACCGCCCTGTTCACTATCTAGGGCTCATCCTAGGGAAAGCCAGGGTTTTAGGCACGTGATCGGCGTACGGGTGAGGAACCCGTCTAGGGACGACAGGGCAGCCAGGTGCCAGACGCAAGGTGAGTCAGGGGTCACCACCTTCCCTCTCACTAGGGCAGGGCCTCCCCCTTTTCCTCCCTCCGTGTCACGTATGTGACAGTTACGCCGATCGTGATAGTAGCTTTTTCCTGATGGACTCTTTTTCGTACATTGTTGGAGTTATTTACACATCAGTTGGAAGAAATGAGTGATGCGCAACCATTATTGCCATGGGATGTAGATAACAGGGATATGTCTCAGTCAGGCAGCATTACACACATGGACGTACGGTGTGATGATGATGATGATGTTGTACCCGCTGCTGCTTCCTTTGCTGAGTTGTCAGATACAAGTGAAGCGGTTGATGATGACAATTTGTCCGTGGATGTCACGTGGGTGCCCGCTCGAAGAGAAGAAGAACAGGGGGAAAGTTCAGATGGGGAGACAGAGAGGAGGAGGAGACGAGTTGGAAGCAGGGGAAGGTCGTTGCAAGGAGCTAGTGGCACAGTCAGACAGCATGTATCGGCACCCGTGGTCAGCCAGACAGCACGCCAATAAACGCATGCTGTTGCCACCACCAGAATGCCGTCATTGCAAAGCTCAGCAGTGTGGCATTTTTTTTGTGTGTCTGCCTCTGATAGCAGCGATGCCATTTGCAACCTGTGCCAAAAGAAACTGAGTCGTGGGAAGTCCAACACCCACCTAGGTACAACTGCTTTGCGAAGGCACATGATCTCACATCACAAACGCCTATGGGATCAACACATGAGTAAAAGCAGCACACAAACTCAAAGCCACCATCCTCCTCCTGGTCCAGCATCTTCAGCCACGTCAACCACTGCTGTCCTCCTTGCCCCCTCTCAACCACCCGCCACTCCGCCTCTCACCTTCAGCAGTTCCTACTCATCTGCCCACAGTCAGGTGTCTGTCAAGGACATGTTTGAGCGTAAGAAGCCAATGTCACAGTCACCCCCTTGCCCGGCGTCTGACAGCTGGCTTGTCTGAACTCTTAGCCCGCCAGCTTTTACCATAAAAGCTGGTGGAGTCTAAGGCCTTCAAAAAATTTGTAGCTATTGGGACACCGCAGTGGAAGGTACCTGGACGAAATTTCTTTGCACAAAAGGCAATCCCCAACCTGTACTCGATTGTGCAAAAGGAAGTCATGGCATGTCTGGCACACAGTGTTGGGGCAAGGGTCCATCTGACCACTGATACCTGATCTGCAAAGCGCAGTCAGGGCAGGTATATCACCTACACTGCGCATTGGGTAAACCTGCTGATGGCTGTCAAGCATGGAATGCGTGGCTCTGCAGAGGAGTTGGTGACACCGCCACGACTTGCAGGCAGGCCTGTTGCCACCTCCTCTACTCCATCCTCTTCCATAACCTCCTTGGCTGAGTCCTCTTCTGCTGCTGCATCTTGCTCCACATCAACGGCACCCCTCCAGCTCCCCAGGGGCTATTCCACATCCCGGATACGACAGTGTCACGCCGTCTTGGGGTTGACTTGCCTGAAAGCAGAGAGTCACACCAGACCAGCACTCCTGTCCGCCCTAAACGCACAGGTGGATCAGTGGCTGACTCTGCACCAACTGGAGATCGGCAAAGTGGTGTGTGACAACGGAATCAATTTGTTGGCGGCATTGAATTTGGGCAAGTTGACACATGTGCCGTGCATGGCACATGTGTGTAATCTGATCGTACAACGCTTTGTGCATAAGTACCCAGGCTTACAGGACGTCCTCAAGCAGGCCAGGAAGGTGTGTGGCCATTTCAGGCGTTCCTACACGGCCATGGCGCACTTTTCAGACATTCAGCGCCGAAACATGCCAGTGAGGAGCTTGATTTGCGACAGCCCGACACGTTGGAATTCAACACTCCTAATGTTCGACCTCCTGCTCCAACAAGAAAAAGCTGTCATCGAGTATTTGTATGACCGGGGTGCTAGGACAGCCTCTGCGGAGCTGGGATTTTTTTTGCCACGTTACTGGAGACTCATGCGCAATACCTGTAGGCTCATGCGTCCTTTTGAGGAGGTGACAAACCTAGTCAGTCGCACCGAAGGCACCATCAGCGACATCATCCCATTTGTTTTCTTCCTGGAGCGTGCCCTGCGAAGAGTGCTGGATCAGGCTGTAGATGAGCGTGAAGAGGAAGAGTTGTGGTCACCATCATCACCCCAGAAACAGCCTTATCAGCATCGCTTGCTGGACCTGCGGCAACGCTGGAAGAGGAGTCTGAGGAAGAGGAGTCAGAGGAGGAATGTGGCTTTGAGGAGGAGGAAGACCAACCACAGCAGGCATCCCAGGGTGCTTATTGTCACCTATCTGGTACCCATGGTGTTGTACGTGGCTGGGGGGAAGAACAGACCTTTAGTGAGATCAGTGAGGACGAGGAACGGGACATGAGGAGCTCAGCATCCAACCTTGTGCAAATGGGGTCTTTCATGCTGTCGTGCCTGTTGAGGGACCCTCGTATAAAAAGGCTGAAGGAGAACGACCTGTACTGGGTGGCCACGCTACTAGACCCGCGGTATAAGCAGAAAGTGCCTGAAATGTTACCGAATTACCGGAAGTCGGAAAGGATGCAGCAGTTCCAAAATAAATTAAAAAGTATGCTTTACACAGCGTATAAGGGTGATGTCACAGCACAACGGGAATCTAACAGGGGAAGAGGTGAAAGTAATCCTCCTCCTACCACGACCACGCTGGCAAGGACAGGACGCTTTACAGATGTGTTTTTGATGGAGGACATGCGGAGCTTTTTAAGTCCTACGCATCGCCACAGCCCTTCCACCCTCAGAGAACGACTTGACCGACAGGTAGCAGACTACCTCGCCTTAACTGCAGACATCGACACTCTGAGGAGCGATGAACCCCTTGACTACTGGGTGTGCAGGCTTGACCTGTGGCCTGAGCTATCCCAATTTGTGATAGAACTTCTGGCCTACCCCGCTTCAAGTGTCCTGTCAGCAGGAGGTATTGTCACTGAGAAGAGAAGTCGCCTAGGTCAAAAAAGTCTAGATTACCTCACCTTTATTAAGATGAATGAGGCATGGATCCCGAAGGGACTGAGAGTGGGCGATACATTCGACTAAAAAAGGCCTGATGACTGAGATGAGCTGCCTTGGGCTAAAAATGGTCCACACGCTGCTGTATTTTATCTCTGAATGCCGGATGACTTGCGTGACTTATCCGCCACCAACTAGGGTTCAAGCCACAATGTTTTAGGGCACTTTTTTCCTAGGAAACATTATTATTTTTTCTGGCTGCAACAATACCTAGTTTTTCAGGTATGTGTACATGCCTAATTTTTCTGCCCTCTGGTGCTGCACTGTGGCTTCAAAAAAAAAAAAAAAAAGGCACATACATGTGTCATTTCCCCTTCGTGATCGTTACCTTGTTGTGGTGAAGGGGCTTGCGTATCACAATGAAGTGACCACCTCTATGAATGTGTTGGCAATGGCAATGTTGGCACACCCCAGATGATAAGGTCGTTGCTTTATTGTGAACAGACCAAAAGCGATCGGCTGGATAATTTTGCATAGAAAAAACATTAATTTTCTTTGTGATCATCTAAGGTGAACATTAAAGCCTACTAGGCCAACAATGGGCCCACACTGCAGAATCATTGTTTTCTGGGTCACTTAACTGTCACTGAACTACCTCAGCACGACCATAGGCTTTGAAAAAACCCCATCGCCTGCAATCTCCCAAACTTGCGCACGAGCACAGTCATCACTACACCAAGATTGACGCATAGAGGAATACAATTTATGTCATTAGTGTGTCAACTATTGACAACTCTTTGTGGTTGTCTAAAATCTATTCCATACACGTCCCCTGATAGGGGACGTACCAGGGATTAAACTGATAGGAATAGTACTAGTTAACACACCACACATATTGGGATTGCACAGTACATTACACAGCGCACGCGCAGTGCCCCAAATTGGAATTAAGAGGACCGACCAAGCATCTTTTTTCATCTCCCGGTTCCTAAAATCGATGCCATATACACGTCCCCTGATAGGGGACGTAACAGGGATTAAACTGATAAAAATAGTACTACTTAACACGCTGCTCATATCTGGTGGCACATTCGATTGCACGCGCAGTGGCCCAAATTTGAAGTAGGAAGTAGGATTAAACTGATAGGAATAGTACTAGTTAACACACCTTATAATAATATTAATAATAATAATACTAGTGGACGTAACAGGGATTAAACTGATAGGAATAGTACTACTTAACACACCTTATAATAACGCAGAGAGAGGAGTCTGAAGAAGAGGAGTCAGAGGAGGAAGGTGGCTTTGAGGAGGTGGAAGACCAAACAGAGCAGGCGTCCCAGGGGGCTTGTTGTCACCTTTCGGGGACCCTTGGTGTTGTACGTGGCTGGGTGGAGGAAGAGACCTTCAATGACATCAGTGAGGACAAGGAACGGGACATGGCTAGCTTGGTATCCAACCTTGTGCAAATGGGCAGATTGCGGTTGTGCAAATGGACTGCTTGCGGTTGTTTGCGGTGCGTTAAACAGGGAGTTTGGTCTGTCACTGTGAAGCGGGCGTAACCGTTACACTACCTGATCGATACAACATCATACCTGATGTTTTAAAGCACGTTATGCCAAACAATTTAGGAATGTTAGGTGATTTATGCCCTTTATGGATTAAAACCCGTCTCTGCGTCAGCTATGTAATTTTCCATGGGAGTTTTGTCATGGATCCCCCTACGGCATGCCACAGTCCAGGTGTTAGTCCCCTTGAAACGACTTTTCCATCACTATTGTGGCAAGAAAGAGTCCCTGTGGGTTTTAAAATTCGTCTGCCCATTAAAGTCAATGGTGGTTTGCCCGTTCGCGAACATTTGCGAAAATTCGCGTTCGCCGTTCGCGAACTGAAAATGTTATGTTTGCGACATCTCTACTGCTTATTAGCCTCACGTTGCTGCAGGTTTGTGTCTCGCTGCTGCAGATTAGCCTCAATGAGGGCCTTCACAACAGCCTCCATTTTGTCGTGGGGCACTGGTTGTAATATAGCTGGTTTAATGTACGACAAACAACCGTGCACGAAAAATGCAGAAACCAAAAATATCGGCGTTCATGCCAGCCTCACTGCTCTTGCCCGCATCCTCCACCAATTGTGGGGACTCGCTCTGGTAGACAGGATTAGCGGACGCAGTATAGAGGCAACAACAAGTTCTTTGGATCAAACAGTTCAGTGTTTTATTCACACTTTAGGCAAGTGACAAAACAAGCAGTCATATTCACACCATGCAGCAATTCTGCCTCAGAGTCCTTGCTGATAGGAGCACCAACCTGTTTTCACACCAAACAGGTAGCAAGCCTTCATCCAGACACAAGGCTCCCAGATCCCAACACAGAGACATGGGCCAACTGAGCCCAGCTGCCTATTTAAGGACAGCCAGGTGCTGCCAAAATCCGGACCGGCATTTAAAATCCGGTCCCGTATTTGACCTCACCTGGCTGTAAATCAGCCCAGCAGCACATGCTGGGAGGAAAATACCTGTTTTCCCAGACCAAACCTCTCACTGTGTCACAATATATTCATATATATATATATATATATATATATATATATAATCTCTATATATCTCAGCTAGACAAAGGCTCCATAGAGAGAGCTGAAACGTTGCTGCTGGTTGGGTGAATAAACCGTCCACTTTTTTATCACAACCTGGAGTGCTGCCTTCTTTTTGCTCTCTTATTTATATATATATATATATATATATATATATATATATATATGTACAATCATATTAATTGATCATAAAATATGTCACACAAATCATAAACATCTGTACTCAAAATTAGGTGAGAACCACAGAACACTCACCAATATCCACCCACATAATCTTTTCACACTGTGCATGTCAAATTTCATAGCAATAAATGGAATATTTGAAAATGGGGAAAAAATCTTTGTGGGGTGAAATGTAGAATTTTTTTCTTTTTTTTAGGTGTTTACACTGACGTCGTTCACTACATGCTAAAAATTACAAGATTACCTTATTTTGCAGGTCACTATGATTATGGTGATTCCAAACTTTTTATGTTTTTCCTTGCATCGATGCATTCTGACAGCCATAACTTTTCTATATTTTTCCGTCTACAGACCCGTGTAAGGGCTCATTTTTCGCTGATCGAGCTGTAGTTTTCATTGGTATCATGTTGAGGTATGTATCACTTTTTGATCACGTTTAAAAAAAATTGGGGCGGGGCAACATGACCAAAAAACTGCATTTTGGCTATTTTACTGTATTTTCTCTATTACGGCATTCGCCGTGCATGACAAATGCTTTTATATTGTACTTGTTAGGACTTTTTGGGATGCAGCGATACCTATCATGTTAATTTTTGTTATTTATTTTTATGTTCAGGTACCAGCATTTGAGGGGTTAAATGACCGAGACAGGAGTTGAATTCGATCCCGTTTGCCGCTGGCGGGACTGGGAAACATGGGCTGTGTGTCGGCCGCATCTCCAGGACCAACTGCGGCTCCCCAATCTGAACTGACTGCATGGTAGTGATTTAAGATACAGTCAGTTCCTTTTTGATCGTGGGGCTTTTGTACTGTGCTCACATCAACATCATATTGGATCAGGTGAGCTGTGATCGGCACGGTCATGTGAGTCAGCCCTTAAAGGGCTTCTGTCAGCCCACTAAACCCTTTTTTTTTTTTCCGTTAATATTAATCCCTACACTGCAAGCTCCCTGTACATATGCTAAATATTAATTTTCGTTCAGTAGATATTGTTAAAAATCAAGTTTTATCATATGTAAATTACCTTGCTACCAGCAAGTAGGGCGGCTACTTGCTGGTAGCAGCCGCATCCTCCTCTCATCATGACGCCCCCTCCGCCGTTTGATTGACAGGGCCAGGGAACGGGTTCGTTCTCTGCTGGCCCTGTTCGAATTCAAAATATCGCGCCTGCGCCGTACCTTTCTTTAATCGGTGCAGGCGCACTGAGAGGCGGCCTCTCTCCCGGCCGCTCCATCCTCAATGCGCCTGCGCCGGGGGTGGATGTGACGTCATCGGCGCAGGCGCACTGAGAGGCGGCCTCTCTCCCGGCCGCTCCATCCTCAATGCGCCTGCGCCGATGACGTCACATCTACACCCGGCGCAGGCGCATTGAGGATGGAGCGGCCGGGAGAGAGGCCGCCTCTCAGTGCGCCTGCACCGATTAAAGAAAGGTACGGCGCAGGCGCGATATTTTGAATTCGAACAGGGCCAGCAGAGAACGAACCCGTTCCCTGGCCCTGTCAATCAAACGGCGGAGGGGGCGTCATGATGAGAGGAGGATGCGGCTGCTACCAGCAAGTAGCCGCCCTACTTGCTGGTAGCAAGGTAATTTACATATGATAAAACTTGATTTTTAACAATATCTACTGAACGAAAATTAATATTTAGCATATGTACAGGGAGCTTGCAGTGTAGGGATTAATATTAACGGAAAAAAAAAAAAAGGGTTTAGTGGGCTGACAGAAGCCCTTTAAGGGTTCAGCAACATGGCAACATTTGTTGCAGACTGGTCCAGCAACATTTGTTGTAATGATCAAGATCCACCCAAGTTGGCTTTTTTTGCAACTGTCCTGTGGCATTATGTTGCACTGCAGCACCATTGAATATCATTATAAAAAAATGTTGTGTAACTTTTCTGCGACACATGTCACCGGTCCGTAATTGTGTCCCTGCAAGGAATGAAATGCTGCAAAAATGTCTCTTTCTTTCCCGTCTTGTTCCGTTAGTTTCCATTCTAATAAATATTATGGAGTAAACGTCTATCTTTTCTATGTTGTTATGTAAATTGTGTATTGAAAAGTTCTAGTTTTTCAATGTACTGTATAATGTATTTCAATCAGACACAGCTGAGGGGTTTGTACAATGTATCAGTCTGGAGCATAAAACCAGTGTTTACTGCTGTGTTTACTTCACATTGTAACAAACTGCAGCTGTGTAAGCAGCCTTTTATACTCGCTCTCTGAAATACTTTGTGCTGCTAGAAATCATGCTTCACTGTTTGTTTTGGGGGAGTAGCTTCACACAGTTTTTGTTGTTTTTCTGCACTTTAGCATTTTTTCCCACACACATTGTTTGGTTCAAAAATGACAGCTCTAGATTTTAGAAGAAAATCAAATTAAAAAATGAAAATGCAGGACATATGTTATTTTTTTTTTACATTTTATTTTAATTTGGTGGCATGTATTGCGTCTCTGGAGTTTTTTTATTACAGTATGTGGAAGCAATGGTATATTTTTTTAATCCCTTCTCTATAGGGAAAACCCTGGGGAAAAAAAACATGCAATATGCAAAAAAAATAAAAAATGCGAGCAGTTTATATGGCTTTTTTAGTGTTACAAATTTGCCATGGTTATTTTTTTATGTAAAGGGGACAAAAATAAATGTCACCTGCTGATTGCTGGAGAATAATAGGAAACTGTTCATACGTTCCGCTCATAGGGGCACATTATGTAATCAGTTCTGGGAAAAGCTGCTAGAAAGGCTCCTATAAAACACTGCATTGTGTTCAACACTGAAACAAAGAGAAAAATAAAATGTCACAAAGACAAAGGATATGGCAAGCTTGTAAAAATTTTGCATATCCAAACCACTGTGCAAGTTAAACGCATTTATGAAAAGAGATTTTTTTTTAATTGACATGCATATTCATCATTCCTTCTAGGAGAGAATACGGTGCTAGGGTTCATTAACGCTGGGTTCACACCTGAGCGTTTTACAGCGCGTTCCTACGCGCTGTAAAACGCACAACAGGCAAGAACCAATGATTCCCTATGGGAATGGTTCTCACCTGGGCGTTTTACAGCGCGTACGATCGCGCTGTAAAACGCCCGACGCTCAAACAAGTGCTTGAGCTTTTTTTTGGGCGTTCCTGCACATAGAAATTCGGGAACGCGCGACAATGTGTGAACACCAGTCTCTGTATGCGCGATTGTAAACGCCCGTACAATCGCGCATACAGAGCGCTCGTTTCAGAACGCTCAGGTCTGAACCCAGCGTTAAGGCAGTGCTTCTCAATTATTTTCTGTCATGCCCCCCCCCCCCCCCCCCCTAGGAAGAAGAAAACATTTCGCGCCCCCCGCGCGACTGTGAATAGTATGGTGGGATCTGTGGATGACGGACACTTATGGGGGGGATCTGTGGATGGCACTGTTACAGGGGGATCTGTGGCTGGCACACAGGGGGATCTGTGGCATAACAGTGCCATCCACAGTGCCCCCCCCCAGCCCATAACAGTGCCATCCACAGACCCCCACCCCTTAACTGTGCCATCCACAGATTCCGTGTGCCTGCCGCCGCCGTTTAAAGTTATTAAACATGCCCCCCTCACTCCTAATAGTACCGTATATCCGAATTTCTTCTGTATAATGCCGGCAGGCGGGCCGGGCGGCCGGCGCGTCCCTCAGTGACGTCACTTGTCTGCGCCGCCTGCTTCATTCACGTGACATCACTGAGGGACGCGCCGGCCACCCGGCCCGCCTGCCGACATTATACAGAAGAAATTCGGATATACGGTACTATTAGGAGTGAGGGGGGCATGTTTAATAACTTTTAATTCAATAATACATTTTATATTAGTATACCGGAGGGAGCGGTGGGGCGGGGCTATAGTACAGTGACCGCACCGCCCCACCGCTATTGCCGGCCCCCAGTTCCTCCTCCCAGTCCCTCCCCCGGCCCCTGCTCCGTACATCGCATCCAGCGCCTGCGCCGGCCTCTGATCAGAGGAAGGGAGATGAGCGCTTCCACAATGGAAGAGCTCATCTCCCTGCCGCATATTACACTGCGAGCTGTCGGCCGCCCGGCGCCCAGCCCGCACACCCCAAAGGCCGGCCCTGAACGAGCCCTCCTTTAGGGAGCCTGGCGCCCCCCCCTGGGGGGCGCGCCCCACTATTTGAGAAGCACTGATTTAAGGTGATGAGATCTCGCCCACAGTCATGGCCCCATAGAAGTGAATGGGGCTGATTGAAAATCGCAAGCATCCGCAAGCAAGTGCGGATGTGGTGCGATTTTCACGCATGGTTGCTAGGTGACGATCAGGATGGGGACCCGATCTTTATTATTTTCTCTTATAACATGGTTATAAGGGAAAATAATAGCATTCTTAATACAGAATGCATAGTAAATTAGGGATGGAGGGGTAAAATGTTTTTTATTAAACTCACCTCATCTACTTGTTCGTGCTGCCCGGCTCGTCTTCTTTCTTCTTCTTTGATGACCTGGGAGGAAAAGGACCTTTGGTTACGTCACTGCACTCATCACATGGTCCATCACACGATCCATCACCACTGTGATGGATCATGTGATGGACCATGTGATGAGTGCAGTGACATCACCAAAGGCCCTTTTCATCCCAGGTCATCAAAGAAGAAGAAAGAAGAGAAGCCGGGCTGCGCGAACAAGTGGATGAGGTGAGTTTAATTATTTTTTCATCCATCCCTAATTTACTTAGCATTCTGTATTAAGAATGCTATTATTTTTCCTTATAACCATGTTATAAGGGAAAATAATAAAATCTACACAACACCTAACCCAAACCCGAACTTCTGTGAAGAAGACCGGGTTCGGGTCTGGGTACCAAACATGCCTATTTTTCTCATGCGCGTGTAAAACGCATTAAAACAAATTAAAATCGTGCATTTTCCCGCAGCGTACCCGCATCTTTTCCCGCACGTCACTCGCAACGCCCGTGTGAAAGAGGCCTAAGAGATGATCTCGCCCTCACTGATTGTCAAGTCTGAAGGATTTTCTGCATGTGCCTGGAACAGTCTCGTGGGAATTCCAGCAGAGAACATAGGGGTTAATCTCCAGCTGATCTGTTCCATCTTCAGCTGGGGAGTCACTGAGGGTGGGGCTTAAAATCTTTTTGTTCTACTGCATGACAGGCAGGAGGGGAGGGTCCTGCTGTCTCACAATATATTCTCACTATATATAGCAGGGATGTCAAAATCGTGGCCCTCCAGTTGTTGCAAAAATACAGCTTCCATCATGTCCAGACAGCCTACCTATCAGGGCATGCTGGGAGTTATAGTTTTGCAACAGCAGAGGGGCCACAAGTTTAACATCCCTGATATAGGACAGTTAGGAGGAGGAGGGGGGACATGACTGAGCCTAAAGATAGAGACAAAATATTTTTTGTGTGTCTTCTACATTTAGTGGACTTTCACATTGTCTCTGCAGCCATGTTGTTATCAGATAGAAAGAACATCATATTATTATTAAGAGGCATCAATCTAGCAACCATATAAATAGTATTTCTCCAAATTATCGCAAGCTCTCTTTGGTTCAGTCTTCCAAATGATGTTAATAATTTCTGAGGTTCTCTTTCTCTTTTCAATCCTTCAGTGCAGCGGTGTACATAAATGACAGAGGACCCTAAAGACAATCTCACTTAGATAATGCTCTTTGGAGTGGACACAAGCCAAATCCATTCAGCTACACAGTGGGTTCACGCCTGCTGTATTACAAATGCTAACCATTCATCAACTTAAAGGCTATGTACACCTTTGGAGTAAAATTTTTTTATGATTGCTGTAAGGGATCGCTCTCTCTCAAGGGGTCGCAATCACAGACTTATCCTCTGACAACGGGGTTCAAGTCCAAAAGGTGCTTTATTTTGGCACTTTAGCACCATGACACACACAAACATCGAAAATAAACACCTGCCCGTCTGGGCTCTACCTAATACACGTGTTGTCTCTACCTCACGTATAGAGCGCCGTTCACACACAGGTTTAGATCCGGCTTCCCCAGCCATATACGGTCCAGGAGCCTCCAGGCTGTGACCACACCAGCACCCTTGGGGGGAGATGGTCCAGACCGTGCGACCCTCTTTCTGTAGGTGTCGCTGAGCCTCCCAAACTTCAGGCTTTACAAAGCCTTGTTGCCCCTCAGCCCTTCTGGCTGAGACCACACAGAGCGTCTCAGGCTTCTTCAGCCTTTCTCCCTCTAAGGCCTCAAGCACACGACCGTTGTGTGCATCCGTGGCCGTTGTGCCGTTTTCTGTTTTTTTTCACGGACCCATTGACTTTCAATGGGTCAGTGGAAAAATCGGAAAATGCACCGTTTGGCAGCCGCATCCGTGATCCGTGTTTCCTGGCCGTGAAAAAAATATGACCTGCCTATTTTTTTCACGGCCAACGGTTCACGGACCCATTCAAGTCAATGGGTCCGTGAAAAATCACGGATGCACACAAGATTGTCATCCGTGTCCGTGATCCGTGTCCGTTTTTTCCTATCATTTCAATGGCAAACTTGACTTAGATTTTTTTTTCATTTTTCATGTCCGTGGATCCTCCAAAAAACAAGGAAGACCCACGGACGAAAAAACGGTCACGGATCACGGACCTACGGACCCCGTTTTTGCGGACCTTAATAAAAAACGGTCGTGTGCATGAGGCCTTAGTCATACACAGAGGGTTGCTTTATCCCTCTGTGATTACAGCAACAGGCCTCACCTGCGATCACCTCTGGCAAAAGACAATTGGGCCAGATTTATCATTACTCTGACAGCTCACTCCACTTTCACATATGGCTAAAGTCAGTTTTAGCCAAGTCAGATTTATGAACGGCCCTTTAAGACTGTAATAAATGTGGTTTGACGGTAGCAGTTTTTTCCGTCAGTAAGCAGCTTTAAAAAAGTCGCACATCTTTACGAAAAAGTCGCACGTCTTTACGAAAAAGTCGCATGTTCTATTAAAAAGTCTCATAAGATAAGCATGGTCCTCACTGGAGTGAAATTGCGCAATTTTTTGCGACTTTTTTAGCGACTTTTTAAATAGTCTCAATAGTAAATCTGTCTAGAGATTAATTTACATAAGAAAACACGCCCACTTTCAGAAAACTGGCGAGCATAGTGCAGAGCAGAAAAAAGTCGCAAATTTTTGCGCAGTTTTAGTGATTGCGCAAAAAATTGCGACTTTTTCACTCCATTATTCTGACTTGAGCTAATGATAAATCTGGCCCAATGCATGTAGTGGAAGGGTGTGGACTGGCAGATCCCTCTACCAAACCTATCCCCCAGTCCACATAAAATCCAGCCCAGAACAAGATCTAGACCAAACTGTCTAAGCCGGTGTTTCCCAACCAGTGTGCCTCCAGCTGTTGCAAAACTACAACTCCCAGCATGCCCGCACAACCAAAGACTGTCCAGGCATGCTGGGAGTTGTAGTTTTGAAACAGCTGGAGGCACACTGGTTGGGAAACACTGGTCTAAGCAAACTACACTTTGCTGAAACCACTGCAGCTTTCTGGATTTCAGTTGAGGTATCTGGGTGGGATATACATGCCTCCCAGCACTTATACTGTACACATCACCACAATTGCATTTAACTTATTTTTGGCTAAAAATCATATTTTCAATTGGCCTTTATTAAAAATATTGAGCTGTTCAGTCACAAAGGGTTAACTGTTTTTCTAAGGGCTCATTCACACGACCGTATATTTTTTCAATTTTTTTTTGCGGACCGTATGCGGAACCATTCATTTCAATGGTTCAGCAAAAAGTTCAGTGTGCATGTCCTATTATTGTCCGCATTACGGACAAGGATAGTATTGTTCTATGAAGGGCCAGCTGTTCCGTTTTGCAAAATACGGAATACACACGGATGTCATCCGTATTTTTTGTGGATCCGTTTTTTGCGGACCACAAAATACATACGGTCGTGTGACTGAGCCCTAATTGTGTGATTGGTACTTTCACTTTGTGCCGATCATCTAATCACCCTTATTTCTAAACTACTGAGAGGTCATAAACACTTAACGTATTTAAGCCACATTCTTATCAGTAAAATAAGAACTGAGCTTTAATGAGTGTTTATTATGTGAGAGAGCAGAGATAACAAGTCCGTCTGCTCCCAAAAAATCCATAGACAGCTAGTAGAGCATCTCAGCTCTGTACAGAAAAAAGGTTTCCATATTGTTAATAAAGACCAATTGAAAAAAAGATTTTTAGCTCAAAATAAGTATAATGCAATAATAAATAAATAAAATGCCCCCAAAGGTGTACAAAGCCTTTAACTTGTTACAGACACAGGGCGTACCTGCATGTCCTGGTACTTAAGGACACAGGGCGTACAGATACGTCCTGTGTATTTCCGATCACCACCGCGCGGCGGGCGGTCAACGGAACAGAGTGCCTGCTGAAATCATTCAGCAGGCACTCTGGGACAATGCCGAGGGGGGTCCTGTGACCCCCCCCCCATATCGGCGATCGCAGCAAACCGCAGGTCAATTCAGAATATGGTTTGCGGCGTTTCCGGGCTATTCGGGTCTCTGGTGACCCGATAACCTGGAATAGGATGGTGATCGCTGGTGTGATAATACACCACCAATCACCATCCTGTGCTCCTCCTTTCTGTGTCCGGACCCGTGGAGAGAGGAGCCTGTCGTCCAGCTCCGGAGCCCAGCACCCCCACTGAGCCACCATAGTGCCATCTGGCACTAAAAAGGTACATAGGGACAGGTTAGGAAAGCTTGTAGGTAGGGATGATCAGGGAAAGTTTAGGGGGGGGGGAGTTTTATTTTTGCATCACCCTGATCGGGTGTCTGGGTCCACAGCACACTCAGCTGTGTGACTGTAGACCCCCCAGAGGTGCTGCAGCTTGCCCCTCCCCATCCACACATTTTTTGGGGTGCAAGCAAAATTTTTTTGGTTTTGTTTGTGCGCTGTGGCCGGCACTCTTAGCGTCAGGCCACTGTTAGCGCATCGCCCACCACTGATCAGCTTCGGACCGCTGATCAGCGAGTTTAAATTATTATAAGTTTGAATTTTTATATATATATATATATATAATTTTTTTTCTGTTAGGTTTAGGGTAAGTGTGCGAACACCCGTGCCCCCACACACACTAAATAAAGTTTTCCACGCACGCACACACACAATCCCCTATGGCCCGCCGGATGTTTTCGGCTGAGGAGGCATACGCCAAGCTTGCCTCCAACTCAGAGAGCCCCAGTGAGGACGAGGATGACCCCACTTTCCTCTTGTCATCCGCGTCCTCCTCATTATCTTGCGATGATGATTAGCCCACAAGGGAGCCCCCATGCCAGGGACCCTGTGGCCCACACTAGTACGGGCAGCTCTGGGGCTCGTACTAGTTTTTCCGGCCCACCAGATAAGTCCACCTGGCCCCCTACCGGTGAACTTGCATGGTGTACCCCAGAGGATTTTGAGCCTGCGATTCCTGATTTTGTTGGCCAACCAGGAATCAGTGACCACTTTGTGAATCTGATGGTGCAGCAAACAAACTTGTTCGCCCAACAGTTCATTGCTCAACACCCGGGCTCCTTTTTGGCTAGGTCCGGTGGCTGGACTCCGGTCAGTGCAGCCGAGATGAGGACGTTTTGTGGCCTTGTGCTGCACATGGGCCTAGTCAAAAAACCCAGTGTCAGGCTGTACTGGAGTGGGGACGTCCTCTACCAGACCCTACTTTACAGTACGGCTATGACACGCTCCCGTTTGGAGGCCATTCGGAAATGGCCTGCATTATGCAGATAATGCAGCATGTCCCCCCAAAGGTGATCCTGCCTATGACCGCCTGTACAAAATCAGGCCAGTCATCGATCACTTCGGGGCCAAATTTTTGGAGGCCTATGTACCTGGAAGGGAGGTCGCTGTTGATGAGTCTCTCATTGCTTTCAAGGGGAGACTCATTTTCCGCCAGTATGTTCCCTCTAAGCGGGTGAGGTATGACGTGAAGCTGTACAAACATTGTGAGAGTACCTCAGGGTACACTTACAAGTTTCGTGTGTACGAGGAGCGAGATTCCCGTATTGAACCCCCAGAATGTCCCCCCACTCTGGGTGTTAGCGGGAAACTTGTGTGGGACCTTATGCACACACTGCTAGATTAGGGTTACCACCTGTACGTTGATAACTTTTATACTAGTATCCCCTTGTTCCAGTCCCTCGCTGCCAGATCCACGTCCGCTTGTGGGACCGTGCGGAAAAATCAACGCGGCCTCCCTACCTACCCCCTCCAGGTATCTATCCCCAGGGGTGAGACCCGTGCCCTTACCAGTGGAAACCTGTTGCTGGTCAGATATAAGGACAAGAGGGATATCCTTGTATTGTCCACAATTCACGGTAACGGCATCACCCCTGTCCCTGTGCGAGGTACCGCGGCAACGGTCCTCAAGCCCGATTGTATCGTCGACTACAATCGGTATATGTGAGGAGTTGATCTCTCTGATCAAGTCCTCAAGCCATATAACGCCATGCGCAAAACCCGGGCATGGTACAAAAAATTTGCGGTCTTCTTGGTACAGGTTGACTTGTACAACTCTTTAGTGCTGTCCAGGAGCGCTGGCAACACAGGGAAATTCCTCCAGTTCTATGAGGCAGTCCTCAAGGACCTGATATTTTCTGACTGGGAAAGAGCAGGCCGGAGTACCTCGGGAACTGGAGGCGCCCAGATCGTCCCTGGCCAACACTTTCCAGGTGTGGTCCACCATACTGGAAAGAAGGGACGGACCCAAAAAATGTGCTGCAGAGTGTGTCACAGGAGGGGGATACGGAAGGACACCACGACTCAGTGTGACACGTGCCCCGATCATCCGGGCCTCTGCATTGACGGTTGCTTCAGGGAGTACCACACTTCCATGGAGTACTAAATTTATAACCCCCTTCCTTAATTTTTATTCTATTTAGCCACTGACAATTGCCCCCAAAAAAACAACAAAAATAAATAAATATGGCTCTCTTGACTTAACCCCTCAGATAAACACAGTCAAAAAAATAAAATAAAAACGGTGTAAAAAATTGCTTTTTTTACACCGTTTTTATCTTATTTTTTTGACTGTGTTCATCTGAGAGGTTAGGTCATGTGTTATTTTTATAGAGCAATTTCTTGCGGACGCGGCAATACCTAATATGTCTACTTTTTAAAATGTATTTAGGTTTTACACTATAATATCAACAAAAAATAAATAAAAAAACATTTTAGTATCTCCATAGTCGGAGTCAGTTTTTTATTTATTTTTAGCCGATTGTCTTAAGTAGGGGCTAATTTTTTGCGGGATGAGAGGATGGTTTTATTGGCACTATTTTGGGGTGCATATCACTTTTTGATCGCTTGCTATTACACTTTTTGTGATGTAAGGTGACAAAAAAATATGGCTTTTTTTGTCACCTTACATCACAAAAAGTGTAATAGCAAGCGATCAAAAAGTGATATGCACCCCAAAATAGTGCCAATAAAACCGTCCTCTCGTCCCGCAAAAAATGAGCTCCTACTTAAGACAATAGGCTAAAAAAAAAAAAAAACTGACTCTCAGACTATGGAGATACTAAGATGTTATTTTATTTTGTTTAAAAAAAGATATAGTTTAAAACCTAAATACATTTTAAAAAGTAGACATATTAGGTATTGCCGCGTCTGTACGAATCTGCTCTTTAAAAATAACACATGACCTAACCCCTCAAATGAACACAGTCAAGAAAAAAAAAAAAAATGTCCCAAAACAGCTATTTTTTGCCAAATTTTACATTTTAATCAATTTTTCCCATTAACAAAGCAAGGGTAAACAGTCAAACAAAACTCTATATTTATTGCCTTGATTCTGTAGTTTTCAGAAACACCCCATATGTGGTCGTAAAATGCTGTATGGCCAAACGGCAGGACGCAGAAGGAAAGGAGCGCCATATGGTTTTTGGAACGCAGATTTTGTTGGACTGTTTTTTTTTACATCATGTCTCATTTGAAGCTCCCCTGATGCACCCCTAGAGTAGAAACTCCATAAAAGCGACCCCCATCTAAGAAACTACACCCCTCAAGGTATTCAAAACAGATTTGACAAACTTTTTTAACCCTTTAGGTGTTCCACAAAAGTTATTGGCAAATGGAGATGAAATTTCAGATTTTCCAATTTTTGTAACCTTGCCTCAGAAAAATTTAATATAGAGCAACCAAAAATCATATGTACCCTAAAACTAGTCCCAACTAAACTGCCACCTTATCCCTTAGTTTTCAAAATGGGGTCACTTTTGTGGAGTTTCTACTCTAGAGGTGCATCAGGGGGGCTTCAAATGGGACATGGTGTAAATAAACCAGTCCAGCAAAATCTGCCTTCCAGAAACCATATGGTGTTCCTTTCCTTCTGTGCCCTGCCGTGTGCCCGTACAGTAGTTTCCGACCACATATGTTGTGTTTCTATAAACTACAGAATCTGGGAAATAAATATTGAGTTTTGTTTGGCTGTGAACCCTTGCTTTGTTACTGGAAAAAAAATTAATTGAAATGGAAAATTTGCCCAAAAATTCTAATTCTTAAATTTCCTCTCCATATGCCAATAACTCTTGTGGAACACCTAAAGGGTTAACAAAGTTAGTAAAATCTGTTTTGAATACCTTGAGGGGTGTAGTTTGCAAAATTGAGTCACTTTCGTGTCGTTTCTACTCTAGGAGTGCATCAGGGGGGCTTCAAATGGGACATGGTGTAAATAAACTAGTCCAGCAAAATCTGCCTTCCAGAAACCATATGGTGTTCCTTTCCTTCTGAGCCCTGCCGTGTGCCCGTACAGTAGTTTACGACCACATATGGGGTGTTTTTTTATAAACAGAATCAGGGCAATAAATATTTAGTTTTGTTTGGCTGTTAACCCTTGCTTTGTTACTGGAAAAAATGGATTAAAATGGAAAATTTGCCAAAAAATTGAAATTCTGAAATTTCAGATCCATTTGCCAATAACTCTTGTGGAACACCTAAAGGGTTAACAAAGTTTGTAAAAATCCGTTTTGAATACCTTGAGGGGTGTAGTTTCTAAAATGGGGTAATTTTTGGGTGGTTTCTATTATGTAAGCCTCACAAAGTGACTTCAGACCTGAACTGGTCCTTAAAAAGTGGGTTTTGGAAAATTTCTGAAACATTTGAAGATTTGCTTCTAAACTTCTAAGCCTTGTAACGTCACCAAAAAATAAAATGGCATTCCCAAAATGATCCAAACATGAAATAGACATATGTGGAATGTAAATTAATAACTCTTTTTGGAGGTATTACTATGTATTATAGAAGTAGAGAAATTGAAACTTGGAAATTTGCAAATTTTTTAAAAAATTTGTAAATTTTGTATTTTTTTTAGAAATAAAAATTTATTTATTTTTACTCCATTTTACCAGTGTCATGAAGAACAACATGTGACGAAAAAACAATCTCAGAATGGCCTGGATAAGTAAAAGCGTTTTTAAGTTATTCACACATAAAGTGACACTGGTCAGATTTGCAAAAAATGGCCTGGTCCTTAACCCCTTAAGGACACAGGGCATACCGGTACGCCCTATTTCCCGAGTCCTTAAGGACACAGGACGTACCGGTACGTCCTAACTTTAAATAGGCATTCCGGCGCCCCAGGGGATAATCTGAACAGGATGCCGGCTGAAATCATTCAGCCGGCATCCTGTCACAATGCCAGGGGGGGTCATGTGACCCCCCCGTGTCGGCAATCGCAGCAAACCGCAGGTCAATTCAGACCTGCGGTTTGCTGCGCTTTTTGCAGTTTCTGATCAGAAACTTTAGAGTGCCTAAAATCAAGATTTTGCACCCCCCCCTGCACCCCTGCATGATTTGATGCCGGCGGGTGGTGCAGGGGGGGTGTCGCAGGCAGTGGGGGCGTTGCGGGAGGCGGGCAGTGCAGCAGGCGCCCGCCTCCCCTTGAAAATTCGTTGGCTTCTAGTGGGTTATACCAGGGTGCCAGCACATTGCTGACACCCTGGTATAAACGGCTGACATCTGTGCAGATGTCAGCCATTTAACCCTTTCCATACCGCGGTCCATACGGACCGCGGTAGGGAAAAGGTTAACTGTCAGGGTCAGGGAGCTCCCTCCCTCTCCCATCGGGGGGCTGCTGTGCCTTTGCACCCCCCCCGATGGAGAGGGAGACAGCCCCCCGCAGCCCCGTACTCACCCTTCCCCGTCTGCAAAGTTGTGGCAGACGGGGAAGGTTCCCATGGCAACAGGACGCCTGCTCAAGCGTCCTGCTGTCCATGGTGCTGAACAGATCTATGCTAAAAGCATAGATCTGTTCAGTGTAAGTAAAATACAGTACAGAACCCTATATAGGGTTCTGTACTGCATTATGCAGACATCAGACACACTGGATCTTCAAGAACCAAGTGGGTCTGGGTCAAAAAAATGTAAAAAAAAGTGAAAAAAGTTAAGATAAAAAAAAAACATTTATCACTGAATAAAAATTTAAAAAATAAAATACACTACACATATTAGGCATCGCCGCGTCCGTAACGACCTGATCTATAAAACGGTCATGTTACTTTCCCCGCATGGTGAACGCCATAAAAATAAAAAAATTAAAACTATGAGAAAATTTAAATTTTGCCCACCTTACTTCCCAAAAAAGGTAATAAAAGTGATCAAAAAAGTCCCGCAAAAAATGAGACCCTACTCAAGATAATCACACAAAAACTGAAAAAACTATGGCTCTTAGACTATGGAAACACTAAAACATAATTTTTTTTTTGTTTAAAAATGAAATCATTGTGTAAAACTTACACAAATAAAAATAAAGTATACATATTAGGTATCGCCGCGTCCGTATCGACCGACTCTATAAAAATATCACATGACCTAACCCCTCAGGTGACCACCGTAAAAAAATAAAAGTAAAAACGGTGTAAAAAAAGCTATTTTTTGCCATTTTACGTCACAAAAAGTGTAATAGCAAGCGATAAAAAGTCATATGCACCCCAAAATAGTGCCAATCAAACCGTCATCTCATCCCGCAAAAAATGAGACCCTACTCAAGATAATCGCCCAAAAACTGAAAAAACTATGGCTCTCAGACTATGGAGACACTAAAACATTTTTTTGGTTTTAAAAATGAAGTTATTGTATAAAACTTACATAAATAAAAAAAATTGTATACATATTAGGTATCGCCGCGTCCGTGACAACCTGCTCTATAAAATTACCACATGATCTAACCTGTCAGATGAATGTTGTAAATAACAAAAAAAAACGTGCCAAAAAAGCTATTTCTTGTTACCTTGCCCCACAAAAAGTGTAATATAGAGCAACCAAAAATCATATGTACCCTAAACTAGTACCAACAATACTGCCACCCTATTCCGTACTTTCTAAAATGGGGTCACTTTTTTGGAGTTTCTACTCTAGGGGTGCATCAGGGGGGCTTCAAATGGGACATGGTGTCAAAAAAACCAGTCCAGCAAAATCTGCCTTCCAAAAACCGTATGGCATTCCTTTCCTTCTGCGCCCTGCCGTGTGCCCGTACAGTAGTTTACGACCACATATGGGGTGTTTCTGTAAACTACAGAATCAGGGCCATAAATAATGAGTTTTGTTTGGCTGTTAACCCTTGCTTTGTAACTGGAAAAAAAATATTTAAATGGAAAATCTGCCATAAAAGTGAAATTTTGAAATTGTATCTCTATTTCCCATTAAATCTTGTGCAACACCTAAAGGGTTAACAAAGTTTGTAAAATCAGTTTTGAATACCTTGAGGGGTGTAGTTTCTTAGATGGGGTCACTTTTATGGCGTTTCTACTCTAGGGGTGCATCAGGGGGCTTCAAATGGGACATGGTGCCAAAAAAACAGTCCAGCAAAATCTGGCTTCCAAAAACCATACGGCGCACCTTTCACTCTACGCCCCGCTGTGTGGCCGTACAGTAGTTTACGGTGACATATGGGGTGTTTCTGTAAACGGCAGAGTCAGGGCAATAAAGATACACTCTTGTTTGGCTGTTAACCCTTGCTTTGTTAGTGGAAAAAATGGGTTAAAATGGAAAATTAGGCAAAAAAAAAAATGAAATTCTCAAATTTCATCCCCATTTGCCAATAACTCTTGTGCAACACCTAAAGGGTTAACGAAGTTTGTAAAATCAGTTTTGAATACCTTGAGGAGTGTAGTTTATAGAATGGGGTCATTTTTGGGCGGTTTCTATTATGTAAGCCTCGCAAAGTGACTTCAGACCTGTAGTGGTCCCTAAAAATTGGTGTTTTGAAAATTTCTGAAATATTTCAAGATTTGCTTCTAAACTTCTAAGCCTTGTAACATCCCCAAAAAATAAAATATCATTCCCAAAATAATTCAAACATGAAGTAGACATATGGGGAATGTTAAGTCATTACAATTTTCGGGGGTATTACTATGTATTACAGAAGTAGAGAAACTAAAACTTTGAAATTTGCTAATGTTTCCAATTCTTGGGTAAAATAGGTATTTTTTAATGCAAAAAAATTAACTTTTTTGACCCAATTTTAGCATTGTCATGAAGTACAATATGTGACGAAAAAACTATCTCAGAATGGCCTGGATAAGTCAAAGTGTTTTAAAGTTATCACCACTTAAAGTGACACTGATCAGATTTGCAAAAAATGGCCTGGTCCTTAAGGTGAAATAAGGCTGTGTCCTTAAGGGGTTAAGGTGAAAATAAGCCCGGTCCTTAAGGGGTTAAGAGGTCAAGAATCGTTTTGATTTTGTCAAGGATACAATAATCAAAAAAAAAAAAAAAGTTGTCAAAATCTTTCCTATCCAGTTTTTATTATTGTGAAGCTTTCACACTCTGGGGGCCACATTGTAAGATAGGTTGGGGGCCACAATGTCAGACTAAAGAAATCAGTGATGGACTAAGGATGCAGGTCGAAAATCTTTTTGCCTGGTCTCATTCTGATGGTTTCCACGTCCTCTGTTGAACGCTTTCTCGACTTTGGAGGAGTCAGGTGTCTTGACAGGTAGAGAGGGCTCGAGAGACAGAGCAGAGATACATAACAGCATATTTCCATAAGATTTTGCACTTCAGAGGACGGAGGAAGTGAAGCCTGTGTTTATTTTAAAATCCCTTGTGTTTGCGTTTCAAGTTAAGTGAAAGGAAACTTTTAGTGTTTCCTTATCATCCTACTGGGGATCCTGAAGAGGAGAACTAGGCCAAGTTCGGAAGGAAAGGAAGCTGTGAACAAGCAAACATCTTTCTAACAGACATATAAAAAATGTGATTAAAAGGCAATAAATGGGTGACAGACATTTAGTATGGTGAGCTTGCCAACTGTTCTGAAATAACTGGAAGAGCCTTGGGATTTATACGTCAGCCCTGGGTTGACAAATACCCTGCCTTGTTTCTCTAACGGTATAAGTCTCTCAATTTACGTAAATCAGTTCTCTAATTGAACTGACCATAATTAAGGGTAAAATCAATGTGCACTAGTTCATTGCCATCAGTGAATTAGTCCAGCCATAGACATGAGATAAATGTCCCCCATAACAAATGGTTTACACAGCTCTATCCGATGATGGGGTGCAGCGAGCCCGGCCCAGCAGATTCAAATTTTTTTGCGTTAGTCAGTGTCTATAGGATATTCTTGGCGATATTTGGACAAGCTGTCAATGAATAACCTATTACAACAACTCAATTTGTATATGGTGCCAGTCTGCCAGAGGTGAGACATGTACCTTCCCGATATAAACCCCGGAGCTCCATGCTGTATTTTTGCCAAGCACCCTACTACTGTTTACCTTCCCAACAATAGGCCTATTTATAGGGGTTGGCCAATTTACTATGGAACATACATGACAGTTTATAGCATTTTGAGAAGTGCCATGGGCAATTGCCCAACCCCTTTAAAGAAGAAAACTGGACAACCCCCTGCGATCCACCTGAAATAAGGAACAGGTAAGTACTTACCTCACAGATCCCATGCTGTTCTCCTGGCCGGGCTCGATTCACCCGGCTGCAGCAGTGTAGTGATGTCAACAACACTTGACTGCTGCAGCCAATGACTAGCCTCAGTGGTGCACCTGACATGGCCAGTGATTGGCTGCAGCATTTATCTGTTGTTGACATGATGTCAGTGCTGTAGCCATGCAAATAAATCCCAGCCAGGAGAATCAGAGCGGTGGCAGAGGTAAATACCTGTTCTTTAGTTCAAGAGGATCCCAGTTACCTCCTGGCACCAGATGACCCCTTTAAGGGCTTTTCCAGGTAGATAATTTTATTAGCTTACCAATATCAGATTAGTGGGGGCTCCAATTCTCAGCAACCCCTCCAATCAGCTGTTTGATGGGGTGCCAGCACTCAGGCACGCACTATGGCCTCGTTTACACTGCATGTCATCTACTTAGTACTGAGTATGGGGAGTATTGCAGCTTTGTCCCATTCATTTGCTCTAACGATGACATATCGACACCACTTAGGGCACCGGAGCTGCCAGTAACACCACGCAACAAAAAAAACTTTTTGTCTGCTACTGGGCAAAAACCATTTGTCCTATACTAAATCGAGTGTGCGGATTACAAATCTGAAGTCAGAATTGTAACACGTCATGAAATTTTGCTATGCATAAGTATACCTAAATGAATTACAGTAAGCACTTGGAAACCATTGAATAATTTAGAACATAATGAGTTTTACTCTAACAATTACCTGATCTACATCAAAGTTTGCGTAGTAAACAGTGTATAAAAATGTAATGGAATAACAAAATTTCAAAAAGTTTTGTTTTTCAGTTTAAAAGTCTTACTTGAGTAAGGCCCAGTACTGTTAAAAGTGCTTCAGGCCTCTGCTTTTGTGAATGGTCATATTTTCCCGTTGCAAAAAACAGCAGTAGTCCCCCATCATGTTGGGATTCTAGCGGCCTTGATACCTGTTCTCCATTGTAGAAATATCTTTATGGAACTGCTCTCCATGTTTGTCACTTATGTGTCCCAAATTGGGTGGGAAAAAGTCAAGATGGGAATGTAAGAAATGCACTTTCAATGACATTCGGCAGCCAAGTTGTTCATATGCTATAGGCATCTTGTCTACTAATTTAGCATAGTTTGCAGCTCGTCTGTTCCCAAGGAAGTTCTGCACTACTAACAAAAATGTATCCCAAGCTCCAAGACACACTCTCTTTGTCAGATTCTTGCGCTGATCATAAGTTTATTATGTAGCAGAAATTATGTAGCAGAAATTTGCGTATATCTATCTTAAGTTTCAAAACTGATAGCACTATAACAGATCACTGTCACGGATGGTGTAACAGAAAACAAGAAGTTACAAATAAGGATCCGACTGGATTGATCCAAAACTAAGGAACAAAAGGGTGACCCCTATTAAAGCCCTGAAGCTCTCCCCGTCTTCTCAGCCCATGCAAAGATCTCAGTGATAGAAGGTTGCATGTCCACGTACCTAGACTGAATGACACCTGCAAACCCTATAATAGTGAGGGGACACGACCACCAGCTTCCTGCACTTAATACGGAGGGAGTCAGGGTCACCTAGGATCAAGCCCACAGGAAAACAACAAATACAGAAATAGACTTATCTAAAAACCCAGCTGTAGAAACTTCTAGCAGAGAACACTATCCAGGATGTAATATAAACCGCAAGGTGAGGCAGTATGGGGAGGAGATATATAGGGAGGCAATCACTGCTAATAGATGGCAGCTGGGAGAGGGAGGAGAGATGTCAAAAAGCAAAACAAAAGAAGATCATGCAGGAGGTACTGAAGAAGGTCTATCAGAACTTCTCAAAGATCTGGTGGTGACAATCACTTTATCAAAATCTGTCCAGCTTGCCTTATATACTTACTTATATACTTAGTGCTGACATCAGCCTGAGTGTGTCCGAACAGGTCTGGATATGTCCATTGGAATATTATAACTGAATAGGCTTTGCATGCATAACTTAACCCCTTTAATCCTTAGCCCTTAAGGACCTACATGTACAGCAGAAGTCCAGTCCCCAAACATGGCACCTGCACGCACGTGCAGCAGGCGCCATAGCCTCCGGGTTTCTGCTATTTTAAATAGCAGAGACCCACAGCACATGTATGAGATCAGCCATAAGGCTGATCGCATACATTTTCCCTTTCAGATGCCGTGGTCACATTTGACGCGCACTTCCGCTCCAGAATTTCCCGGCTGAGATCGGGGAACCTGTTACATTGATCTAATAGGCTGAAGCCTCAAGCAGGCTTCGGTGCCTATTAGATGACTATACCAATACAGGCCACTAGGTGGCAGAATTGTATTGGTATAGTGCAAATGAAGTGTTCAATGGTGTCTATATAGACATCAATGAACACAATGCCAGTTATTGTCACCCAAGGAGACTTAACCCTTTCCCGGCCAGTGCCGTAATAGTACGCCGCTGGCCGGGTCTTAAAAGATGGCGCCCGCTCCTGCCTGCTGCGGGCGCCTTAGCCACGAGTGGCCACCTGCTTCTTTTAGCAGACACCCGCGGGTCATGTCCGCAACCGGCAGTATTGCCGATCGCGGACATTTAACCCCCCAGATGCCGTGGTCAATCCTGACCATGACATCTGAGCGCGCTGAAAACTGAAAGCTTTCACTTTCGGTTGTGCTCCGGCTCCCTGTGTGGCGATCTGAGGAGCCGAAGCGTGTGTGCAGCAGCCCCTGTCTTTGTGAATGACAGGAGGCTGCTGCATAGTATATCCTATGAAGCCCTTGCCTGTAATAGGACTCCATAGGAAAGTACTAAAATCATCATAGATTCCAATGATAATAGCAATCAGATGATTAATTGTTATAGTTCCCTATGGGAACTACACTACGTGCAGAATTATTAGGCAAATGAGTATTTTGACCACATCATCCTCGTTATGCATGTTGTCTTACTCCAAGCTGTATAGGCTCGAAAGCCTACTACCAATTAAGCATATTAGGTGATGTGCATCTCTGTAATGAGAAGGGGTGTGGTCTAATGACATCAACACCCTATATCAGGTGTGCATAATTATTAGGCAACTTCCTTTCCTTTGGCAAAATGGGTCAAAAGAAGGACTTGACAGGCTCAGAAAAGTCAAAAATAGTGAGATATCTTGCAGAGGGATGCAGCACTCTTAAAATTGCAAAGCTTCTGAAGCGTGATCATCGAACAATCAAGCGTTTCATTCAAAATAGTCAACAGGGTCCCAAGAAGCGTGTGGAAAAACCAAGGCGCAAAATAACTGCCCATGAACTGAGAAAAGTCAAGCGTGCAGCTGCCAAGATGTCACTTGCCACCAGTTTGGCCATATTTCAGAGCTGCAACATCACTGGAGTGCCCAAAAGCACAAGGTGTGCAATACTCAGAGACATGGCCAAGGTAAGAAAGGCTGAAAGACGACCACCACTGAACAAGACACACAAGCTGAAACGTCAAGACTGGGCCAAGAAATATCTCAAGACTGATTTTTCTAAGGTTTTATGGACTGATGAAATGAGAGTGAGTCTTGATGGGCCAGATGGCTGGATTGGTAAAGGGCAGAGAGCTCCAGTCCGACTCAGACGCCAGCAAGGTGGAGGTAGAGTACTGGTTTGGGCTGGTATCATCAAAGATGAGCTTGTGGGGCCTTTTTGGGTTGAGGATGGAGTCAAGCTCAACTCCCAGTCCTACTGCCAGTTTCTGGAAGACACCTTCTTCAAGCAGTGGTACAGGAAGAAGTCTGCAAGGTAAGAAAAACATGATTTTCATGCAGGACAATGCTCCATCACACGCGTCCAAGTACTCCACAACGTGGCTGGCAAGAAAGGGTATAAAAGAAGAAAATCTAATGACATGGCCTCCTTGTTCACCTGATCTGAACCCCATTGAGAACCTGTGGTCCATCATCAAATGTGAGATTTACAAGGAGGGAAAACAGTCCACCTCTCTGAACAGTGTCTGGGAGGCTGTGGTTGCTGCTGCACGCAATGTTGATGGTGAACAGATCAAAACACTGACAGAATCCATGGATGGCAGGCTTTTGAGTGTCCTTGCAAAGAAAGGTGGCTATATTGGTCACTGATTTGTTTTTGTTTTGTTTTTGAATGTCAGAAATGTATATTTGTGAATGTTGAGATGTTATATTGGTTTCACTGGTAAAAATAAATAATTGAAATGGGTATATATTTGTTTTTTGTTAAGTTGCCTAATAATTATGTACAGTAATAGTCACCTGCACACACAGATATCCCCCTAAAATAGCTAAAACTAAAAACAAACTAAAAACTACTTCCAAAAATATTCAGCTTTGATATTAATGAGTTTTTTGGGTTCATTGAGAACATGGTTGTGGTTCAATAATAAAATTAATCCTCAAAAATACAACTTGCCAAATAATTCTGCACTCCCTGTATAAAAAAGTGTAAAAATAAAAGTTTTAAAAAAAATAAATAAAAAAAAAATAAAAATTAAAACCACCCCCCTTTTCCCATAATAAAAATAAAAGAACAAAAAAAAAAATAAATACACATCATGGGTGTCGCGATGTGCGAAAACGCCCATAGTATAAAAATATATTCCCCAAACGGCAAAACGGAAAAAAGCATCCAAATGGACGATTTGCTGTTTTTGGTCGCTTCACTTTCTACAAAAAATGTATCAAAAAGTCATACACACCTCAGAATGGTATCAATTAAAATTTCAGGTTGCCCCGCAAAAAATGAGTCCCCATACAGCTCCATTAACACACTTACAAAAAAGTTATAGGGGTCAAAATATGGCTGCATAAAATAAAACTGATTATTTCCCACTTTTATTTTTTTTTATCAATATCAAAATGCAAGGAAAACTATACATATAAGGTATCGCCGGATTTGTACTGACCTGTAGAATAAAAGTAACTGGTCAGTACATCAAACATCAAAAATAAAAAACTTGTAAAAAAAATTGCTAAAAGTTTTTGCAAATATAAAATAAAAAATATAAAAAGCAAAAGAATCACCCCCCTTTCCTTAAAATAAAAATACTTAAACAAACCACTCCCCGTTCTAACAAAAGAAAAGAAAAATGTGCCAGTCATAATTAGACTGCATGGAAATGGTTCAACTCATCTATGGCTCTGCTAATTACAAGCATCAATTTTTGCCAAGGCAGTTGTGCTCGGACATGAGAGCAACTCAATTGCAGACTGGAGTGTCATGTGAAATGGCCAGCACAGCCCATCATAAGCTGTTCTTCAAACGTACAATAATACAATATTGAGCCCGAATATTGTAAAACACTCATCGGAATAATCTGCAAGTCTGAACATGCATGTGTGTGATCCCTGTGTGATTAAGGAGGGACAATAATGTTATGCTCCAACGGAATGTATTACAAAATATGTTTATAACCTGAGCACAAAGTCGTAATCTGGAGAACAAACACGAGTCGCTGGAATCCAAACAGAGGATTATTATGTGAGGTAAATATTCCATGCAGTCGGTTTTCCTACCGGTGAAAGGGATGCTTGTCACGGACGGTGTACAGCAAACAAGGCAAAACAACATGCATAAATGAGTCGCTGGATCCAAAAGCTAAGGAACAAAAGGGAGACCCCTGCAGAAGACCTGGCACTTTCCCTGGCTGCTCAGCCTATGCAAAGATCCGAATGGTGGAGGTTTGCATATCCACGAACCTTGACTATAAAGCCCTGAGCACCCTACAATAGTGAGGGGACACGACCACCAGCTCCCTACACAAGATACGGAGAGGGAGTCAGGGTCACCTGGGATCCAGCAAACAGAAAATAACAGATAAATGTTCCACACTTAACTTTGTAGAAGAGAGGAGAACCAGATGAGCATGCGCACACACTCCAGGAAGAAGTATAGGCCGCACAGAAAAGCATTCTGGGGAGGAATTTAAAGGGAAGCAATTAGTCCAACACATGACAGCTGAGAGAGACTAACGAGAGGAGGAACTGAATACCACAACACAGAAACTCAAGGGGGAGGTTCTGAAAGGCCTCTGTCAGAGCTTCTCAGCTGTCTGGTTGTGACAATGCTGGAACACAACTGTACCTCAAAGCCATAACCGAGTCTACAGGGGTTGTCATACAGTTTTCAAAGAGCCTGGATGTTACTAAATATGCAAGACTATACATTTACCTTCATTACAGCACCCATAAATACCACCTATGAGGCCACCTGCAACAGTCCTTCAATTTCATTGCCACAGATGGTGTCAGCCATAATACAGAACGTAGGTACAAGACTTGCTAGTAGACCCTGAGGCACACACCCATGAGGGTTTATTCACATATAGCGGGTGAGGTTTGTTCAGGGTCGGACTAGGTTTCCTTGGGCCCACTAGAGGAAATTATTATCGGGGGCCAAATCATATATTATCAATAAACTCTAACAGGCTTTGAAATAAACTAAACATAGCGACGGAAATTTACCACTAACATAAAGTACCATGTGTCATGAAGAAAAATGATCTTAGAATCGCTTAGATGAGTAAAATCATTCCAAAATTATTACTACGGTACATAAAGTGACATGTCAGATTTGAAAAATGGGGCTTCGTCCTGAAGGCCAAAATAGGCAGTGATTTTCGATGTCATAAAAAACGTTGAACAAATTGTTTTTGATTATTTAGTCCAACAAATTAAAAAGTTACAACTGTTAACTACCACAGTCTGGTCATTAAGGTCTTTTCAGGCCTGGTTATTAATGGGTTAAAACACCTGCCTAATATTGTGTACGCCACCTCATGCTGTCAAAACCACTCTGACTTGCTGAGGTAAGGATTCCAGGACGTTAGCAGCAGATCCTGTATGTTTCACACGGGCGTTGCGGGTGCGTTGCGGGAACATGCGCGATTTTTCTGCGCGAGTGCAAAACAATGTCATGCGTTTTGCACGCGCGTGAGAAAAATCGCGCATGTTTGGTACCCAAACTCGAACTTCTTCGCAGAAGTTCGGGCTTGGTATCGGGGTTCTGTAGATTGTATTATTTTCCCTTATAACATGGTTATAAGGGAAAATAATAGCATTCTGAATACAGAATGCATAGTAAAATAGCGCTGGAGGGGTTAAAAAAAATAAAATAAATAATTTAACTCACCTTAATCCACTTGCTCACGTAGCCGGCATCTCTCCTGTCTCTTTCTTTGCTGATTGCAGTCAAAGGACCTGTGGTGACGTTACTCCGGTCATCACATGGTCTGTCACATGATCTTTTACCATGGTGATGGATCATGTGATGGAGCATGTGATGACCGGAGTGACGTCACCACAGGTCCTTTGACTGCAATCAGCAAAGAAAGAGACAGGAGAGATGCCGGCTACGCGAGCAAGTGGATTAAGGTGAGTGAAATTTTTATTTTTTTAACCCCTCCAGTGCTATTGTACTTTGTATTCTGTATTCAGAATGCTATTATTTTCCCTTATAACCATGTTATAAGGGAAAATAATAATGATCAGGTCTCCATCCCGATCGTCTCCTAGCAACCGTGCGTGGAAATCGCACCGCATCCGCACTTGCTTGAGGATGCTTGCGATTTTCACGCAACCCCATTCATTTCTATGGGGCCTGCGTAACGTGAAAGATGCTCAAAATAAAGCATGCTGCGATTTTCACGCAACGCATAAGTGATGCGTGAAAATCACCGCTCATGTGGACAGCCCCATAGAAATGAATGGGTCGGGATTCAGTGCGGGTGCAATGCGTTCAACTCACGCATCGCATCCGCGCGGAATACTAGCCCGTGTGAAAGGGGCCTTTGTCATGTACCTCAAACCATTCCTGAATCATTTTTGCAGTGTGCCGGTGAATTAATCTACTGAAAGAGATCACTGGTATCAAAGGGATTGAGCAAATATCTGGGGGAGAGGGGCAGGGGTCGGCAGAGTCCCCCCCCCATTCTGCTGGACCTACAAAGGGAAGATGACTTACCCGTTTACCGGCACCCTGCTCCTTCTCCTGCAGGCCTGTGATGCTACGTTGAGTAGGAGAGGGGAGCTGGGGCCAGGAAGCGTGTAAGTCATCTTTCCTTTGTAGGTCTGATGCCACCTTCTTCCTAGGTAAGTAATGCACACGCACCAGTCTGTCCACATGATGCAAACATAATCAGTCCAGGCCTCTAACTTTTATAGGTCATGGTGAACAAGGGTTATAACGGCCATTCTTACTTCATACGCAGTAAAGTGCAATGTACTGTGTGTTTTAATGCTTTCTATCATCGCCAGCTATTGCATTTTCTGCTGCAATTGCTCTTCTGAGGGATCAGACCAGATGGGCTATCCTTTGTGCTCCAAATGCACCAACGAGCTTTGGACACCTATGACCCTGTTGCTGGTTCAACTGTGGTCCTTCTTTGGACCATGTTTGCTAGTTACTAACTAATGTATAACAGGAATACCCCACAAGACCTGCTGCTTTAAAGATGTTCATCTAGCTATCAGAATTTAGCCAAAGTTGCTCAGATAATTAAAGGGCATCTGTCACCGCATACAACTGTGTCAGACGGTCAGCAGCTGTCCATCTGCATTTGTAAGAAAAGTCCCATGATGCCTCTGGCATCTCCAAATTACCTCCTAGGTGCAATGAAGGCGTTGCCATTGCACCTAGAGGCATACCTCCCTGTCTTTTCTGCTCCACCACCATCGCTGTGAAGGACAGGCCAGGCAGTCTCTGAAAACCTGTGGGATTGCGTTCTATACATGTGCAGTAAAGGGATGGAGATTGCCCATCTACTCAGCAGTCTTCATCCCTATATATAGTCTGGAAGTTAATCTAGATCCCGCCTCAGTTTATGTTTACTAACTGGAATTTTTGTCTGGCTGGATCCAGTAGACCATGGACGCAGAACAGTCTGTGCCATCTTGCCATCCTCCCATCAAAGTCTTACTGAACTCATTATTAATTTGCTCCATTTACTTTACTAATTCTGCATCATGTTTTTCTTGTCCCACTAATCAAATACTATACAGTTGCAAGAAAAAGTATGTGAACCCTTTGGAATGATATGGATTTCTGCACAAATTGGTCATAAAATGTTATCTGATCTTCATCTAAGTCACAACAATAGACACAGTCTGCTTAAACTAATTACACACAAAGAATTAAATGTTACCATGTTTTTATTGAACACACCATGTAAACATTCACAGTGCAGGTGGAAAAAGTATGTGAACCCCTAGACTAATGACATCTCCAAGAGCTTATTGGAGTGAGGTGTCAGCCAAATGGAGTCCAATCAATGAGATGAGATTGGAGGTGTTGGTTACAGCTGCCCTGGCCTATAAAAAACACACACCAGTTCTTGGTTTGCTTTTCACAAGAAGCATTGCCTGATGTGAATGATGCCTCGCACAAAAGAGCTCTCAGAAGACCTACGATTAAGAATTGTTGACTTGCACAAAGCTGGAAAGGGTTATAAAAGTATCTCCAAAAGCCTTCCTGTTCATCAGTCCACGGTAAGACAAATCCCTAGGAGTGGCCGTCCTGTAAAGATGACTGCAAGAGCACAGCGCAGACTGCTCAATGAGGTAAAGAAGAATCCTAGAGTGTCAGCTAAAGACTTACAAAAGTCTCTGGCATATGCTAACATCCCTGTTAGCGAATCTACGATATGTAAAACACTAAACAAGAATGGATTTCATGGAAGGATACCACAGAGGAAGCCACTGCTGTCCAAAAAAAAAACATTGCTGCACGTTTACAGTTTGCACAAGAGCACCTGGATGTTCCACAGCAGTACTGGCAAAATATTCTGTGGACAGAAAGTTGAGTTGTTTGGAAGAAACACACAACACTATGTGTGGAGAAAAAGAGGCACAGCACACCAACATCAAAACCTCATCCCAACTGTGAAGTATGGTGGTGAGGGCATCATGGTTTGGGGCTGCTTTGCTGCGTCAGGGCCTAGACGGATTGCTATCATCGAAGAAAAAATGAATTCCCAAGTATATCAAGACATTTTGCAGGATAACTTAAGGCCATCTGTCCACCAGCTGAAGCTCAACAGAAGATGGGTGTTGCAACAGGACAACGACCCAAAGCATATAAGTAAATCAACAACAGAATGGCTTAAACAGAAGAAAATACGCCTTCTGGAGTGGCCCAGTCAGAGTCCTGACCTCAACCCGATTGAGATGCTGTGGCTTGACCTCAAGAAAGCGATTCACACCAGACATCCCAAGAATATTGCTGAACTGAAACAGTTCTGTAAAGAGAAATGGTCAAGAATTACTCCTGACCGTTGTGCACGTCTGATCTGCAACTACAGGAAACGTTTGGTTGAAGTTATTGCTGCCAAAGGAGGTTCAACCAGTTAATAAATCCAAGGGTTCACATACTTTTTCCACCTGCACTGTGAATGTTTACATGGTGTGTTCAATAAAAACATGGTAACATTTAATTCTTTGTGTGTTATTAGTTTAAGCAGACTGTGATTGTCTATTGTTGTGACTTAGATGAAGATCAGATCACATTTTATGACCAATTTGTGCAGAAATCCATATCATTCCAAAGGGTTCACATACTTTTTCTTGCAACTGTATATATTTCCAGTTACTTTTCTTTCCACATACAATTATCTTGTTGCACCCTCATTTCCTTGTACATTATAGCCCTGTGCCAACAATTTCTGCCTACACCCATGGCCCTATTTTCCTCTACTAAGTCTTTCCCCACTATCTTTACAATTCTCTCCAGTCATAATAATTTCCTGTCCAGCTATATCCTGTTACATTAATTCTACCTCATTCAAGTATAATACTATTATTACTAACACAATGACACTCACTTCTCCAGCCACTTTCCTCAAAATAGCCTCACAAAGCACTACTACTTCTTATGCCAGTCCTTCTCAACTTTTCACATTTATCACAATATTCTCATAATTGTTCCTACAAGGCAGTACCGTGAGTTACACTCATATTCCAATAATTATTATACACAGTCCCATTATTCTGACCAGCAGCTAATATCCAGAGTGACCACTGTGTGAAGCATGGACAACAGCTAGATGGACTGCGAGTGAGATCCTGGTAGGTTGTCACAGGTATTTGGAGCCATGCTGACTGCTGCTGAGGGGGCATGGGGAAGGATCTATGGAGAAAACACGACCATTGAGGTGGTCCCACAGATGATCACTTAGATTTAAGTCTGGAGAATAAGGGGCCAGATTGTACTTGGAAGTCTTGGTCGTGCTCTTCTAACCAATGTTCGATATTTCTAGCCATGTGATATTTCGCATTGTCTTGCTTGAAGAACTCATGACTGTGAAGACAGCCAGTATGTATAGGTGTATATGATCTACAAGGATGGATTTATACCCAAATCACTTGAGACTGCCTTCCACATGGATGAATGGGCCCATAGAATGCCATAAAACCCCCACCAACTTGTGTTCTTCCAGCAGTGGTTGCAGGGTGTTTACTCTCTGATGTTTCTCTCCTGACACACTAATATTCATCCATTCAATGAAGCAGAAAACGTGACTCAGAGAAAGCGACCCTTTGCCAATCAGCAGAGGTCCAATTCCATTACTGCTGTGAAAAGTGAAGCCTTTTGGGCAGATGCAACTTAATTATCAGAGGTGCAGTGACTGTTCATTTGCTTCGGAAGGCCCATAGGGTTCGCTGAACTGTTATGTTAGACACACATCTGGTCGGCCCTGGTTCATTTTGGCGGTGAGTTGCTCCACTATAGCCTTGGTGGGCGAAGTTCACCTCTCATATCAATGGCACATGGTGCTCTGCAATTTCCACGTCACTTATTCCCAATGGATGTCAGTTGTCCTCTCACAATACACTTTCACCACCGTAGCACAAGAACAGTTCACATTGCACAGTTTCAGAAATACTGCTACCAGGGCCCGAAAGCCAATAATCATCCCTTATTGCAACTCTGATAAATTGCCCCATTTTTCCATGACAGTAACGAGGGCTATGTGTGTAGACAGCCTATCACACACCTTATATACCCATCAAGACAGGTCAGCAAATGTGACTTAGATAATATTGTGACTTAACCATGTACATTGTCAGGTTGATTTTGACCCCTTACAACAATATGATCAGTGTTTCTCCAGAATGTCCTTTTTCTGTTTGGGTCTTTAAGCTTCTCAATGACAAGTTCATGATTACTGAAAACGTCTTCAGCCCTTCTGCTTTCCCTTATCTTGAGGGTCTATTCCAATGATCAGGCTTCTTCAAATAAATAATAAAATAAACATCTTCAGTTCGGTCATTTGTACTTGGATTTGATCAAGGATCCAGTACCTTATTCTCACTGTCCATGTTGTTCTCAAAGCTGCACACAATTTCTTTCTTGTTATATTAATCTTCTTTGGGTGACAGTCATAGGGGTCCCCTGTGTAGGCAATTGGTTATGGCAGCAGTTTATGCCTGCCGTCGCCCCACTCTTCCCAGCACGGTCACTGCATTGTTCACCCATTCTCCCATCCCAGGTTCCTGATGGTCTGGACCTGAAAGTTCCCTTTCCTTCCGCCCGCCAGAGTAGCGTTGCTCTGTCAATTTGATGCAGGCTTTGGCCTACTTTGGTGTGAGAACATGCTCTCTCGGGTTCTTAAAGGGTCTGTGCAAGCACAGTTCGAGCCTATAGAAGATCCCCCTGGGTATTTCAAGCACCTTCTCCTGTTAGAAGGTTCCTGAGCAATAATTTCTAGTTCTCTAGTTTCCTGCAAAGGTGCGCTACTTGGTATCTTTTGGTTTCCCATGTACTGACTTTTGCCTGACTCCAGATTTGACCTTTCTCTGCCCTAACCCCTTCCCAAATATGGACATAACTGTGCGTTCAGATTGCAGGTAACTTACCGCAATTGTGCATACATTTACGTCAGAACTGTTAACCGGGGCTGTGGCACTATTAAGTGTCACAGCTCTGGAGTCTCCACTCTCATGGAGAGCAGAGACATGGGATAATCCGGCAAGGGACCAATTAGAGTGGTCCCTTGCCAGCGATTGTTTTGATTGGTTAGTCTGTACAGACCAGCCAATCAGAGCGTATTTCAGTGTACCAAAGCTGGTTGCAGGCTCTGATCTCCTCAGTGAAGATAAGAACCTGTAACCATATCCCCTGCTGTCTTCTCCATACCGCCTGGTGCTTTCTCCATGCCCTCTGCTGCCTTCAGTGTGCTCCCTGCTTCTTCAATCTCCTTCTGCTGCCTCAGATGTTCCCCCTCTCCATCAGATAATGCTATTAAAAAGTCATATTTATTAACCAAGGGCAGACTAGGAACTTGTGACCCTGGCAAAAATACTAAAAGTGACCCCGTTTTGTAGTCGGGTCCAAATTGATGGAAGGCAGAGCCAGCAATACCATATTGTAGCTCATTATACCACCCCAACATAGCCAAATACACAGTCTATCACAAAATACTGCCAGCAGCACAAAATATATCCCCAAAAACTCCCACTGACCGGCCATGAGGAGGACTCAGGCGGCCCCCTGGGCATCGGTCCACCGGGAAATTTCCCTGTAAGGTCTATGGCCAATCCGTCCCGGTACTAACACATGCACACTTGGTGAATTATCACATTTAGTTCATGCGTTACGACTGTGACTGTTAACTCTGCTGCATCCATACCCCAAAATGGTACCAATAAAAACTACAGTCCACAAAAAACAAGCCTCCAAACAGTTACATTGACGAAAAAATAAAAAACGTATGAGTCTTATGTATGGCAATGCAAAAATAAAAATAATTTGTATTTTTTTAAAGTGATTTTATGATTCAAAAGTGGTAAAATATGAAAAAACAATATAAATTTGGTACTGCAATAATCATATCAACTCACAGAATAATGTTATCATATCAAATACAGGTCCTTCTAAAAAAAATTGCATATTGTGATAAAGTTGATTATTTTCTGTAATGTACTGATAAACATTAGACTTTCATATATTTTAGGTTCATTACACACCAACTGAAGTAGTTCAAGCCTTTTATTGTTTTAATATTGATGATTTTGGCATACAGCTCATGAAAACCCAAAATTCCTATCTCAAAAAATTAGCATATCATGAAAAGGTTCTCTAAACGAGCTATTAACCTAATCATCTGAATCAATTAATTAACTCTAAACACCTGCAAAAGATTCCTGAGGCTTTTAAAAACTCCCAGCCTGGTTCATTACTCAAAACCGCAATCATGGGTAAGACTGCCGACCTGACTGCTGTCCAGAAGGCCATCATTGTCACACTTAGGCAAGAGGGTAAGACACAGAAAGAAATTTCTGAACGAATAGGCTGTTCCCAGAGTGCTGTATCAAGGCCCCTCAGTGGGAAGTCTGTGGGAAGGAAAAAGTGTGGCAGAAAACGCTGCACAACGAGAAGAGGTGATCGGACCCTGAGGAAGATTGTGGAGAAGGACCGATTCTAGACCTTGGGGGACCTGTGGAAGCAGTGGACCGAGTCTGGAGTAGAAACATCCAGAGCCACCGTGTACAGGCGTGTGCAGGAAATGGGCTACAGGTGCCGCATTCCCCAGGTCAAGCCACTTTTGAACCAGAAACAGCGGCAGAAGCGCCTGACCTGGGCTACAGAGAAGCAGCACTGGACTGTTGCTCAGTGGTCTAAAGTACTTTTTTCGGATGAAAGCAAATTTTGCATGTCATTCAGAAATCAAGGTGCCAGAGTCTGGAGGAAGACTGGGGAGAGGGAAATGCCAAAATGTCTGAAGTCCAGTGTCAAGTACCCACAGTCAGTGATGGTCTGGGGTGCCATGTCAGCTGCTGGTGTTGGTCCACTGTGTTTTATCAAGGGCAGGGTCAATGCAGCTAGCTATCAGGAGATTTTGGAGCACTTCATGCTTCCATCTGCTGTAAAGCTTTATGGAGATGAAGATGTCATTTTTCAGCACGACCTGGCACCTGCTCACAGTGCCAAAACCACTGGTAACTGGTTTACTGACCATGGTATTACTGGGCTCAATTGGCCTGCCAACTCTCCTGACCTGAACCCCATAGAGAATCTGTGGGATATTGGGAAGAGAAAGTTGAGAGACGCAAGACCCAACACTCTGGATGAGCTTAAGGCCGCTATCGAAGCCTCCTGGGCCTCCATAACACCTCAGCAGTGCCACAGGCTGATTGCCTCCATGCCACGCCGCATTGAAGCAGTCATTTCTGCAAAAGGATTCCCGACCAAGTATTGAGTGCATAACTGAACATAATTATTTGAAGGTTGACTTTTTTTTGTATTAAAAACACTTTTCTTTTATTGGTCGGATGAAATATGCTAATTTTTTTAGATAGGAAATTTGGGTTTTCATGAGCTGTATGCCAAAATCATCAATATTAAAACAATAAAAGGCTTGAACTACTTCAGTTGTGTGTAATGAATCTAAAATATATGAAAGTCTAATGTTTATCAGTACATTACAGAAAATAATGAACTTTATCACAATATGCAAATTTTTTGAGAAGGACCTGTATATCACATGGAGAACCCCATTCAAATAAAACAAAAAATAATAAAAATAAAAAAAATTCCTACTTCACCTCCCAAAAAAATGAAATAAAAAGTGATATGTACACCAAAATGTTACCAATAAAAATGTACTGTCTGTTCCACAAAAAACAACCTCCTACATGGCTACATTGATGGCAAAATAAAAAAGTTATGAGTCTTATATACTGCAATGGAAAACAAACAAAAAATATTTTTATAAAAAGTGATTTTATGATGAAAAAGTGGTAAAACATGAAAACCCCCACAGAATAGAGTTATCATATCATATACAGTATACCGCATGGAGAACCGACAGAATAGAAACATTTTGCCCACTTCACCTTCCAAAAAAATGAAATGAAAAGCGATAAAAATGTCACCCGTACCGAAAAATGGTACCAATAAAAACTACAGCTTGTCCCGCAAAAAATGAGCCTTCACACAGCTCAGTAAACAAAAAATAAAAAAGTTATGGCCTTTCAGCAAATTCCATGTTAGAAAATCCAGATGGCGCTCCTTCCCTTCTGAACACTGCCGTGTCCGCAAACAGCAGTTTAGGACCAAATATGGGGTGTTTTCAGGAAAAAATGCAAAACATATTGTGGGGTGCATTTTTTCCTGTTACCCCTTGTAAAAAACAATAATAATAATTGTAGCTAAAGCAACATTTTATTGCAAAAATGTAATTTTTTTTTTTTCATAGCTAAGTGTTTCTAAATTGTATGAAGCATTTGTTGGGTCAAGGCACTCACTCTTCGATTAAATCCTTAAAGGATGTAATTTCCAAAATGTTTGGGCTTTCCACTGTAAGGGTACCTCAGGGTCTCTTCAAAATAACTGAATTGGTCCTTAAAAAAGTCAGTTTTGAAAATGTTCTTGAAAATTAAAAAAAATGCTTCTAAAATTCTAAGCCTTCTAACCTCCTAAAAAAAATGATATTTACAAAATGCCAATTTAAAGTATACATATGGTGAATGTTAATAATTAAAAGCACAGAAATCCAAATTTAGAAAATTAAGAATTTTCAGAATTTTTTTGTAAATTTGGGATTTTATAAAAAAAGATATAACATATCGAGCCAAATATCTAAGAATCGCTTGGATAAGTAAAAGCATTTCAAAGTAAGGGTGCAGTTATACGACCTTATGTATTTTGCGGTCCGCAAAACGCGGATCCTCAAAAAATACGTCTGTGTTGCATCCATTTTTGTGGATCCATTGCAACAATGCTTATTTTTGTCCGAAAAACAGGACAATAATAGGACATGTTCTATCTTTTTTGCAGGGCTAAGTAATGGACATACTTATGTAGACAGCACACAGTGTTTGGCATTTGGTCCAAACTGGCTTTTGCTCGAGGGGGTTAAAGAGGTTGTCCGGACACTGCCCCCACACTATTTAGTCTGCAAGAGCTCCGCCCACTACACCTCCTTTGGCCATCTTACTACACCCACACATGAATCCTGCTAGGCTATTTCTCACTCAGCTTCTGAATCACATCACTGACAGTCCTCAGTGTAATAAACAGCTTGAATCAGCTAGAACAGTGATGGTGAACCTTTTACAGACCGAGTGCCAAAAGTGTAACCCAAAATCCCACAACTTTATCGCAAAGTGCCAACGCGGCAATTTAACCTGAATACTACAGCCCAATACAGTATATCTTCCATATACTTTATCATTTAGCTATAATAGCCTGCCTGCATTCAGTGCGCCACCTGTGCTGATCATAGTGCGCCCTGCGCTGATGAATGGCATATTGGTACACCATAGACTTTTTCCAGAGTGCGGGTGCCCACAGAGAGGGCTCTGAGTGCCATACTTTTTAGTCTTGTTGCCATTTGCGACTAGACCCGCCGCTGCAGCGACCCACCGGGGCACAGGAGCTGATAGTTCTCTGCCCTGCCGCCGATGTTCTTCTCAGCAGCACAGTGGAGAAGGAGTCTCTCCCTCCCCCCTGTGCTGCCGCTGCCAGTAAGAAGAGAGACAGGAGGAGGAGGGGAGGGGCGGTGGCCACTGCGCCACCAATGAAGATAACTGACCTGTTAATACAAATACAGGAGGCGGGTGCCGGAATCAAATAGCCGGTACCCGGTGCGGTACCTGAGGGGTTAACTGCAGCGGATCGCTGCTCCCTGTCATAGAGGTATTTGATTACGGCACCCGCCTCCTGTATTTGTATTAACAGGTCAGTTATCTTCATTGGTGGCGCCCCCCCCCCAACACCCCAGTATAATAAACATTGGTGGAGCAGTGCGCCCCCCCCCCCCCCAATATAATAAATATTGGTGGCGCAGTGCCAATGAGGGTTAAAAAATAAAAAAAACATTAACTCTTTCTTCAGGACCTGTCAAAGGACCTGTGGTGACGTCACTGAGCTCATCACATGGTCCATTACCATGGTGATGGATCATGTGATGTACTATGTGATGAGCACAGTGATGTCACCACAGTTCCTTTGACAGGTCCTGAAGAAAGAACAGGAGACCGGCAGCTACGCGATCAATTGGAAGAGGTGAGTTCATTTTTTATTTATTTTTTAACCCTCAATTGACCTTCTACTAAGCATTCTGTATTAAAGAATGCTATTATTTTCCATTATAACCATGTTATAAGGGAGAATAATACAGTGAATAGACTTTCATCCTAGCAACCATGTGTGAAAATCGCACCGCATCTGCACTTGCTTGTATGGGGCCTGTGTTGCGTGAAAAACGCACAACATAGAGCATGCTGCGATTTTCATGCAACGCACAAGTGATGCGTGAAAATCACCGCTCATGTGCACAGCCCCATAGAAATGAATGGGTCCGGATTCAGTGCGGGTGCAATGCGTTCACCTCAAGCATTTCACCCACATAGAAATCTCCCCCATGTAAAAGGGGCCTAAGGGTGAATAGGACAAGGGTTCCAGCCCCTAAGGGGGCTAATAGTAAGTAAAATAAAAAAAATAAAAACACAAACATTAAGGCCCCTTTCACACAGGCGAGTTTTCCGCACGGAAGCAATGCGTGAAGTGAACGCATTGCACCCACACTGAATCCGGACCCATTCATTAATATGGGGCTGTGCACATGAGCAGCAAGCTCTATTTTGTGCGTTTTTCACGCAACACATGCCCCATAGAAGTTAATGGGGCTGCGTAAAAATCGCAAGCATCCGCAAGCAGGTGCTGATGCGGTGCGATTTTCACGCACGGTTGCTAGGAGACGATCGGGATGGAGACCCGATCATTATTATTTTCCCTTATAACATGGTTATAAGGGAAAATAATAGCATTCTGAATACAGAATGCATACTACAATAGGGCTGGAGGGGTTTAAAAAAATAAAAAAATAATTTAACTCACCTTAATCCACTTGTTCGCGCAGCCGGCATCTTTTCTGTCTTCATCTGTGAGTAAAAGGACCTTTGATGACGTCACTGCGATCATCACATGGTCCGTCACATGATCCATCACCATGGTAAAAGATCATGTGATGGACCGTGTGATGAGCGCAGTGACGTCATCAAAGGTCCTATTGTACTAAGCATTCTGTATTCAGAATGCTATTATTTTCCCTTATAACCACGTTATAAGGGGAAATAATACAATCTACACAACCTTGAACCCAAACCTGAACTTGGGTGAAGAAGTTCGGGTCTGGGAGCCACATTCAGTTTTTTATTACGCACGTGCAAAACGCATTGCGATGAAAACTGAACGGAACGCAATCGCAGTCAAAACTGACTGCAATTGGGTACCTACTCGCGCGGGTTTGCCGCAACGCCTCCGGACCTTATCCGGACACGCTTGTGTGAAAGAGACCTAAGGCTACTTTGACACTTGTGGCAGTGTGATCCAGCAAGCAGTTCCGTCGTCAGAACTGCCTGCCGGATCCGCCAATGTGACTGAAAGCATTTGTGAGACGCATCCGGATGTGGATCCATCTCACAAATGCATTGCAAGAACGAATCCATCCGCTTGTCATGCGGACAGACAGATCCGTCTTGTATCTTTTTACACATTTTTACCGCTCGCGCATGCGCAGACCGGAAGGACGGATCCGGCATTCCAGTATTTCGAATGCCGGATCTGGAACTAATACATTCCTTTGGGGAAAAATGCCGGATCCGGCATTCAGGCAAGTCTTCAGTTGTTTTCGCCGGAGATAAAACTGTAGCATGCTACGGTTTTTTCTTTTGCCTGATCAGTCAAAATGACTGAACTGAAGACATCTTGAATGGATTACTCTCTATTCAGAATCCATGGGGATATGCCTGATCAGTTATTTTCCGGTATAGAGCCCCTGTGATGGAACTCTATGCCGGAAATGAAAAACACTAGTGTGAAAGTACCCTAAAATATTAAGTTTAAATTCCCCCCTTTCCCAATTTTACATATAAAATATAAAAACAATAAATAAATAAACATATTACATAGCGCTGCGTCCGAAAAGTCCAAACTATTAAATTATTAAAAAATATCTTCTATGCGGTGAGCGCCGTAACAGAAATAAATAAATAAAAACCATGCGATTCGTAGTCACCTTGCCACCCCAAAAAATAGTATAGGACTGTTCTATTATGGGCCGAACGTTTCATAAAATGCGAAATGCACGCAGCTTTTTTTTTGCGTGGTATTGAGTATCGCAATACTTTTTTATGGTGAGGAAAGCAAATCAAAATTTTGGTATCGAAACAACCCTACGCCGATCTGATTGGCATAGCGTTGTCACGATACCAAGATTTTGATTCAGTTTCGATTTGGCTCCTAAAAATTTAATTTGGCTCCTAAATTTTTCAGTTCAGGAGCCAATGGCTACTAGGTATTATTTTTAGTCTGGAGCACTGTCTACCATCTGTGACACAGTCTACTGTTCCTGTATCAAAGATTCTCATGTGTGATACTGCCTCATGAAGTGTGTATCTAAAGCCTCATGCACACAACCGGATCTGTTTTTCGGTTTGCAAGTTGAGGATCCGCTGAATAAGGATACTGTCCAGGTGCGATCTGCAATTTTTTGCAACCCCATTGAGTTCTCTGGGTTCGAGGTCTGAATTCTGAGGGCCAGAATAGGCCATGTTCTATGTTTTGCAGAACTGATATACGGATGTGGAAAACATGGATGTTATCCATGTGCTTTCCACATCTGTAAGTCAGTTCTCCAAAAGACAGAACATGTCATATTCTGGTCCTCAAAATGCAGATCTCAAACCCATAGAAGTCAATGGGTCTGCAAGAAAATGCGGGTCGCACACAGACAGCATCCTTATTTAGCGAATCTGCAACTTTCAGACCTTAAAATGGATACAGTCGTGTGTATGAGGCCTAATTCTATCTTTTTTGGTACTGCCTGCTAAAGCGTTTATCTTGGCCTATCATGTGTGATACACCGTGTGATAAGACCATGATCAGCACGGGAAACATAGTCCGTGTGGTGGGCACCTTTTTCAGGATGACTGTACTCTCCTAACTGTATCACAGTAATTATGATATGCCAGTTTCTTATCTGATCGTGGGGTATGTATACATAATGATGTGCGTAAACTATAATAGCCCCGCGGTCAGATAAAGACTTGTTGCATCATAAACTACTATGATACAGTCAGTTCGGGTCAGGGAAGCCGCAGTCGGCTTGGAAAATGCAGCCCACACATGGACCGTGATTCTTGGGCTGATCAAGGTGGTTTGCATGAGCCCTCTAACTCATACTGAGCTCCCATAACAGTGATTTCCACAGTGGGCCAAAAGAGTGACATCAACAGTGCCCCCATAATAGTGACATCCACAACGCCCCCATAACAGTGCAATCCACAGTGCCCCCCCAAGTGACATCCACAGTGCCACTCAAGTGCCATCAATAGTGCCCAAGTACCATCCACAGTACCCCCCAGTGACATAAGGTTGATGGCTATGCTGTGACTCATGGACAGTACTTAAAGGGAACCTGTCACCGAGATTTTGTGTATAGAGCTGAGAGCATGGGCTGCTAGATGGCCGCTAGAACATCCTCAATACCCAGTCCCCATAGCTCTGTGTGCTTTTATTGTGTAAGAAAACAGATTTGATACATATGCAAATTAACCTGAGATGAGTCCTGTCCCTGACTCATCTCACGTACAGGACTCATCTCAGGTTAATTTGCATATGTATCAAATAGATTTTTTTAAGCAATAAAAGCACACAGAGCTATGGGGACTGGGTATTGCGGATGTGCTAGCGGCGATCTAGCAACCCATGTCCTCAGCTCTATACCCCAAATCCCGGTGACAGGTTCCCTTTAAATTGTACTGTGCATTAGTCAGTACAGGCTTCACACAGAAGCCTGTAAACTGAATAGACAGCCTTCAGCCCCGGCGCATGTGCACTATTAATGTATTAATGTAATAATCTTCCCTACACAGGTTAGGCTACTTTCACACTAGCGTTTGGTGCGAATCCGTTCAGATAATAAAACCGTCTGCATCCGTTCAGAATGGATCCGTTTGTATTATCTTTAACATAGCCAAGACGGATCGATCTTGAACACATTGAAAGTCAATAGAGGACGGATCCGTTTTCTATTGTACCAGATTGTGTCAGTGAAAACGGATCCATCCCCATTGACTTACATTGTGTGCCAGGATCGATCAGTTTGACTCAGTTTCGTCAGATGCACATCAAAGCGGAATGGAGATGGAACGGAGGCAAACTGATGCCTTCTGAGCGGATCCTTTTCCATTCAGAATGCATTAGGGCAAAACTGATCCGTTTTGGAACGCTTGTGAGAGCCCTGACCGGATCTCACAAACGGAAAGCCAAAACGGCAGTGTGAAATTAAACTAACTCTTAAAGGCCAATTTTAAAATAGGGGCTGGAGAAGCCCTTTATCAGAGCTGCTTGTCCTTACCAGTGGCTGACTTTAAATTGCACAAACTCTGCCTGCCCAGACCTTGGCCTGCCCCTGACTATGGTTTTGCCTGATCCTTTGATGTTCCGCACCAGTGTTTCCTGATCCCCATGAGTCAGCTTACTACTGAGCAGAATCTACTCTCAAAGGAAACGGTTTACCTGCAGTCCAGATCCATCATCAGCACCAGTGCAGGACCACTGTGTCAACCTACCAGTTTGACTTTAGGTTAATCCTAAGGGTGTTAACACACCAAAATCGTCAGTGTACAATCGTCGTGTATAACCTGCTTCATTTTTCTGTCCAAGGAGAAGGTGAAACTGCTCGCTTCTCGGGGGACGTGTTTACATAGAGCAATGATTGCAAACAAGAGTTCGGAAGTTTGCTCTCCAAAACATCGGCTCCTGTAAAGGACTTTTAAAGCATAAGTATCATTATGAGGGAGCGAACGGTTGCAACAGAAAATATTGGAGCAGTTAATAGATATGGAGCATCAAAGTTTTAATGTCCTCTGATTAAGATCTGTTCCATGACTGTGATCCCCGCACAAGATGTGAGGGGCATATTGATACAGAATGACATAAATCGATGTAACACATTGATTTCTGCTATGTCTCTGAGATTTGAAATTACCTTTTAATACTGATATTTTAATATCTGAGATTTTGTGGTCAGAACTGCAAAAATCTTTTGCCACAGTAGTTCTGTGCATTTTTTTTTTATTGTATGTGGATGCGAGTTCATTCTCATTTATTTTCCATATTAATTTTTTAATTCCCACATTCCAAGAGTCAGAATATTTCTAGCAACATAGCTGTCTGATGAGTTTTTTTCATTTTTTTTTTTGCAGGGTTTTATTGGTACCATTGTGGAGTACAAAGAACTTTTTGATCACTTTTTATTTCAGATTTTTTGGGAGGCAAAGTGACGAAAAAACTGCATTCTTTGGCATTATTTTTTAAAGTGATTCTGTCACCAGGATTTACCCTACAGAGATATTCATATGTGCCAATCAGTCTCCTTGTTTTGTATTAAATGATTCCACTCTTACTGCTCTGTGTCTTTTATTCATAAAAAAAGCGATTTTATTGCTATGTAAATTACCTTGATAAGGAGCCCAAGGGGTTGTCCACGATCCGTTAGAGCCCGGCCGCGCCCATCGTTCCAGAGCCCAGTACCGCCTACCAGTTAATTTATTCACTGCACTTGCCCTGACGTCATTCCTTCCAAGCGCCTTAATCTCACGCTCTTTTGCTACCTGCTGTTCGTTTTGTATTTTTACAAATTTTATCTCCTTTTTACAGATTTTTTTAAGCCATTTGTAATCTTCAAACGCTACAGCTGACTCCTCAGATTTGTATTTTTTAAATGCTCCCTTTTTGTCTTTTATTGCCCTTTTTACAGTACGGTAGCTGTAAGCCATGGGGGTTTAATTTTAGCCGTTTATACTTGTTACCTAAAGGGATACATTTTTTAGTGCAATTACTCAATGTGGATTTGAAGCTCTCCCAGTTATCCTTATTATTATGTGTCAGTAGCTGCTCCCAGTCTATGCCCTGAAATTCTGCCCTCAACCCAGGGAAATTAGCCTTTTTGAAATTCAGTGTCTTTGCTCTGCCTGACAGAGTTTGCTTTTTCATTGTTTAGGGGGAAAATAATTATATTGTGGTCACTATTACCTAGTGTTTCTCGAGCAGTAACATTACCAACAAGCTCTTCATCATTAGAAATGACTAGATCCAACAGAGCATCGCCCCTAGTTGGAGCTTCTACAAACTGTCCCATGAAGTGGTCCTGCAGCAAGTTGAGGAATTTTCTCCCCTTTGAGGTTGTGGTCGCTATTGGCTAGGATTTGGAGTTATCTCTGATCCCAGTTGCTGTAGGCTGTACACACAGCTGCCTCCAATAGGTTCAGCTCCTGAGCCTGCTACCCTTCCAACATTGTGATGTACATGTAAGTTAAATGCAGGGAAGGGGGTTTTCAGGACCAGTGATAAGTCATGATTGGCAGGGGTACGACTTCACTTTGGAGACACATCACCTCTGCAGCCAGTCAGTGGTCCAAAGTGCAGCGAATGCAGCTGAGGACAGAAGGAGTCAGAACTGAATAGGAGTGAGAAGGTAAGCATGCTTCCCTCCATAGGCTTGCTGTGTGGTTAGGGGGCAAAAGTTGTTTAAAAGGTGGAGAAGCCCTTTAACTGTAGCAACCAGTGTTAGGCAGCTGAGGGGAGCTCTAATAACTATGTATAAATACATTAGGCATCAATATTAAGATCTCTCCCATTATCTACACTGCTCAAAAAAAATAAAGGGAACACTTAAACAACACAATGTGACTCCAAGTCAATCACAATTCTGTGAAATCAACCTGTCCAGTTATAAAGCAACACTGATTGTGAATCAATTTCTCCTGCTGTTGTGCAAATTGAACAGACAACAGGTAGAAATGATAGCAAATTAGCAAGACAACCCCTATAAAGGAGGGGTTCTGCAGGTGGTGACCACAGACCATTCCTCTGTTCTCAAACTTTTTGGCTGTTGTTTTGGTCACTTTTGCATTTTGTCATTGCTCTCACCTCTAGAGGTAGCATGAGGAGGTGTTTACAACTCACAGAAGTTGCTCAGGTAGAGCAGCTCATCCAGGATGGCACATCAATGCGAGCTGTGGCAAGGTTAGCTGTGTCTGTCAGCACACTGTCCACAGCATGGAGCAGATACAGGAGACAGGCCAGTACACCAGGAGACGTGGAAGGGGCTGTAGGAGGGCAACAACCAAGCAGCAGGACCGCTACCTCCTCCTTTGCAAGGAGGAACAGTGCCAGAGCCCTTCAGAATGACCTCCAGCAGGCCACTAATATCCATGTGTCTGCTCATACTGTCAGAAACAGACTCCATGAAAGTGGTATGAGGGCCCGATGTCAACAAGTCGGTATTGTGCTTACAGCACATGACCGTGCAGGGTGATTGGCATTTGCCAGAGAACACCAAGATTGGCAGATTCGACATTGGCACTCTGTGGTCTTCACGGATGAGAGCAGGTTTGTACTGAGCACATGTGACAGAGTCTGGAGATGCCGTGGAGAACGTTCTACTGCCTGCAACATGACCGATTTGGCAGTGGTCAGTAATAGTGTGGGGAGGCATTTCTTTGGAGGGCCGCACAGCCCTCCATGTGCTAGCCAGACTGCCTTTAGGAACTGGGATGAGATCCTCAGACCCATTGTGAGACCATATGCAGGTGCAGTTGGCCCTGGGTTTCTTCTGATGCATGACAATGCTAGGCCTCATGTGGCTGAAGTCTGTCAGCAGTTCCTGCATGATGAAGGCATTAATGCTATGGACTGGCCTGCCCGTTGCCCAGACCTGAATCCAATCGAGCACATCTGGGACATCACGTCTTGTTCCATCTGCCAATGCCACGTTGCACCACAGACTGTCCAGGAGTTGACTGTTGCTTTAATCCAGGTCTGGGAGTAGATTCCTCAGGAGAAAATCCACTGCCTCATCAGGAGCATGCCCAGGCGTTGTAGGGAGGTCATACAGGCACGTGGGGGCTACACACACTACTGAGCCTCATTTCCTTGTCTTGAGGCATTTCCACTGAAGTTGGATCAGCCTGAAATTAGATTTTTCACTTTGATTTTGAATACCATTGCAAATCCAGACCTCCATGGGATATTAATTTTGATATACATTGATGATTCTTATGTTGTATTGTGCTCAACGCATTCCACTATGTAATGAGTAAAGACTGGCAACTATAATATTAAATTGATTGAGATCTAGGATGTGGTATTTTAGTGTTCCCTTAATTTTTTTTTAGCAGTTTATTTAAACCCAGAACTGTGAACATAACAAGGGTACATCCTCTGCATCTAGAGCAGGGGTGGAGAACCTCGGATATTTGTAACATCCTTCGCGGGCCATACAAAAGTCTCAACCTTAAAACTTGACAGCTATAATTGGTCTAACAGGGATGGGCAAACTTGGCCCTCAAGCTGTAAAACTACAAATCCCATCATTCCCAGTATGCCTAAAGCTATCAGCCTACAGCAGGGCATGATGGGATTTGTAGTTTTAAAACAACTGGAGGGCAGAGTTTGCCCATCCCTGGTCTAACATATAATTGACTTAGTAAGTTACATAAATTGCGGGTTCAATAAAAAAAAATCTAGAGTGCTTTATTTTTGCAGCACAAAATGGTGCCTGCGCTATATATTACTTAACCACTTCAACCCCGCTAGCTGAAACCCCCTTAATGACCAGGCCACTTTTTACACTTCTGCACTACACTACTTTCACCGTTTATCGCTCGGTCATGCAACTTACCACCCAAATGAATTTTACCTCCTTTTCTTCTCACTAATAGAGCTTTCATTTGGTGGTATTTCATTGCTGCTGACATTTTAACTTTTTTTGTTATTAATCGAAATTTAACGATTTTTTTGCAAAAAAATGAAATTTTTCACTTTCAGTTGTAAAATTTTGCAAAAAAACGACATCCATATATAAATTTTCCGCTAAATTTATTGTTCTACATGTCTTTGATTAAAAAAAAATGTTTGGGTCAAAAAAAAATGGTTTGGGTAAAAGTTATAGCGTTTACAAACTATGGTACAAAAATGTGAATTTCCGCTTTTTGAAGCAGCTCTGACTTTCTGAGCACCTGTCATGTTTCCTGAGGTTCTACAATGCCCAGACAGTACAAACACCCCACAAATGACCCCATTTCGGAAAGTAGACACCCTAAGGTATTCGCTGATGGGCATAGTGAGTTCATAGAACTTTTAATTTTTTTGTCACAAGTTAGCGGAAAATGATGATTTTTTTTTTCTTTTTTTTTTTCTTACAAAGTCTCATATTCCACTAACTTGTGACAAAAAATAAAAGCTTCCATGAACTCACTATGCCCATCACAAAATACCTTGGGGTGTCTTCTTTCCAAAATGGGGTCACTTGTGGGGTAGTTATACTGTCCTGGCATTCTAGGGGCCCTAATGTGTGCAAAGTAGTTTGAAATCAAAATGTGTAAAAAATGACCAGTGAAATCCTAAAGGTGCTCTTTGGAATGTGTGCCCCTTTGCCCACCTAGGCTGCAGAAAAGTGTCACACATCTGGTATCGCCGTACTCAGGAGAAGTTGGGCAATGTGTTTTGGGGTGTCATTTTACATATACCCATGCTGGGTGAGATAAATATCTTGGTCAAATGCCAACTTTGTATAAAAAAATGGGAAAAGTTGTCTTTTGCCAAGATATTTCTCTCACCCAGCATGGGTATATGTAAAATGACACCCCAAAACACATTCCCCAACTTCTCCTGAGTACGGCGATACCACATGTGTGACACTTTTTTGCCGCCTAGGTGGGCAAAGGGGCACACATTCCAAAGAGCACCTTTAGGATTTCACCGGCCATTTTTTACAGATTTTGATTTCAAACTACTTCGCACACATTAGGGCCCCTAAATTGCCAGGGCAGTATAACTACGCCACAAGTGACCCCATTTTGGAAAGAAGACACCCCAAGGTATTCCATGAGGGGAATGGCGAGTTCCTAGAATTTTAAATTTTTTGTCACAAGTTAGTGGAATATGAGATTTATTTAGAAAAAAAATAATAAAAATCATCATTTTCCGCTAACTTGTGACAAAAAAATAAAAAATTCTAGGAACTCGCCATGCCCCTCACGGAATACCTTGGGGTGTCTTCTTTCCAAAATGGGGTCACTTGTGGGGTAGTTATACTGTCCTGGCATTCTAGGGGCCCTAATGTGTGCAAAGTAGTTTGAAATCAAAATGTGTAAAAAATGACCAGTGAAATCCTAAAGGTGCTCTTTGGAATGTGTGCCCCTTTGCCCACCTAGGCTGCAGAAAAGTGTCACACATCTGGTATCGCCGTACTCAGGAGAAGTTGGGCAATGTGTTTTGGGGTGTCATTTTACATATACCCATGCTGGGTGAGATAAATATCTTGGTCAAATGCCAACTTTGTATAAAAAAATGGGAAAAGTTGTCTTTTGCCAAGATATTTCTCTCACCCAGCATGGGTATATGTAAAATGACACCCCAAAACACATTCCCCAACTTCTCCTGAGTACGGCGATACCACATGTGTGACACTTTTTTGCAGCCTAGGTGGGCAAAGCGGCCCAAATTCCTTTTAGGAGGGCATTTTTAGACATTTGGATCCCAGACTTCTCACGCTTTCGGGCCTCTAAAATGCCAGGGCAGTATAAATACCCCACATGTGACCCCATTTTGGAAAGAAGACACCTCAAGGTATTCCGTGAGGGGCATGGCGAGTTCCTCTAATTTTTTTTTTTTTTGGCACAAGTTAGCGGAAATTGTTTTTTTTTTCTATTTTGTATGTTTTTTTCTCACAAAGTCTCCCTTTCCGCTAACTTGGGACAAAAATTTCAATCTTTCATGGACTCAATATGCCCCTCACGGAATACCTTGGGGTGTCTTCTTTCCGAAATGGGGTCACATGTGGGATATTTATACTGCCCTGAGAAGAAGTCTGGAATATAAATGTCTAAAAATTTTTACGCATTTGGATTCCGTGAGGGGTATGGTGAGTTAGTGGAATATGAGACTTAGTAAGAAAAAAAAAAAATAATAAAATAAAAAATTTCCGCTAACTTGGGCCAAAAAAAAAATTCTGAATAGAGCCTTACAGGGGGTGATCAATGACAGGGGGGTGATCAGGGAGTCTATATGGGGTGATCACCCCCCTGTCATTGATCACCCCCCTGTAAGGCTCCATTCAGACGTCCGTATGTGTTTTGCGGATCCGATCCATGTATCCGTGGATCCGTAAAAATCATACGGACGTCTGACTGGAGCCTTACAGGGGGGTGATCAATGACAGGGAAGTGATCAGGAAGTCTATATGCGTGATCACCCCCTTGTCATTGATCACCCCCCTGTAAGGCTGCATTCAGACGTCCGTATGTGTTTTGCGGATCCGATCCATGTATCCGTGGATCCGTAAAAATCATACGGACGTCTGAATGGAGCCTTACAGGGGGGTGATCAATGACAGGGGGGTGATCAATGACAGGGGGGTGATCAATGACAGGGAAGTGATCAGGAAGTCTATATGCGTGATCACCCCCTTGTCATTGATCACCCTCCTGTAAGGCTCCATTCAGACGTCCGTATGTGTTTTGCGGATCCGATCCATGTATCCATGGATCCGTAAAAATCATACGGACGTCTGAATGGAGCCTTACAGGGGGGTGATCAATGACAGGGGGATGATCAATGACAGGGAAGTGATCAGGGAGTCTATATGGGGTGATCATGGGTGATCAGGGGTTCATAAGGGGTTAATAAGTGACCGGGGGGGGGGGGTGTAGTGTAGTGTAGTGGTGTTTTGTGGTACTTTACACAGCTACCTGTGTCCTCTGGTGGTCGATCCAAACAAAAGGGACCACCAGAGAACCAGGTAGCAGGTATATTAGACGCTGTTATCAAAACAGCGTCTAATATACCTGTTAGGGGTTAAAAAAATCACATCTCCAGCCTGCCAGCGAACGATCGCCGCTGGCAGGCTGGAGATCCACTTGCTTACCTTCCGTTCCTGTGAACGCGCGCGCCTGTGTGCGCGCGTTCACAGGAAATCACGGCTCTCGCGAGATGACGCATATATGCGTGACTCTGCGCAGAGCTGCCACCTCCGGAACGCGAATCTGCGTTAGGTGGTCCGGAGGTGGATATAGTACAGGCGCAATTTTTACCACACATAACAGTCTAATTTTTAAGTTCAAAATGTTATGTATTTAGTTCTTTTTGGGGCATTAATGGCATCCAAGCTAAACCCAGGTGGGTCCAGAGACGGGTTCACCCAGCTTTTACTTTCCCTGCCTCTTCCTTTGCAACTGTCCCTGCCTTTGTCCCTTTCTGAACTCAGATCTGCACCCCCACCAGCCTCCTATCAGACCTCCCAGCCTACATCAGACCCTCCCTAGCCTCAGATCAGTCCCCATCAGACCCCTCCAGCCTCAGATCAGACCCCTATCAGATCCTCCCCACCCTCCATGAGCCTCGGATCAGACGCTATCAAACGTTTAAAAAAATATACAGTTGCAAGAAAAAGTATGTGAACCCTTTGGAATGATATGGATTTCTGCGCAAATTGGTCATAAAATGTGATCTGATCTTCATCTGAGTCACAACAATAGACAATCACAGTCTGCTTAAACTAATAACACACAAATAATAAAAATGTTACCATATTTTTATTGAACACACCATGTAAACATTCACAGTGCAGGTGGAAAAAGTATGTGAACCCTTGGATTTAATAACTGGCTGAATCTCATTTGGCAGCAATAACTTCAACCAAATGTTTCCTGTAGTTGCAGATCAGACGTGCACAACGGTCAGGAGTAATTCTTGACCATTCCTCTTTACAGAACGGTTTCAGTTCAGCAGTATTCTTGGGATGTCTGGTGTGAATCGCTTTCTTGAGGTCATGTCACAGCATCTCAATCGGGTTGAGGTCAGGACTCTGACTGGGCCACTCCAGAAGGCGTATTTTCTTCTGTTTAAGCCATTCTGTTGTTGATTTACTTCTATGCTTTGGGTCGTTATCCTGTTGCAACACCCATCTTCTGTTGAGCTTGAGCTGGTGGACAGATGGCCTCATATTCTCCTGCAAAATTTCTTGATAAACTTAGGAATTCATTTTTCCTTCGATGATAGCAATCCGTCCAGTCCCTGACGCAGCAAAGCATCCACAAACCATGATGCCCTCACCACCACACGTCACAGTTGGGATGAGGTTTTGATGTTGGTTTGCTGTGCCTCTTTTGCTCCACACATAGTGTTTTGTGTTTCTTCCAAACAACTCAACTTTGGTTTCATCTGTCCACAGAATATTTTGCCAGTACTGCTGTGGAACATCCAGGTGCTCTTGTGCAAACTGTAAACGTGCAGCAATGTTTTTTGGGAAAGCAGTGGCTTCCTCTGTGGTATCCTCCCATGAAATCCATTCTTGTTTAGTGTTTTACGTATCGTAGATTCGCTAACAGGGACTTTTGTAAGTCTTTAGCTGACACTCTAGGATTCTTCTTCACCTCATTGAGAAGTCTGCGCTGTGCTCTTGCAGTCATCTTTACAGGACGGCCACTCCTAGGGAGAGTAGCAGCAGTGCTGAACTTTCTCCATTTATAGACAATTTGTGTTACCGTGGACTGATGAACAGCAAGGCTTTTGGAGATACTTTTATAACCCTTTCCAGCTTTATGCAAATCAACAATTCTTAATTGTAGGTCTTCTGAGAGCTCTTTTGTGCGAGGCATCATTCACATCAGGCAATGCTTCTTGTGAAAAGCAAACCCAGAACTGGTGTGTGTTTTGTATAGGGCAGGGCAGCTGTAACCAACACCTCCAATCTCATCTCATTGATTGGACTCCAGTTGGCTGACACCTCACTCCAATTAGCTCTTGGAGATGTAATTAGTCTTGGGGTTCACATACTTTTTCCACCTGTACTATGAGTGTTTACATGGTGTGTTCAATAAAAACATGAAACATTTAATTCTTTGTGTGTTATTAGTTTAAGCAGAATGTGATTGTCTATTGTTGTGACTTAGATGAAGATCAGATCACATTTTATGACCAATTTGTGAAGAAATCCATATCATTCCAAAGGGTTCACATACTTTTTCTTGCAACTGTATATATAAACTTACCTCTGTGTGACCGAGTCATGATGCGGATCGCATGTTGGTATGCGATCGTCTGAGTGCCGTCCATGACCCAATACATGATGACGGAGAGCGATGTGGAGGGTTAATAGAAGGGGAGGAGTAGTAATGGCTGATGCATAGGATTGAACGATGCGGCGCTAGGGTCCGGAGAGGTAGGTGGGCGGTGCCAATACTTTGAGATCAGGTGACCGATGACGCGACGGAACATGACTGACTATTGGCTGGGCACTGACTGGGCACGCCCCCCGATGCAAGGAGCAGCTGATCGGCTCAATTAGGGAAAGCTGAGTAGATGTGTTCGGATTGGTTGAACCTAGATGTCAGGGGTATATAGGAGGTCAGTATGGAGGAGTTCAGTATGCCCCAAGAGGAAGCAATTCAGCGAAACGATCGTCGGGCGGCTGCTTCAGACCAGGGTCAGTAGGTACAAATTGCACTTGCACTTTAAATTGTGATTTCTTTCCCCTGTTCCTTTTGCAGTCCCTGCCTAGTGTTGGCTGCACCCAGGCTCACACTCCTTTAAATGTTTGGAGTGTTTATGTATGCATGTGCTGGGTGCTATTACCACTATATGTGCCCCACTAGGCGGATACTGCTTGATATTTGTGTATGGGGGGATACTAGTCCCTTATTGGTTTGGAGCTTACTCTGTTTTTATACAAATTATTTGTAACACCGTAGTGTTCCCATTATGTGCTGTTCCTGTATATGTTTTAATTGATATACCATTCAATGTTTTTGGATATCCAATAAAGGAAATAATTAATTAAAATTGCTCTCTGTGTGGCTGCTCTTTGAGCTGTGTAGGTGATAATAAACTTACCTCTCCAGCTCCGGACGGTGCTGCCACTTGGCAGATTCACTTACCCTCCCTGGTCTTCTTCCCACCACGCTGTACTGTGACCTGACAGCGCACAGCACCATAATGGAAGCGGTCATTAGCATTTTCATTATGTGTTCTGGCAGAGGGCCACATGAGATGATCCCGCGGGCTGTATGTTCCACACCCCTGGTCTAGAGGAAAGGTCTCTACATCAACATAGAAGAGGTGCCTTGCTCCCTTTTCCAGGAATGGGTGCTGCACTACTCGTATTCCCACAGTCCGGAACAGCTCCTCTCCAGTCAGCTGCGGTGGTTCCAGGCGCAGGTGTCCTCTGCAGGCCATGGCCTCTGCTTCTGATACAAGGCCTGCTTCAAAGCAGGCACGTGTCCTCACTTTCAGCCAGTGCTGTATGTCCAAATTGTTTCCCAGCCAATGACTGGTTGCCCTATGTATTTAAGGCCCTTCCCAGTGGAATTTTCTAGTCTCTAGTTTGCCAGTGAAGGTGCTATCTTTTGTATCGAACTTCTGCCTGACAATCGATTCTGCTTCCAGGCTGCCTGTTCTGACCTTTGCTTGTTTCCTTTATTGCTCCATTGCCATCTGCCCTGACTTTGGACTTGTTTATCAGATTCGCTTGTGCACTGCCTGTCCTGACCTCTTTCATGTTTCCTGACTACATATATTGCCTGACCCTTGGTGCTTTTCACCTGTGTCTCTGACCCCAGTGAGTCAGCTGACAACCAAACTGGTACTATCTCAAGAAGTAGCAGCCTGGTGAGTCCCTGCAGTGAAGACCAGATCCCTGTATAGGAGTTAAATGGTGAAAACTAGTAGACTAACACCCTTAAAACTAGCCCGAAGTCAAACCGGTTAGTTGGTACAGTGGGTTCACACCCACTGCTCGTTACAAGAGGATTCTTTACTGGATAAGCACTCACACTATGGAGCTCTCTGCCAGAGGAGGTGAATAATCTGCCAGATTAGTGGAGAAGGGTCATTGACCCAGGGAGCTATTTTATCTGCAGATGGGAAGGAACTTTGTTTGTTTTGTGAGCACTGCGGCCTCTTACTAGGCCATATGACATCATGTTCATCGGTTATATGGCTTAGGCACAGCTCAGTTACATTCAAGTGAATGGGCCTGAGCTGCAATACCAAGCATAGCCACTATACAATGTAGGACACTTGTGCCAGGTAAGCTGTTAGGAGTCTGCTGCACTCGGTAGATGATGGGAGGAGGTCGGGCCTCAACCGATCTGATATTAATCACCCAAGATAGGTCATCAATATCGAACTCCAGGAATATCCCTTATTTGGGACCGATCTAAGGTATGAAAATCTGTACAGCACTTCGGAATATGCTGGCGATATATAAAATCTGTGAAAAGTTGTCACGTTTACGGCTGTTTTGTCCCCAAATGATTTTTGCTATGATGACCAACGGTGGATGTCTGAACAGGTAAGATGGCATCCTCCGACTTGTCACTACAGTCCCGTATTGATATAAATTTTCAGAGGAACTGTTGCCGCATGTACGGGAGTAATCAACGGCCCCTAGTAAAATCATAATAATCGTAGATGTTGTCTATCGACCACGACGAACGTAAAAAAATAATTTGTTATTAGTTAGACTTTAATCGTCCATTTTTCTGACAGAAAAGTGCCTCAGGCAGAATTTTACCTCATAACCTTCACCTTTCCCCCTCTGACAGAATTTCACTCATAACCTTCACCTCTAACAGAATTTTACTTCATAACCTTCACCTACCGCTCCCTCTGACAGAATTTTAACTCATAACCTTCACTTAGCCCCCCTAGATAGAATTTTACCTCATAACCTTCACTTCACCCCCTCCATTTTACCTCATAACCTTCACCTCACCCCCTCCGACAGAATTTTACCTCATAACCTTCACCTCACCCTGTCCGACAGAATTTTACCTCAAAACCTTCACTTCACCCCCTCCATTTTACCTCATAACCTTCACCTCACCCTCTCCGACAGAATTTTACCTCATAACCTTTACCCCTCTGACAGAATCTTACCTCATAACGTTCACCTCCCCAACATAATTTTACCTCATAACCTTCACTTCACCCCCTCCATTTTACCTCATAACCTTCACCTCACCCCCTCCGACAGAATTTTACCTCATAACCTTCACCTCACCCTGTCCGACAGAATTTTACCTCAAAACCTTCACTTCACCCCCTCCATTTTACCTCATAACCTTCACCTCACCCTCTCCGACAGAATTTTACCTCATAACCTTTACCCCTCTGACAGAATCTTACCTCATAACGTTCACCTCCCCAACATAATTTTACCTCATAACCTTCACTTCACCCCCTCCATTTTACCTCATAACCTTCACCTCACCCCCTCCGACAGAATTTTACCTCATAACCTTCACCTCACCCTGTCCGACAGAATTTTACCTCAAAACCTTCACTTCACCCCCTCCATTTTACCTCATAACCTTCACCTCACCCCCTCCGACAGAATTTTACCTCATAACCTTCACCTCACCCTGTCCGACAGAATTTTACCTCAAAACCTTCACTTCACCCCCTCCATTTTACCTCATAACCTTCACCTCACCCTCTCCGACAGAATTTTACCTCATAACCTTTACCCCTCTGACAGAATCTTACCTCATAACGTTCACCTCCCCAACATAATTTTACCTCATAACCTTCACTTCACCCCCTGAATTTTACCTCATAACCTTCACCTCACCCTGTCCGACAGAATTTTACCTCAAAACCTTCACTTCACCCCCTCCATTTTACCTCATAACCTTCACCTCACCCTCTCCGACAGAATTTTACCTCATAACCTTCACCTCACCCTCTCCAACAGAATTTTATCTCATAACCTTCCCCTCACCCCCTCTGACAGAATTTTACCTCATAACCTTCACCTCACCCTCTCCGACAGAATTTTACCTCAAAACCTTCACTTCACCTCCTCCATTTTACCTCATAACCTTCACCTCACCCCCTCCGACAGAATTTTACCTCATAACCTTCACCTCACCCTGTCCGACAGAATTTTACCTCAAAACCTTCACTTCACCCCCTCCATTTTACCTCATAACCTTCACCTCACCCTCTCCGACAGAATTTTACCTCATAACCTTTACCCCTCTGACAGAATCTTACCTCATAACGTTCACCTCCCCAACATAATTTTACCTCATAACCTTCACTTCACCCCCTCCATTTTACCTCATAACCTTCACCTCACCCCCTCCGACAGAATTTTACCTCATAACCTTCACCTCACCCTGTCCGACAGAATTTTACCTCAAAACCTTCACTTCACCCCCTCCATTTTACCTCATAACCTTCACCTCACCCTCTCCGACAGAATTTTACCTCATAACCTTTACCCCTCTGACAGAATCTTACCTCATAACGTTCACCTCCCCAACATAATTTTACCTCATAACCTTTATCTTTACCCCTCTGACAGAATTTTACATCTTAAACTTCACCTACTGCCTCCTCTGACAGAATTGTACCTTATAACCTTCACCTACACCCCCCTTCCCAACAGAATTTTACCTCATAACTAGGGATGAGCGAACTCGAACTGTATAGTTCGGGTTCGTACCGAATTTTGGGGTGTCCGTGACACGGACCCGAACCCGGACATTTTCGTAAAAGTCCGGGTTCGGGTTCGGTGTTCGTCGCTTTCTTCGCGCTTTTGTGACGCTTTCTTGGCGCTTTTTGAAAGGCTGCAAAGCAGCCAATCAACAAGCGTCATACTACTTGCCCCAAGAGGCCATCACAGCCATGCCTACTATTGGCATGGCTGTGATTGGCCAGAGCACCATGTGACCCAGCCTCTATTTAAGCTGGAGTCACATAGCGCCGCCCGTCACTCTGCTCTGATTAGCGTAGGGAGAGGTTGCGGCTGCGACAGTAGGGCGAGATTAGGCAGATTAACTCCTCCAAAGGACTTGATTAACTGATCGATCTGCAGCTGTGGATCATTGAGCTGCTGATCCTCAATTGCTCACTGTTTTTAGGCTGCACAGACCGTTTGTCAGTCTCATTTTTCTGGGGTGATCGGCGGCCATTTTGTGTCTTGTGGTGCGCCAGCACAAGCTGCGACCAAGTGCATTTAACCCTCAATGGTGTGGTTGTTTTTTGGCTAAAGCCTACATCAGGGTGAAGCTGTCACACCAAGTGCATTTAACCAGCAATAGTCTGTTCATTTTTTGGCCATATACAAAATCAGGGGCAAGCTGCGCCTGTCACCAAGTGCATTTAACCCTCAATGGTGTGGTTGTTTTTTGGCTAAAGCCTACATCAGGGTGAAGCTGTCACACCAAGTGCATTTAACCAGCAATAGTCTGTTCATTTTTTGGCCATATACAAAATCAGGGGCAAGCTGCGCCTGTCACCAAGTGCATTTAACCCTCAATGGTGTGGTTGTTTTTTGGCTAAAGCCTACATCAGGGTGAAGCTGTCACACCAAGTGCATTTAACCAGCAATAGTCTGTTCATTTTTTGGCCATATACAAAATCAGGGGCAAGCTGCGCCTGTCACCAAGTGCATTTAACCCTCAATGGTGTGGTTGTTTTTTGGCTAAAGCCTACATCAGGGTGAAGCTGTCACACCAAGTGCATTTAACCAGCAATAGTCTGTTCATTTTTTGGCCATATCCCAGTCTAATTCTGTCACTAAATCCATACCGGTCACCCAGCGCCTAAATACTAGGCCTCAAATTTATATCCAGCTAAATCTGTCCCTAGTGCTGTAGCTGGGCGAGTTATTTAGTGTCCGTTCAAGCACATTTCTTGTTCTGGGTTGAAATACAATTCTCAATTTAGCAATTTCATAATTTAGTGGTTCCTGCTATATCAGAGCTCTTTGAAATCTATCCCAAAAAGGGTATATAATATTGAAGGTGCACATAGGGTCATTCAGAGTAACTTCACACACACCCGCTACTGTGTATTTCCAAGTCTAATTCTGTCACTAAATCCATACCGGTGACCCAGCGCCTAAATACTAGGCCTCAAATTTAATTCCCTCTAAATCTCTCGTTACCCACCGCTGTACTGTTGTTGCTGGGCAAGATATTTAGTGTCCGTCAAAGCACATTTTTTGTTCTGGGTTGAAGTACAATTCCCAATTTAGCAATTTCATAATTTAGTGGTTTCTGCTATATCAGAGCTATTTGAAATCTATCCCAAAAAGGGTATATAATATTGAAGGTGCACATAGGGTCATTCAGAATAACTTCACACACACCCGCTACTGTGTATTTCCAAGTCTAATTCTGTCACTAAACCCATACCTGTCACCCAGCGCCTAAATACTAGGCCTCAAATTTAAATCCCTCTAAATCTCTCGTTACCCACCACTGTACTGTTGTTGCTGGGCAAGATATTTAGTGTCCGTCAAAGCACATTTTTTGTTCTGGGTTGAAGTACAATTCCCAATTTAGCAATTTCATAATTTAGTGGTTTCTGCTATATCAGAGCTATTTGAAATCTATCCCTAAAAGGGTATATAATATTGAAGGTGCACATAGGGTCATTCAGAATAACTTCACACACACGCTTCTGTGCATTTCCAAGTCTAATTCTGTCACTAAATCCATACCGGTCACCCAGCGCCTAAATACTAGGCCTCAAATTTATATCCCGCTGAATTTGAATACAATACATTGGGCCAAATAATATATTTGTTGTTGTGGTGAACCATAACAATGAGAAAAACATCTAGTAAGGGACGCGGACGTGGACATGGTCGTGGTGGTGTTAGTGGACCCTCTGGTGCTGGGAGAGGACGTGGCCGTTCTGCCACATCCACACGTCCTAGTGTACCAACTACCTCAGGTCCCAGTAGCCGCCAGAATTTACAGCGATATATGGTGGGGCCCAATGCCGTTCTAAGGATGGTAAGGCCTGAGCAGGTACAGGCATTAGTCAATTGGGTGGCCGACAGTGGATCCAGCACGTTCACATTATCTCCCACCCAGTCTTCTGCAGAAAGCGCACAGATGGCGCCTGAAAACCAACCCCATCAGTCTGTCACATCACCCCCATGCATACCAGGGAAACTGTCTCAGCCTCAAGTTATGCAGCAGTCTCTTATGCTGTTTGAAGACTCCGCTGGCAGGGTTTCCCAAGGGCATCCACCTAGCCCTTCCCCAGCGGTGAAAGACATAGAATGCACTGACGCACAACCACTTATGTTTCCTGATGATGAGGACATGGGAATACCACCTCAGCATGTCTCTGATGATGACGAAACACAGGTGCCAACTGCTGCGTCTTTCTGCAGTGTGCAGACTGAACAGGAGGTCAGGGATCAAGACTGGGTGGAAGACGATGCAGGGGACGATGAGGTCCTAGACCCCACATGGAATGAAGGTCGTGCCACTGACTTTCACAGTTCGGAGGAAGAGGCAGTGGTGAGACCGAGCCAACAGCGTAGCAAAAGAGGGAGCAGTGGGCAAAAGCAGAACACCCGCCGCCAAGAGACTCCGCCTGCTACTGACCGCCGCCATCTGGGACCGAGCACCCCAAAGGCAGCTTCAAGGAGTTCCCTGGCATGGCACTTCTTCAAACAATGTGCTGACGACAAGACCCGAGTGGTTTGCACGCTGTGCCATCAGAGCCTGAAGCGAGGCATTAACGTTCTGAACCTGAGCACAACCTGCATGACCAGGCACCTGCATGCAAAGCATGAACTGCAGTGGAGTAAACACCTTAAAACCAAGGAAGTCACTCAGGCTCCCCCTGCTACCTCTTCTGCTGCTGCCGCCTCGGCCTATTCTGCTGCTGCCGCCTCGGCCTCTTCCTCCGCCTCTGGAGGAACGTTGGCACCTGCCGCCCAGCAAACAGGGGATGTACCACCAACACCACCACCACCACCTCCGTCACCAAGCGTCTCAACCATGTCACACGCCAGCGTTCAGCTCTCCATCTCACAAACATTTGATAGAAAGCGTAAATTCCCACCTAGCCACCCTCGATCCCTGCCCTGAATGCCAGCATTTCTAAACTACTGGCCTATGAAATGCTGTCATTTAGGCTGGTGGACACAGACAGCTTCAAACAGCTCATGTCGCTTGCTGTCCCACAGTATGTTGTTCCCAGCCGGCACTACTTCTCCAAGAGAGCCGTGCCTTCCCTGCACAACCAAGTATCCCATAAAATCAAGTGTGCACTGCGCAACGCCATCTGTAGCAAGGTCCACCTAACCACAGATACGTGGACCAGTAAGCACGGCCAGGGACGCTATATCTCCCTAACTGCACACTGGGTAAATGTAGTGGCAGCTGGGCCCCAGGCGGAGAGCTGTTTGGCGCACGTCCTGCCGCCGCCAAGGATCGCAGGGCAACATTCTTTGCCTCCTGTTGCCACCTCCTCCTTCTCGGCTTCCTCCTCCTCTTCTTCCACCTGCTCATCCAGTCAGCCACACACCTTCACCACCAACTTCAGCACAGCCCGGGGTAAACGTCAGCAGGCCATTCTGAAACTCATATGTTTGGGGGACAGGCCCCACACCGCACAGGAGTTGTGGCGGGGTATTGAACAACAGACCGACGAGTGGTTGCTGCCGGTGAGCCTCAAGCCCGGCCTGGTGGTGTGTGATAATGGGCGAAATCTCGTTGCAGCTCTGGGACTAGCCAATTTGACGCACATCCCTTGCTTGGCGCATGTGCTGAATTTGGTGGTGCAGAAGTTCATTCACAACTACCCCGACATGTCAGAGCTGCTGCATAAAGTGCGGGCCGTCTGTTCGCGCTTCCGGCGTTCACATCCTGCCGCTGCTCGCCTGTCTGCGCTACAGCGTAACTTCGGCCTTCCCGCTCACCGCCTCATATGCGACGTGCCCACCAGGTGGAACTCCACCTTGCACATGCTGGACAGACTGTGCGAGCAGCAGCAGGCCATAGTGGAGTTTCAGCTGCAGCACGCACGGGTCAGTCGCACTACAGAACAGCACCACTTCACCACCAATGACTGGGCCTCCATGCGAGACCTGTGTGCCCTGTTGCGCTGTTTCGAGTACTCCACCAACATGGCCAGTGGCGATGACACCGTTATCAGCGTTACAATACCACTTCTATGTCTCCTTGAGAAAACACTTAGGGCGATGATGGAACAGGAGGTGGCCCAGGAGGAGGAGGAGGAGGATGAGGAAGAGGGGTCATTTTTAGCACTTTCAGGCCAGTCTCTTCGAAGTGACTCAGAGGGAGGTTTTTTGCAACAGCAGAGGCCAGGTACAAATGTGGCCAGCCAGGGCCCACTACTGGAGGACGAGGAGGACGAGGATGAGGAGGAGGTGGAGGAGGATGAGGATGAAGCATGGTCACAGCGGGGTGGCACCCAACGCAGCTCGGGTCCATCACTGGTGCGTGGCTGGGGGGAAAGGCAGGACGATGACGATACGCCTCCCACAGAGGACAGCTTGTCCTTACCCCTGGGCAGCCTGGCACACATGAGCGACTACATGCTGCAGTGCCTGCGCAACGACAGCAGAGTTGCCCACATTTTAACCTGTGCGGACTACTGGGTTGCCACCCTGCTGGATCCACGCTACAAAGACAATGTGCCCACCTTACTTCCTGCACTGGAGCGTGATAGGAAGATGCGCGAGTACAAGCGCACGTTGGTAGACGCGCTACTGAGAGCATTCCCAAATGTCACAGGGGAACAAGTGGAAGCCCAAGGCCAAGGCAGAGGAGGAGCAAGAGGTCGCCAAGGCAGCTGTGTCACGGCCAGCTCCTCTGAGGGCAGGGTTAGCATGGCAGAGATGTGGAAAACTTTTGTCAACACGCCACAGCTAACTGCACCACCACCTGATACGCAACGTGTTAGCAGGAGGCAACATTTCACTAACATGGTGGAACAGTACGTGTGCACACCCCTCCACGTACTGACTGATGGTTCGGCCCCATTCAACTTCTGGGTCTCTAAATTGTCCACGTGGCCAGAGCTAGCCTTTTATGCCTTGGAGGTGCTGGCCTGCCCGGCAGCCAGCGTTTTGTCTGAACGTGTATTCAGCACGGCAGGGGGCGTCATTACAGACAAACGCAGCCGCCTGTCTACAGCCAATGTGGACAAGCTGACGTTCATAAAAATGAACCAGGCATGGATCCCACAGGACCTGTCCGTCCCTTGTCCAGATTAGACATTAACTACCTCCCCATAACCATATATTATTGGACTCCAGGGCACTTCCTCATTCAATCCTATTTTTATTTTCATTTTACCATTATATTGCGATGCTACCCAAAGTTGAATGAACCTCTCCTCTGCCTGTGTGCTAGGCCTAAATATATGCCAATGGACTGTTGCAGTGGTGGCTGACATGAAGCCTGATTCTCTGCTATGACATGCAGACTAATTCTCTGCTGACATGAAGCCAGATTGTCTGTTACGGGACCTCTCTCCTCTGCCTGGGTGCTGGGCCTAAATTTATGACCATGGACTGTTGCAGTGGTGGCTGACGTGAAGCCTGATTCTCTGCTATGACATGCAGACTGATTCTCTGCTGACATGAAGCCAGATCGTCTGTTACGGGACCTCTCTGCTCTGCCTGTGTGCTAGGCCTAAATATATGCCAATGGACTGTTGCAGTGGTGGGTGACGTGAAGCCTCATTCTCTGCTATGACATGCAGACTGATTCTCTGCTGACATGAAGCCAGATTGTCTGTTACGGGACCTCTCTGCTCTGCCTGTGTGCTAGGCCTAAATATATGCCAATGGACTGTTGCAGTGGTGGGTGACGTGAAGCCTCATTCTCTGCTATGACATGCAGACTGATTCTCTGCTGACATGAAGCCAGATCCTCTGTTACGGGAGCTCTCTCCTCTGCCTGGGTGCTGGGCCTAAATTTATGACAATTGACTGTTGCAGTGGTGGGTGACGTGAAGCCTGATTCTCTGCTATGATATGAAGACTGATTCTCTGCTGACATGAAGCCAGATTGTCTGTTACGGGACCTTTCTCCTCTGCCTGGGTTCTGGGCCTAAATTTATGAAAATTGACTCTTACAGTGGTGGGTGACGTGAAGCCTGATTCTAGGCTATGATATGAAGACTGATTCTCTGCTGACATGAAGCCAGATTGTCTGTTACGGGACCTTTCTCCTCTGCCTGGGTTCTGGGCCTAAATTTATGAAAATTGACTCTTACAGTGGTGGGTGACGTGAAGCCTGATTCTCTGCTATGATATGAAGACTGATTCTCTGCTGACATGAAGCCAGATTGTCTGTTACGGGACCTCTCTCCTCTGCCTGGGTGCTGGGCCTAAATATATGCCAATGGACTGTTGCAGTGGTGGCTGACGTGAAGCCTCATTCTCTGCTATGACATGCAGACTAATTCTCTGCTGTCATGAAGCCAGATTGTCTGTTACGGGACCTCTCTGCTCTGCCTGTGTGCTAGGCCTAAATATATGCCAATGGACTGTTGCAGTGGTGGGTGACGTGAAGCCTCATTCTCTGCTATGACATGCAGACTGATTCTCTGCTGACATGAAGCCAGATTGTCTGTTACGGGACCTCTCTGCTCTGCCTGTGTGCTAGGCCTAAATATATGCCAATGGACTGTTGCAGTGGTGGGTGACGTGAAGCCTCATTCTCTGCTATGACATGCAGACTGATTCTCTGCTGACATGAAGCCAGATTCTCTGTTACGGGACCTCTCTCCTCTGCCTGTGTGTGTGCTGGGCCTAAATATATGCCAATGGACTGTTGCAGTGGTGGCTGACGTGAAGCCTCATTCTCTGCTATGACATGCAGACTAATTCTCTGCTGACATGAAGACAGATTCTCTGTTACGGGACCTCCCTCCTCTGCCTGGGTGCTGGGCCTAAATATATGCCAATGGACTGTTGCAGTGGTGGCTGACGTGAAGCCTCATTCTCTGCTATGACATGCAGACTGATTCTCTGCTGACATGAAGCCAGATTCTCTGTTACGGGACCTCTCTCCTCTGCCTGTGTGTGTGCTGGGCCTAAATATATGCCAATGGACTGTTGCAGTGGTGGCTGACGTGAAGCCTCATTCTCTGCTATGACATGCAGACTGATTCTCTGCTGACATGAAGCCAGATTCTCTGTTACGGGACCTCTCTCCTCTGCCTGTGTGTGTGCTGGGCCTAAATATATGCCAATGGACTGTTGCAGTGGTGGCTGACGTGAAGCCTCATTCTCTGCTATGACATGCAGACTAATTCTCTGCTGACATGAAGACAGATTCTCTGTTACGGGACCTCCCTCCTCTGCCTGGGTGCTGGGCCTAAATATATGCCAATGGACTGTTGCAGTGGTGGCTGACGTGAAGCCTCATTCTCTGCTATGACATGCAGACTAATTCTCTGCTGACATGAAGACAGATTCTCTGTTACGGGACCTCTCTCCTCTGCCTGGGTGCCGGGGCCTAAATATCTGAGAATGGACTGTTCCAGTGGTGGGTGACGGGAAGCCAGATTCTCTGCTATGGAACCTCTCTCCAATTGATTTTGGTTAATTTTTATTTATTTAATTTTTATTTTAATTCATTTCCCTATCCACATTTGTTTGCAGGGGATTTACCTACATGTTGCTGCCTTTTGCAGCCCTCTAGCTCTTTCCTGGGCTGTTTTACAGCCTTTTTAGTGCCGAAAAGTTCGGGTCCCCATTGACTTCAATGGGGTTCGGGTTCGGGACGAAGTTCGGATCGGGTTCGGATCCCGAACCCGAACATTTCCGGGATGTTCGGCCGAACTTCTCGAACCCGAACATCCAGGTGTTCGCTCAACTCTACTCATAACCTTTACCTGCCCCCCTCAGACTGTTATGGACGTCAGTATTTAGCACTAACAATTTACAGATATGATACACAGTCCTGACTGTATTCTGTGACGGTTTTGACGACTCTTCCGCCCTCCCTAAGTCCCTCAGCGCCATTACTCCGGGATCCCCTCTGCTGCTCAGGTCCTGGCAACAACCATCACCTCGTCATCTTCTGCACCGGCTGTAACCCCGCCTCGCGAGCTCACCCGTAACCAATCAACGTCTAGTACCGATTTCGTCCCGCCCCTTTCAACATAGTGCACCGGACGTATAACTCCGCCCACATTGCTTACCGGGTAACCTATTAGAGGTCGGCTTTACAGCCGCCCCGCCCATCCCTTATATTGCTGCATATTAATGAACTGCGTCAACGGAAGGCCGAGGTGTCAGGAGAGAGGAGGCCGGTGTTCAGCTCCTCCTTCCCGGGATATACACTTGTCAGCTGCCCGAGCCCTGCCTCTCGCTATATATACCGGGGACACCGCGCCTGGGCGGCCTGATTACTGGGGATCCCGGTGTGTGTTACCTGCCCTCCCCAGACAAGGCGGAGGACACCCCCTTTAATCCAACCATTTCCTGGCAGAAGAGCCCCCAGGTAGGAGCTTTGTATTTCTTCCAGCATCTTCCATCACCCGCTGTGGCATCCCTCTCGTCTTCAGAGCTTGCAGTCTATAATGTGCACTGTCTTTGTCTGCGGAGCTGACAGTCTAATTTTACGGCAGAAAACCGTCGCTCTTGTGCTGTGTGCGTCACAGAGCTTGCAGTCTAACCGGCAGCCGCTGGAGGAGCGATTGGTGCAGAGCTTGCCCTCCTGACATTACACTTGTCTTTGCCACTTGGCATCTGTCCACAGATCTTGCAATCAACCTAATCCCAGCCTCTAGGCTGGTCTGCAGAGCTCGCACTCTAATCCCTGGCTCTACGCTGGTCTGCAGAGCTCGCACTCTAATCCCTGGCTCTACGCTGGTCTGCAGAGCTCGCACTCTAATCCCTGGCTCTACGCTGGTCTGCAGAGCTCGCACTCTAATCCCTGCCTCTACGCTGGTCTGCAGAGCTCGCACTCTAATCCCTGCCTCTACGCTGGTCTGCAGAGCTCGCACTCTAATCCCTGCCTCTACGCTGGTCTGCAGAGCTCGCACTCTAATCCCTGCCTCTACGCTGGTCTGCAGAGCTCGCACTCTAATCCCTGCCTCTACGCTGGTCTGCAGAGCTCGCACTCTAATCCCTGCCTCTACGCTGGTCTGCAGAGCTCGCACTCTAATCCCTGCCTCTACGCTGGTCTGCAGAGCTCGCACTCTAATCCCTGCCTCTACGCTGGTCTGCAGAGCTCGCACTCTAATCCCTGCCTCTACGCTGGTCTGCAGAGCTCGCACTCTAATCCCTGCCTCTACGCTGGTCTGCAGAGCTCGCACTCTAATCCCTGCCTCTACGCTGGTCTGCAGAGCTCGCACTCTAATACCTGCCTCTACGCTGGTCTGCAGAGCTCGCACTCTAATCCCTGCCTCTACGCTGGTCTGCAGAGCTCGCACTCTAATCCCTGCCTCTACGCTGGTCTGCAGAGCTCGCACTCCAATCCCTGCCTCTACGCTGGTCTGCAGAGCTCGCACTCCAATCCCTGCCTCTACGCTGGTCTGCAGAGCTCGCACTCTAATCCCTGCCTCTACGCTGGTCTGCAGAGCTCGCACTCTAATCCCTGCCTCTACGCTGGTCTGCAGAGCTCGCACTCTAATCCCTGCCTCTACGCTGGTCTATGACCTTGCTACTTGTCTGCAAAGCTTGCACTCTAAGATGTCCCTGTGCTCGTCTGCAGAGCTAACGCTCTTTGTTCACCCTCTGGGTGGTTGAGCTATTACTGTGCAATGCAGTTGACAAAGGAGCTAGCACTTCTTACTCTGTGCCCCTCTGCCGCTCATGCTTCATTTTGTGACCTTTTTGCAGAGATGCTGCTTACGTCGCAGGTGGTGCACTAGTCTGTAGAGCTTGCATTCTAGTGACCTTGTTTGCTGTGCCTCCTTCCCTGACCAGACCTGCGCATCTCTTCTCCTGTAGCACTGAGCAGCTATTCTAATGTAGCATAGCTGTCAGCTGCACCGAGTACTACTACACCCAGCGTGTGGTTCACCCCGTGCTCTGCAATCAGCTGTTCTGGAACTACAAGCCCCAGCAGGCTGTTGTGGCATACTGGGACTTGTAGTAGTCTTACAACCCCTTGCAGAGCCACAGGTTGCAGGTACACCACCACTTTGCAGGTCAGTCCTCATTGGAATGCAGATCTCCAGGTTTGCCAGCAGAGCTTGCAGTCGGGCCTGTCTATAGTTGGCGCTCTGGCATTGTGTTTTGAAGTAACCTGGAGATGGTGGAGTTTATTGCATCGAATGTGCAGTCCTTGCCATACACTGGGATCAGTCCCTAGGACCACTGCATGTGGGCTGCCCCCAGATTGCCCCCCAGATTGCCCTGCATACTGTATGTTACTGTCATGGCGACCAAATTAAGGAGCCAGGGCGCCAGTGCTCCTTTTTAGGTTTGCAACTGGTGCCCAACTTTTAGGTGGTTTTGATGTCCATGAACTGTCAGGTTCCGTGTACTGCACAGGTCTCAGGTCTCCTTGGATGTTTCTGCCCTACCAGTCTGATTTATCATCGCGCTGTCCATTATTTATATGGTGCTGACGTATCCCGCGGAGCGGAGAATAACTGCGTTAGCACGCGTTCCCATCAGGGTCACAGCCCAACCTGCTGGACACTATGGGATCAGTGTCGCAAAACCAAATCCGTTTTTCTAGGGTGGGAGAAAAATCCAAGGAGGACAACCACAGGGATAACATAGAAAGTCCTTGAGAGATTGTGCCAGCCGGACTCACTCGGACTGGTCGTCTTTTGAGAAGACTGCTCCATTGCATCTTTTCCATGTTTTGGCCTCTTTGAGAAGACCACTCTTCTGATTGGTCATCTCAAAGAGGATTTTGGTGTAGGTCTAAGAAGAATTGGTTTGTCCGGTGGTTAAAGTCTACTTTCCATCGGTCAGAGATGACTGTTATGTTCTTATAGGGACAGAGATTTAGGGTACCTGATTTTGTGAGATTCTTGGCTGGTTACCCACGTTTAGGAAAAGTAGTTTAATACCTTCAGGTGAGGATCCACTGCAAGATCTCATTCCTGGTATGGGACCCTCAGAAGCTAGACCAGGGATCTGCAGCCTCCAACACTATGGTCAAACTACGACTGCCAGCCTGGCTGTTCTCACAACTCTCATAAAAGTGAATGAAGTATGCTGGGAGTTGTAGTTTCACAACAGCTGGAGTGATTGAGGCTGCTGACCACTGTGCTAGACCTTTAGGACCATCATGTACCTTCGCTTGGTCCACATTGATTATATATTGGTTTGCAGAAGAAGGTTCGAGAAGACTATTTTTTTTTTTTTTTCTCCCACTGTCCCCTCGTGGATATGGACATAACATGTAGTTCCCCTTTAAGGAAATCTAAACGCAGGGACTGAGCCGAGCTTGTGTTCTAGGTGTATACCTGGAGATCATTTGCCTGTGACCACCGGCTAATTATAGAATATGCAGTCAGACGTTTTGCTTGGAAGTCGCCCTGTAGGTCCCGCTCTTTGCTGCGCCCAGTCAAATCACCCCGGACACACATGGGAGAAGGAGTGACCCTATATCATCATAATGATCGGGGGCCCCAGTGGACCCTCCTCCTTAGCGCACATTCATGATTTTAGTTGCTGGACGCGGCAGATCCTGCCTGGATCTGTATTGGACTGGAGCCCCGTGATACAGACGGCATAAACCGGTGCGCTCATCTACATTATCTTATTGCTAGGTTATTACTGCAGCGTTATTGATGTCATGGATACATAATTGCTACATTGTTATTGACTCCCTTGCTCGTTTCTTATATTGGATTAGCAACTTTGTATAGAAATGATCTACTGCAACGCAAAATGTGGCCGATGCAGTAGAGTTAAGTTCGTCATTTGTTTGCTTTTTCCATGGGACTGCAGGACTCCCTACTCTCCTAAGAAGAGTTAACTGTCTGATTCAGCTCTGCTGCATCCGCACGTGCGGCTGTGAGCTTGGCTGCACGGTGCCTGCCATGTGCGGCGTTTTGCGCGGTAGCCTGCGCCTGACGGTGGCTCTCAGCAGCCCTGTGTTCCGGCGCGCCTCCTCTTTGCAGCAGCGACTGCATGAACATCGATGCTGTTATTGCTGATTCAAGGTTACGAAGTACACTGCTCCAGCGGCGATTCGTACATTAACCCCTCGTGTGCTGCATTCTACCGCAGCCTCGCCAGGCGCTCGTGTATCGCCTTACGACCAGATAGAGATCTTGCGACTTCGGTGTGTTCACAGTGACAGAAAGTGAATCGACGACCTTGAAAAGTGAAAGGTGCTTGTGCGCAGTCTTCGCCGTCCTGCAGTTCCTGTCCTACGTGCTGCAGGCGACGACGGATTTATGACGGTGAGGCGTTATACGCCGCCTATAAAGGGGCTGATGAGATCAGGAACCTGTGGACGGCTCTGCAGTGCACCGGATGCTCCTAGGGAGGAGAACCGGGGGTCTCGCCGAACCCTATGAAGGACTGCCCCACAGTTGGGATTTTATAGTGACCCGTGCTTGGTGGGTGGTTTCAGTCCAGAAGGACTTGACTGAGGGCATTATGAGGCACAAGGCACAGAATGCCTCATGCATGTGTCTGGATGAGTGCCGGAGACCTCATGCATGTATCAGCTGCAGAATGTGTAGGTGAGGCACGGAGTATATTCCAGTCATCCTTGGGAACCAGCTGTGCCTCATACCTCTTTTGTGACTCAATGCATCGCAACGTGAAGTGATGGATCCCTCTACAGGTTGATTCTGCTGTGCTGCACATGTAAGAGTCCTCTGAGGGCTGGCATGAACGATTTCTTCCCTAGGTACCGTAGTAAACAATAAAAAATCCAGGATTTTAAAATGGCGCCATCTGAACACGTAAGTTTTTGGTCCAGCTCTCGTCACCTTGCGGAGCGGATGCGGACCCATTCATGCGGTCCTCTGAATGAGCCAGAGGACCGCATGAATAGGTCCGCAATTGTGCGGACCCATTCATTTCAATTGGGACCCAAAAGATGCGGACAGCACAGTGTGCTGTCCGCATCTATTGCTCCGTTCCGTGGCCCTGGCCGTCTTACGGATAAGAATAGGCATTTCTATAATGGGCCTTCCTGCGGAATGCACACAGGCGGCATCTGTGTTTTGTGGATCCCTAATTTGCGGACTGCAAAACATGGCGCGGTCATCTGAGCCCTTTTTTTTTATTTATTTTTTTGAGACCTTTTGGCCAATATTACAATTTCCCCACAGAGGGCGCTACTGGGGGAATGTAGTAGGACATGGCGAACATTCATACATGGATCACGCATGTCTACTAGAGCTGCTGCTTTTTGTAGCTGGTAGAGGGGGCTCCTAGGTGGGGGCCTCCCTATGACATCCATATACTTCTCCCTTAAAGGGAACCTCAGTATCTCAGGAAGATGAGCTAGGAGGAGATGTAGGTTTAAGTCTCCAGGGACTAATCGCATAGGGTCACGGTGTGAGGATCCCTCCGCACACCAACAGCCCCCCATACCTCAGCTTCCAGGACTTGTTTTGAGAAGGATACAGGGGTGTGAGATATTGGGGTCATAGCTGAATATTTCTTGGTCAGTGACCGGTTATATGGACATCGATTTGCTCCTTATAACCTTGGGTCTTCAGGGACATGAGCGTTGTGCAGGACTGAAGCTGGGACTGGCCAGCTGTTGTGTACAGGTGGGGGGAAGGGCTGGGTGTCGGTGTACGCACAGCTGATGACATCACAGGACGTGTGGAGGATGGCAGATCTCGCATCTGCGGTGCTGTAGGTGTGGAGCTCCTTATCCTCCATCAGATGCAGGACACGTCTGTCTGTTCAGCGCCAACGTTCACATGCTCCAGGTCGTGACATGGTTCTGTTTGTAGGGAGGATGATGGGTGTTGTAGTAAGGGTCTGTTCACATCTGCATCGTGGTTTCTGTGCTGAGTCCGTCATACAACAGATCCCTTCGACTTGTAATTGGGTTCCGTTAACATTGCATGAATCTGCGATTGTGAACCTGACCTAAGACTACCGTGGCCGTAAGCTAGGCCGGACTTGCATAGACGCCAATCTGGATTGTCTATGCTGGATACAATTGTAACAACCCCTTTGAGATTTATTATGTGTTAACTGGAAAATCAGACCCCAAAATTCAGATAATAGACCCTAAACCATACCTTTTTAAAATGAATTCAGTCCCCAGACCAGACACCTAAACTCCTTGCTGTGAAGAGACCTAAACTCCTTTTCATCCCTAGACCAGACCCACCACCAGACCTTCAAAATTAATTTGGATCCTAAACATTTTATTCCCCTGTGTGCCTAGTCTATGGGCTTTGGAGGTGGTCCTCCCAGATTCAGGATACATTTGGCCATTTGAGGGTCGGTGATTGTAGTAGAAATCCCTGAATTATTAACTCCCCAGAACCTTCACCAAGATGGTGGCCCCGGCACAAGACCGTCCCCAGGTTACAAGAAGTTTCAGTTCCTTCTGTCTGTGCTGATTAACAGTGCCCTGCAATATGGCCGCCCGCACTGTGCTCGGGTGACGGTGCACTTTAAGACTTCTCCACGTCATCGCTGGTTTGGCAGTAACGACACTTCCCAGAAGCCTGCGCTGTCAGGCCGTAAATTATGAGGAAGAAGCTGACGTTTGGTTTTTGTCTAGAATGTTTTGGCATGTCTGCCCCCGGATGGCACCTTGATCTAACTGCAGCTGGCATCAGCAGCCGCCCGTCCCGTGTGCCCCTATGCTACATGTGCACTCGTGTCCTATACATTGCTATCATAGCTTCCAAAAATACTGCGAGCGTTACCGACTTCTCCAAATGTGGTGTAATACAATCTCTGCAGAACTAGGTCACCAGACGACTGGGCAAATGTTGATGTTGTGGCTTTTTTTTTTTTTTTTTTTTGATTGTTTGTCCTGGCAGTGGATTGCAGTTTGTATTACTTCAGATCAGCTGCCGATCTCCTGTACTTGCCAGAAGCAAGACTTGTGCCCTTAAAGGGCATTTCCACCTTAAACCACAAACTCCACCTTTTTAGATCAGCCCTTCAGATGGTCGCTTCCTGCATTTTTTTTTCATTATTTTTATTTTTTTTTTATTTTTTTTTTAAAGCCGTTCTGCTTCTTCCTCCATTTAAAACTGACAACAGGAAGTGGCGGCCGGTACAGCTCCTATAGGAGTTGTCACTGGTTCACCTGGGTCCTAAGTGATTTAAAGAAGCAACAAAGTATCAATACGGGCAGGAAACGTGTATCCTTTACGGAGTCTGGCGAGAAATGAGGTTACGGTTTCTGTAAATGGGCCCAAAGTAATATACAGTCGATAGGAATTGATCCATTTAAAGAGGTTTATACAATGCGCCCCCCCCCCCCCACCCGAAAGGGGTTGTCGAGAAAAACATGGCTGTTTTGTCCCTAAACCGGCGGCACACCTGACCGTTGTGTATTACAGCTCACTCCCTAGTCTGCTCCGATTGAACTCCGCTGCTGTACTGGACATGGCCTATGGATAAGGGTGGTGCTGTTTCTGAAGAAATAGCAGCCCCTTTAATGCCCCCCCCCCCCCCTATGAAATCATTGGTTACCTGTAGACTAATAAATGAGGGACATATGGGTGCACACGGGTTATTTGCAAAAATATCTGACGGCAAAAAATTTACGATTAGCCTGGTGGCGGGGGAAGCGGGTATTGGGACTCAATTAGCAAGATCGCCCAACATTTTTTTGTTCTTGTAAATTAGGCTCCTGGGGGCCCCACCTGCATCCACGGACACCCCAATAGCCCATGTATAAATAGTATATACCGCCCCTGTCGCACTGATCTACATGGACTAGGGACACCACCCAGGAAGGAACCTACTCCTTGGTTCCCCCTCTGTGTGACCCCCGAATGTTCCTCAGACGTGGCGGTGGGACTGGTGCTCCTTGTTCTTACGCCTCTATGGCCGGTGTGACTACGTCGTCTGTACGTTTACCCGATAAGTATATAAAGGGTTCTTCATCTCACCGCCTGCCCTTGATGTCATGTCTCGGGGCTTTGTGAGACGTCACATTCATCTTAAGACCTCAGATGGTGCTGTACAGTGACGTTATTGGGGTCCCTCCTCTTATTCTATACAGCGTTTGGTTCCCTCAGCTCTGGCATGGCTTGAGTTAATACTTGAAATGCGTTGTAATGCTGCTTTTTAGCAAAAAAAAAAAAATTGTCATCAGTTTTTCTGATCACGGCGTCCGGCACGTGACTGCAGTCCCCACAGATGAGGATCTCAGACATATGGAGGCTGCAGGGCTCGGTAATCCCCCTCAAAATGTGCAGCATCCTCACTTCCCAGTTCCAAAAGAGGAACCGGGCAGTGGGTAACAGGCAATCTCCAGACCACCGCAGCCCGAAGCGCGTGAATGCAGGGAGATGGTTTCTGTTTTCTCTGCAGGATGTGCTGGACCCGTCCCTCATGGTCTGGAGGGTAATTGGTATGCATTACTGCAGCCCAAAACGCGTCAGTGGTTCACCATGATAGTTTGTGCATTGCCGTCCTTTTAATATGGATATAAAAGTGCATAAAACGCATCTTCTAAGGTCCAGACGATGACCAGGGCCACTTCCATGTGAGGTAGAATAGACGCGTTTCAGTGCCTGTACCTGTTGGGTTCTGCTGAGCCATCACTGGATCATCCTAGACCCTGTAGTGTCTAATAGAACCGCAAAGGGTCTGTTAAAGCCTCTAAAATGCTGCCGTGGTATTCGTGTGAGAGCTGCTGTGTCCTGAAATGCATTAGTCTATCCCAATGGGGGTAGTAGGTCAATAACTTCCAAAATGTATATATTATTTTGTGTGCAGCAGATTGCTTCTCTTTGGAACTAATGTGTTCATCCTGAGCTTCCTATTTCATGAACAGAATGTCAGAACTGCAGTGAAGACTGACACTTGCAGGACCAGTAAGGGAAGGAGAGAACAGGCTGTTTTTGGAGAGCTGTGCATATTTACTGCAGCTGATAACAGTGAGGGCGACGATTAGGCCTCATGTTTTCCTATCTGTACGGCGCAGGACTGAGCCGCCGCAGCTACAAGTCCCAGCATGACCCGCTGCAGGAGCGCCGCCGAAGGTCTAGTGCAGCAACTCCTGAGATGATGGGATTAGTAGTCATCTTGTAAACATGACTCATCACATGTCGGGAAAAGCATAATGACAGAAAAGCATAATGGAGCCTGAAAGCGAGGGCGTGACGGCCTGGATGTACCCGCTGAAGCGTAAGCTCTGCGGTCTCTGCAAGAACGGTGCACCTGTCCCAGCTGATTAGCACTATTTGGATCTGCTATTTTTCAAGATCTCTGCTTTCTGCCAGTCTCTGGATAACATGCTGCTCACACAAGAACATGGCTTCTTACAGGGTGTCGGTGCTCTCTTCTCAGGTTTCCTGCAGGAATAGGTCGGGATGGGTTTTCAGTCATTCTCAGCAAGCAGAGATCTTGGCAGCAGTCAGGAATTGAAGTGCAAGGTGTGTGAGAAAGCTGCACTAGTGCTGTGTGAAGGAGACCTGGCCACGGATGCAGGAGCCACGAAACAAGCTTCTTCAGGACTGTAACTCTCAAGGTGCCCTGACGGCAGGAAGCTTGTACAGGCATGGTGGGAGTTGTAGTTTTGTAGCTCTCCAGAGCCTCTGAGCGCCATCTGTTTCTTTTAAGTTTGCATTACCGTCCCTTCTTACAGACACGCACTTCTGCTACTATTTGTGGGCCAGTGTCAGTCTTCACGGTGTTTCTGGCATTTTGTTCATGAACCAGGAAGCTCAGGATGAACACTTTAAGGCTCTCCCAAGGTGAGGTGGTTTCACTAAGGCTGGGTTCACACCTGAGCGTTTTACAGCGCGTTTCTACGCGCTGTAAAACGCTCAACAAGGAGAAACCAATGATTCCCTATGGGAATGGTTCACACCTGGGCGTTTTACAGCGCGTACGATCGCGCTGTAAAACGCCCGACGCTCAAAAAAGTACATGAGCGACTTTGGGGCGTTTTGACGCGCGTTTGTGGCCATAGGACACTGTAGTCAATCACACAAACGCGCGTCAAACGCGCGTTTACTATTACAAAAAACGTGCATAAAAATGCGCGACAAAAACGCGCGTTTGCGCAACGCTCAGGTGTGAACCCAGCCTAAGCCAGAAGAGCAGCTCTTTGTCCACCTGGTTGGATGACTGTGTAGTGGAACTGGAGATCCCATGCTGCAGAGTCGATGACTGGTGTAAGCAGCGTTAGGCCTCTTGCACACGAACGTATTTTCTTTCCGTGTCAATTCCCTTTTTTTGCGGACTGTATACAGAACCATTCATTTCAAAAGGGTCCGCAAAAAAAATGGAAGGTACCGTATTTCCGTTCCGCCAAAAAATAGAACATGTCCTATTATTGTCCGCATTACAGACAAGGATAGGTCTGTTCTGTTAGGGGCCGGCTGTTCCGTTCCACAAAATACGGAATACGCACGGACATCATCTGTATTTTTTGCGGATCAAAATACATACGGTTGTGTGCAAGAGGCCGTTGTGGTTCCGTGCCGTGCATTGGGGACCGCAATTTGCGGGCAACGTCCATGCGGCGGCTGGGACTAATACAGACCCATTCAACTTGAATGGGTCCGTGATATGTCCGTTCTGCGAAAAAGAACAAGAGATATAGCTATAGATAGAGAGAGAGAGAGAGAGAGAGAGATATAATATATATATATATATATATATATATATATATATATACAGGTCCTTCTCAAAAAATAGCATATTGTGATAGTTCATTATTTTCTGTAATGTACTGATAAACATTAGACTTTAATATATTTTAGATTCATTACACACAACTGAAGTAGTTCAAGCCTTTTATTGTTTTAATATTGATGATTTTGGCTACAGCTCATGAAAACCCAAAATGCCTATCTCAAAAAATTAGCATATCATGAAAAGGTTCTCTTAACGAGCTATTAACCTAATCATCTGAATCAACTAATTAACTCTAAACACCTGCAAAAGATTCCTGAGGCTTTTAAGAACTCCCAGCCTGGTTCATTACTCCAAACCGCAATCATGGGTAAGACTGCCGACCTGACTGCTGTCCAGAAGGCCATCATTGACACCTCAAGCAAGAGGGTAAGACACAGAGACATTTCTGAAGGAATAGGCTGTTCCCAGAGTGCTGTATCAAGGCCCCTCAGTGGGAAGTCTGTGGGAAGGAAAAAGTGTGGCAGAAAACGCTGCACAACGAGAAGAGGTGACCGGACCCTGAGGAAGATTGTGGAGAAGGAGCGATTCCAGACCTTGGGGGACCTGCGGAAGCAGTGGACTGAGTCTGGAGTAGAAACATCCAGAGCCCCCGTGTACAGGCGTGTGCAGGAAATGGGCTACAGGTGCCGCATTCCCCAGAAACAGCGGCAGAAGCGCCGGACCTGGGCTACAGAGAAGCAGCACTGGACTGTTGCATGTCATTCGGAAATCAAGGTGCCAGAGTCTGGAGGAAGACTGGGGAGAGGGAAATGCCAAAATGCCTGAAGTCCAGTGTCAAGTACCCACAGTCAGTGATGGTTTGGGGTGCCATGTCAGCTGCTGGTGTTGGTCCACTGTGTTTTATCAAGGGCAGGGTCAATGCAGCCGCTATCAGGAGATTTTGGAGCACTTCATGCTTCCATCTGCTGAAAAGCTTTATGGAGATGAAGATGTCATTTTTCAGCACGACCTGGCACCTGCTCACAGCGCCAAAACCACTGGTAAATGGTTTACTGACCATGGTATTACTGGGCTCAATTGGCCTGCCAACTCTCCTGACCTGAACCCCATAGAGAATCTGTGGGATATTGGGAAGAGAAAGTTGAGAGACGCAAGACCCAACACTCTGGATGAGCTTAAGGCCGCTATCGAAGCATCCTGGGCCTCCATAACACCTCAGCAGTGCCACAGGCTGATTGCCTCCATGCCACGCGGCACTGAAGCATCCTGGGCCTCCATAACACCTCAGCAGTGCCACAGGCTGATTGCCTCCATGCCACGCCGCACTGAAGCATCCTGGGCCTCCATAACACCTCAGCAGTGCCACAGGCTGATTGCCTCCATGCCACGCCGCATTGAAGCATCCTGGGCCTCCATAACACTCAGCAGTGCCACAGGCTGATTGCCTCCATGCCACGCCGCATTGAAGCCTCCTGGGCCTCCATAACACCTCAGCAGTGCCACAGGCTGATGGCCTCCATGCCACGCCGCATTGAAGCATCCTGGGCCTCCATAACACCTCAGCAGTGCCACAGGCTGATGGCCTCCATGCCACGCCGCATTGAAGCATCCTGGGCCTCCATAACACCTCAGCAGTGCCACAGGCTGATGGCCTCCATGCCACGCCGCATTGAAGCAGTCATTTCTGCAAAAGGATTCCCGACCAAGTATTAAGTGCAGAACTGAACATAATTATTTGAAGGTTGACATTTTTTTGTATTAAAAACACTTTTCTTTTATTGGTCGGATGAAATATGCTAATTTTTTTAGATAGGAATTTGGGGTTTTCATGAGCTGTATGCCAAAATCATCAATATTAAAACAATAAAAGGCTTGAACTACTTCAGTTGTGTGTAATGAATCTAAAATATATGAAAGTCTAATGTTTATCAGCACATTACAGAAAATAATGAACTTTATCACAATATGCAATTTTTTTTTTAGAAGGACCTGTATATTATATTATATCTCTATGAAATTTTTTTATTTTTTTTGCGGAATAGCACTCTGTAGTTTCGTTCCGTTCTGCACCGCACATCATCTCCGGATTTGTAGACCCATTCAAGTGGATGGGTACGCATCCGTGATGCAAAATGCACACGACTGGTACCCTGCGTATTGCGGAACCGCAATGCGGCCACAGGAGCACAAGGGCTTGTGCAAAAGGCCTGAACGTGGGATCTATATAGTGATGTAGCAGAGTTGTAACAGCGTGCTGGAGATTGACATAGAGTTCCAGCAGCGTACTGGAGACGGGTATAGCAGAAGCATATAGTAGTGTTGTAGCAGTGTACTGTTGGGTGGTGTTCGCAGTGGACTGGAGACTGGTAGAGCAGAGTGATGCTTCAATGCATCCACAACCCTGGTACAAGGCAGAGGGACTGGTGGCTGCTAGCGGGGACGCCCTGGGGATTCATTGGGGTATATACAATCACCAGTGTATGGGGGCTCCTGGAAGAGCTGTGAAGTACTACAACTCCTGTGGAATAAAGTACTACTCCTCCTTCTCCTGTAAGTCCTGTCACCCAAGGTACGAGGCCTAAGAGCTGCAGATTTTTGCCATTTTTACATCATTTGACAGATTATATAATGTGGATGAATTTTGCTTCCCTTCAGGCGTTTAGGTGCGGCATCTTGTCCTCTAGTCACATTCAAAGCTGCGCAGAAAGCTCATTTTATGTCCTGTGGGTAAACACCTGCGTGGTCAGGCTCCTATTCTTCATGCGCCCATCTCTCAGCGTCCATTATAACCACTTTGTGTAAAATGTATATTGCCCATCATGCACCTCACTAGCCAGGCTCTGCATGGAAGCGTACGGGTCACAAGTTGGCGGCACGGTCTGGTGTTCTGTTTACTGCAGATAATTATACTCCAGGAGTTCTCGTGTACGAGATAATAACCGCCTGTCACGTGTCCCTTTAATAGACTTCAGGCCACATGGGGTAAGTTGTAAAAGCTGCAGCTGTTATACAAGCCAGAGCCTGTAATCAGGAGGTGTGGGGTGATATCTGGTTTTGAGCGGGTGCTGTGAGGTCAGTCTGTGATTGGATGGTGATGTCACAATGAGTGCAGTGAGGTCACACAGTCTATGTAGCAGGTCAGTGATTGGATGGTGATGTCACAATGAGTGCAGTGAGGTCACACAGTCTATGTAGCAGGTCTGTGATTGGACGGTGATGTCACAATGAGTGCAGTGAGGTCACACAGTCTATGTAGCAGGTCAGTGATTGGATGGTGATGTCACAATGAGTGCAGTGAGGTCACACAGTCTATGTAGCAGGTCAGTCTGTGTGTCAATGGTCTACTGTAGAACATAGAGGATCGCTGGGAATCACTGTTTGGGGATCACTGGAGCCTTCTTCTTTTCGGTGGGGCTCATCTTCCTCTTATAAATCTCCCAGTGTTACTGTACAATGTGCAGTGAGCCGGAAGAGATCTGGAAACTGCAGAAACCTGACCCGGTCCAGTCTTGTAAGACACGTGTAACACCGGGGAGCTGGCAGACGGGCCTTATTTGCTCTGGTTGATTTTTGGTTCTGGTCACAGATTGTATTGCAAGTCGCTGGCTGCCTCCCATCTCGTGACATCTTGGCTCCTGTCCTGATGGTTTGCTACAGTGTATCAGTGCAGATAAAATGTGACCACCTGAAGCCCAGACTGTTTAGCTCACAGAGGATGGTCTGGTCTTCAAACAATTATAACAAGCCCTCAGCTGTGATAAGTATGATGTCTTTGTGGGAGATTCAGCCTCCCCATTTGCTGACAGCAAGCAGAGCTGTTGAAGAATTGAAATGCAAAGTATATTAAAATATTAGGTTTGGGTACCAGTGGCTCCGCAATAGGCACTTCACATAGAGATGGTGGTCTCTCCTAGGGCAACACCCTTCTCCCAAATAAAATGGAGGGCACTCGAGTATCTGGAGACCACAATGACCATCTATCTAGTATGATGAAAACAATATCCTTTAATTATAAAAAAAAAACTAATATTCAAAAGACAGTCAGATCCATATATTTTGGGACATGGACACAATGTAACATTTGTGGCTCTATACATCACCACAATGGATTTGAAATGAAACGGACAAGATGTGCTTTACCTGCAGACTGTCAGCTGTAATCTGAGGGCATTTACATCCAAATCAGGGGAACGGTGCAGGAATTACAGCAGTTTGCATCTGTGCCTCCCACTGGTTAAGGGACCAAAAGTAATGGGACAATTGGCTTCTCCGCTGTTCCATGGCCGGTGTGTGTTATTCCCTCATTATCCCAATTACAATGAGCAGATAAAAGGTCCAGAGGTCATTTCACTTCTTCTATTTGTATTTGGAATCTGTTGCTGTCAACTCAAGATGAGATCCAAAGAGCTGTCACTATCAGTGAAGCCATCATTAGGCTGAAAAACACAACAAACCCATCAGAGAGATAGCAAAAACATTAGGCGTGATCCGAACTGGATGGACAAATGTCTTTTTTCAGCCTTATGTACTATGTATATAGTGTACCGTACTTTAGATTGAAATAGTGGTGTTGCACCGTGCACTCAAACTGTTACTACATTGTGCCGATCAATGGTCTGTATCAGTTGCTGAATACATCAAGGCAAAATAACAGTTAAAAAAACAGGAAAAATAAATAACTGCACTTCAGTAAGGCTACTTCCACACTAGTGTTTCTTTTCCGGCACGGAGTTCCGTCCTAGGGGCTTTATACTGAAAAATAACTGATCAGTTTTTTGTTTTTTCCTAATGCATTCTGAATGGAGAGGAATCTGTTCAGGACGTCTTCAGTTCAGTCTTTTTGACTGTTCAGGACGGAGATAATACCGTAGCATGCCGCAGTTTTATCTCCATCCAAAATTCCGGAACACTTGCATTTTTTCCCCCTATTGAAAAACATAAATGCCGGATCTGTTTTTCCAAATGACACTGGAGAGACGGATCCAGCATTTCAATGCATTTGTCATATGGATCAGGATCCTGATCCGTCTGACAAATGCCATCGGTTTGCATAAGTTTTGACGGATCAGGCAGTTCCAGCTGCCGGAATCCTCTGCCGCAAGAGCGAAAGTACCCTAAGCAGTATTCAAAGTGCGTGTAAATAATATGAAGAAAATATGCAGAGCAAGGAGGCACGAGTATCAGATGACGACCAATTGAGATCCAGTGATTGCCGCTTTGAATGCCACTTAGGCTATTGCTTCCAAATCGACTCCAAGTTCAAAGTCCCTTTAAGCAGTAATGTGGTTAGTGGTTGTTCGTCTATAGGCATGGTTATATTGCCATTACTTTTGCATTAGTGGCCTCATTACCCATCTGTTGACCCGGGGTTTGTATACGAGATGTGTAGATGTATCGCAGCAATCCCTGGTAGTTGCCCTATGTCGGCATCACACGTGGCGTCCCCCCCACAGATCAGAAGGTCCGGCGTCCCTCACTTGAGTGCCCTGCCGCCCCATTCAGAGTCTTTGGGACTGTCTGCAGAGCACTGAACTCTTGTCTTCTGTAGTCCCATAGAGAATGGATGGAGCAGCACTGCCGCTCAGTTCATATGTGGGACACACTGATCAGGCACAGGACAGAGAAGAGGTTTTTAATCTTGGCACTGCACCTCCCCCCCCCCCCCCCCTCCCTTTAATCTTTATTAACTGAAAAACCCCTTTTACAGGCTTTGTCTGCTTTACAAAACTCATTTCCAAATAAAGGTTCGGGGGACTTCCTTTACTTTTAAAGGAGGATCCCCCTGTGCAGGACCCTCATCTATCAGCCAGCCATTCTGGAAGTCCATGCACTACCTTGATCTCAATGGACACTGCACTTCCCCTGTTTTCCTGTAGGGGTGCTGCCCAGGCAGTCAAGCACTTGCTGCAGTTTCCACTTGTGATCGCAGTTGATCACTTGGGGATCTTGTGATCAGCTGATTTTAAGGGGACCCTTCTAACAACCCTCTTAAAACGGTGCCACCATAGTACAGTCCTTTGCACCTGGGTCGGTATAAAGCCAGTTCACAGATCCTCCGGTGAATTATTTATAGGCGGCATGAAGGCGATCGGTGTAGATTGCTGTCACGTGATCCCACGCTGCAGGGCCAAGTTATCCCATCCGAAGAATCAAATAACAGCCATGAACATGAAGGTGAAGCAGTGTGCTCCTACAGCTGAGGGCACACAACATGGGACTCCACCTGAGATGCAAGGGAGGGACGAGGTTCTCTATTCTAGTAGTAGGACTCGCGCTGATCTAGTGGAGTACCACTTTATATCCACAGGATGTGAGGGATACGATTCCCATCTCTCCATTTTGGGAAAATTAGGCCACACTTGATTGGCTGCTTCAGTAACTCCCATACCAAGGAATGGAAAGAACTCCACACGGCCACACGATGCCATGGCTGGTGGCTACCGTGTGAGATGGGGTGGAGGGTCAGTGCAGGGGGTCTGAGCATCACCGTGCCCATACCATGGTTGGTAAGGAAAAAAGTCCCATAATATGGAGGGATATAGTGGGCTCCTTTTTTGGGCGCCAGGATATGGACCAGTCACTTTTGTGTATACCCGCCTCACCTCAAAAGGGTTTTACCACTATATACCCTAACAGGATTAGGTTTGAGGGGGGTCCAACCGCTAGGACCCCGATTGAATAGTGAGGCGGTCAGTAATTCGTGCTGGGTTTATCGCAGCTATGTGAGCGCTATACTCGGCTTTTCTCCAGGAGTCCAGCATCTCGTTCTTGTGATTTATTAGGGTCCCAACAATTGGACCCCCATTGTTATATACGTAACCCCTGTCCTGTGGATATTGAATGAGTTCTTCTGATGGGACATCTCCAGACTCCCTCCGATCAGATACTTATCCCCTATCCTGTTGATCGGCAATGAAGTCTTATGGTGGGACAACCCAACCTTTACTGATCAGATGCTTGACCTCTATCCTGTTGGTAGGGAATGAGTTCTTACGGAGGGACAACACCTTCAAGGCTCACATCTCTTTGCCCCCATCTCCGGCCTCTCCTCCTTGGCTGGCATGTGCCCCCTGCATCTGAGGAGTCACCAGAGTGAGCCGGTTATTGGGGATATGTACAGCTTGTTTGCAGCAGGGATAACGCTGACTTTTCCTATCATCAGATTATCTCATTGTGTAATACTCAGCAAAGCCGTCATGACCCCGGGAGGAAGATCCTGGTATTTTGACCACAAGTGAACTCCATGTGCCCTTTAATAAAATTTACCATCTGATATGGCAGAGAATATAATCGCTTTCTTGTCTCCGCACCAGAGCGGCTGTTTTCATTCTTCGGAAGCTTTTAGCGGTCACTCCCATAAGCGCGGCTAACAGCATCTATCTGCCGGAGACGAATATTCAATTACCTCAAATGGAAGCCGATGACCTCATACCAGGCATGAAATTATTACTCCTTTCCCTCTGAAGCTCCTCCTAGGTATTGATGTTGCATTGCAACTAGTTGTTCTTGCTCTCTAAAAGCAACCTGCCGACTCAAGTCATAGGTCCATCTGCTATTTCTATTCCTCAGATCTTGGTCTTGAATGCTTTTTGGCCATTAGGGCTAAGTTGCGATCTGTGACTACAATTTAGTTAGTGCCTACAGGGAGTTTCTGGTAGTCTGAGGAAAATGGCAGGTAATCACCCCTTGTAGGCACTGGTTTATCATTTCAGAGCTCTGAATGGAAGGTTGCATCCATTTTTCAAGCTCGGGTCATTGATCAATGTCCTTCCAACTGACTTATCTAGGGAGTTAATCACCACAATATCCTCACTACTCGCGTATTTATCTCCTTTTAAGAAGGTCTTTTACTGTTTCTTGGACCACTCTTGGCTTTTCCTAATGGCACTTGTGCATCCTTTTTGCGAAGCAGTTGCACGAGACCAGTTACTCCTCTAGTTGATATTTGCCCAACTGAAATTCTTTCAGATCTGATATTGATGACCTATTACAAGGCCTTTGATATCAAAATACTGGAAACCTCTTGTCCACCTTTGCTTGCCCGTTGGGTTGGCCGGGACTTAAACCCGGGATTTACTGCCCAGAAACAATGGTTCTCTATGGGGACTAGCGATTTGCTCCTTTCCATATCAGGGAGATGATTGCTACATGAAAATGCAGCTTCATCTCCGCTGACAATCGGGCAGTTATCGGAACACTTGATTTGTTCCCAATAATTGTCTATTAAATTGGTCCATGTACATGGCTCATTACAGTATATTTCACAATTTTATTTAATTTTTTGCACACTTTTTTGGCCAAATTTGTGTAGAGGTTTAGCTTTACTGTGATTCTTGACATCCACTGAACATTTGATTCCCACTGTAAACAATTTCAGTTCCAGCAGCCTCTGCCTTCTGACTGGGCTTACTCCAAACTAATATTTATCTGAAGAAATATCTTAAAAATGCCAGAGCAGGGCTTTCCCGCAGCGAACTCCATTCCAGTGTGAAAGCCCTGCATTGTTCCCTGGTAAGCGGGGGCTTTGTCGCTGGTAATGGTCCCATTGTGCTCTCGGCTTCGGAACTTTTCATTCAAGAGGCTGTTTTTGTCAACAGATTAATTGTTTGGATTATTCTTGTAAAGACCTCTTTTCACACATGTTGGTTTTGGATTGGAGTGTCGGTATTTGACTACTAAGAGGAGTGGGAAGTGTAAAATAACTTTCTAAATGAGTGGACCCTGGCCACATCTTGTCTCTGGAGAGGTCGCTGTCTTCGTCGACAGGCGTCCAGTCTGTGATCGGGTTTACAGGTGTCTAGGAGGACCTCTACTTGTAGACAAAAATTGGAATGTTAAACCCACGCCCACCAACATACAGGTGAAACAGAAAATGCAGGTTGTCACCGAAGGGCTGTGTTGACTTCTGCATTGCTGTACATAGCAGGAGAATCTGAGGGTGACTCCAACCTTTTGGGTACCGCCATGGACTTCACCACCATTCTACTCTGGTCAATTCTAGGGAATATAACTCCTAAATTGTGATGACTACTGGTGCTTGGCAGAAGCCTTCCAAGAAACCTGGCCTTAAATGGGTTTTATCCTGAAGGTGACCCCTGTCCATAGGCCCTGTTCAGATGTCCTATAGGAGAGTTCCTCTCAGGACCTAGTCTAGGAGCCGCACTGAAAGTGGCACCTGTTCTGATGGACTGAAGTTGCCCTTATATTACATGGAGTCGTTCATCTTCCTGGCTGCTTGCTGGGGGTCTCATTATTCAAAGAGTGTGCATTCTTAATGTGGATATTGGAATAAGCCACTTTCATATGTCTGATAGTGGTTCATCTCCCTCGAGAACAAAGGATCAAGTATGTTGACGTTCCTTGACACCTGTTGACAGAACGTTGGAGAAACCTCTAATACACATCAGATGGTTGGCCGTTCCTACCGAAATTGGTGTGTGTGGTCACCGTTCTGCTTAGATTAATTACATAGGACCATGAAAACATCGTTGATCTACGGGCTGCATGAACTTGGAATTCAGATCCTCTCTGGGCTTGTACACCTGTCCATACCCATATGAAAACCTTTCCTGGTCTACCCTGTGGGTTGGACACTATTAAAACTTTACTTCCTATTCTGTTATATAACTTTTGACACGTTGCAGAATATTGGATGTGATATGTAGTTATTATGTCCGGAGCAGCTTGTAGACGGGACACCACACCTGTCTGGAGAAGTTTAGCGAGAGCCAGCAGTAAAATCTTTTGTCTGTAATGAGCGCTGACACTGTAAATGGACTGGAAATAAAATGTTATGATAAACACATCTCCCTGTACAGAGCCTGGACCGGACACATGGTCCCCCTATGTGAAGCTTGTGCCAAAGCCAGGAGCTCGCGTGCAGCTGATTCATCCATATTATAAGGGTGGAATTGGTGTTATAATAGGAGTATTATGAAAGTTATTTCAATAGACTGGTAATTATTAGAGACGAGCGAATTTAATATTTTTTAAATTCGTTCACACTTTGTTGGTTAAAGTAGAATTGCGTTATATATATTCTGTTACCACGGACCATAACGCAATTCTATGATGTAATGCATAACGGAATGCCTTTAGAGGCATTCCGGCATAATAGAAGTCTATGGGCTGCAAAACGGATCCGTCCAGTTTGTTATGCAGGGGAGTCCTCCCCTATATAACGCAAACGAGACGGATGTGTTTTGCAGCCCATAGACTTCTATTATGCCGGAATGGCTCTAAAGGCATTCCGTTATGCATTACATCATAGAATTGCGTTATGGTCCGTGGTAACGGAATATATATCGCAATTCTGCTTTAACCAACAAAGTGTGAACGAATTACACAAGCGGAAATTCGCTCATCTCTAGTAATTACGGTATATTGAGAACATTTTATCTTTTTTTTTTTTTATTTTTTTTTTTATTCCTAAGGCCTCATGCACACGACCGTTGTGTGCATCCGTGGCCGTTGTGCCGTTTTCCGTTTTTTTTTCGCGGACCCATTGACTTTCAATGGGTCCGTGGAAAAATCGGAAAATGCACCGTTTTGCAGCCGAGGCCGTGATCCGTGTATCCTGTCCGTCAAAAAAATATGACCTGTCCTATTTTTTTGACGGACAACGGTTCACGGACCCATTCAAGTCAATGGGTCCGTGAAAGAACACGGATGCACACAAGATTGGCATCCGTGTCCGTGATCCGTGGCCGTAGGTTGCTTTCATACAGACGGATCCGAAGATCCGTCTGCATAAAAGCTTTTTCTGATCTAAGGCCTCGTTCACACTTCAGTGTTTGGTCAGTGATTTCCATCAGTGATTTGTGAGCCAAAACAAGAAGTGGAGCCTCCACAGACATGAGGTAGAAGGGAAAGATCTGCTCCTGTTCTGTGTTTAGAGTTGCACCTGGTTTTGGCTCACAAATCACTGATGGAAATCACTGACCAAACACTGAAGTGTGAACGAGGCCTAAGTTTTCACTTTGTGAAAACTCATATCCGACAGTATATTCTAACACAGAAGCGTTCCCATGGTGATGGGGACGCTTCTAGTTAGAATACACTGCAAACTTTGTACAAGACTGCCCCCTGCTGCCTGGCAGCACCCGATCTCTTACAGGGGGATATGATAGCACAATTAACCCCTTCAGGTGCGGCACCTAAAGTGGTTAATTGTACTTCATTATATTCCCCTGTAAGAGATCAGGGCTGCCAGGCAGCAGGGGGCAGACCCCCCCCCCCCCTCCCCAGTTTGAATATCGTTGGTGGCACAGTGTGCCCCCACCATCGCCCCCCCCCCTCCCTCCCTCTATTGTATTAAATCGTTGGTGGCACAGTGTGCCAACCACCATCGCCCCCCCCCTCCCTCTATAGCAGTAACATTGGTGGCAGTGTGCGGTCTCCCATTTCCCCCCCCCCCCCCATCATTGGTGGCAGCGGAGTTCCGATCGGAGTCCCAGTTTAATAGCTGGGGCTCCGATCGGTAACCATGGCAACCAGGAAGCTACTGCAGCCCTGGTTGCCATGGTTACTTAGCAATAGTACAACAGTAGAAGATTCATACTTACCTGCTTGCTGCTGCGATGTCTGCGAACGGCCGGGAGCTCCTCCTACTGGTAAGTGACAGTTCTTTAGCAATGCGCCGCACAGACCTTTCACTTACCAGTAGGAGGAGCTCCCGGCCGGACACAGACATCGCAGCAGCAAGCAGGTAACTATGAGTCTTCTACTGTTGTACTCCGCTGCCACCAATGATGGGGGGGGGGGGGGAGAATGGGAGACCGCACACTGCCACCAATGTTACTGCTATAGAGGGAGGGGGGGGCGATGGTGGTTGGCACACTGTGCCACCAACGATTTAATACAATAGAGGGAGGGAGGGGGGCCGATGGTGGTTGGCACACTGTGCCACCAACGATTTAATACAATAGAGGGAGGGAGGGGGGACGATGGTGCTTGGCACACTGTGCCACCAACGATTTAATACAATAGAGGGAGGGAGGGGGGGGGACGGTGGGGGCACACTGTGCCACCAACGATTTATTACAATAGAGGGAGGGAGGGGGGGGCCCGATGGGGGGCGCACACTGTGCCACCAACGATATTCAAACTGGGGAGGGGGGGGGGCGGCCCCCTGCTGCCTGGCAGCCCTGATCTCTTACAGGGGAATATGATAGTACAATTAACCCCTTTAGGTGCCGCACCTGAAGGGGTTAATTGTGCTATCATATCCCCCTGTAAGAGATCGGGTGCTGCCAGGCAGCAGGGGGCAGTCTTGTACAAAGTTTGTAGTGTATTCTAACCTGAAGCGTCCCCATCACCATGGGAACGCCTCTGTATTAGAATATACTGTCGGATCTGAGTTTTCACGATGTAACTCATATCCGACAGTATATTCTAACATAGAGGCGTTCCCATGGTGATGGGGACGCTTCAAGTTAAAATATACCATCGGATTGGAGAAAACTCCAATCCGATGGTATAAAAGAACTCCAGACTTTACATTGAAAGTCAATGGGGACGGATCCGTTTGAAATGGCACCATATTGTGTCAACATCAAACGGATCCGTCCCCATTGACTTGCATTGTAATTCAGGACGGATCCGTTTGGCTCCGCACGGCCAGGCGGACACCAAAACGACTTTTTTTTCATGTCCGTGGATCCTCCAAAAATCAAGGAAGACCCACGGACGAAAAAACGGTCACGGATCACGGACCCCGTTTTTGCGGACCGTGAAAAAAAATGGTTGTGTGCATGAGGCCTTAGCCAATTAACTTGGATCATGGTACTCCCTAAGCTGTCAGATAAATGGTCACCAAGAGAAATGGTATGTACTACAGGTTGACAACCTAGGCTATAGAGGACAAGTCCTTTTTTGGCAGTTCAAGTCCAGAATTACTGTATTTTGTTCCATAAGACACACTGGACCATAAGACACAACTAGAATATAGAGGATAAAAATATCATTTCCATCAGACCGAGATCAGACTCCCATTGGACCCCAAGCTCCTGCAGACCCCGAGCTCCATCAGACTATTTGATTCCCTTTCCTCCGAAGACCTTAGATTGGACCCCCATCCTACCAACATTCCTCCTCAGACCTCAAAGCTGACCGCAGGCTCAGAGTTCAGACAAAAATAAATTAACTTGCCTCTCCTACTCCAGACTGTACTGACACTCACCGCTCCCTGGTCTTCTGTCGACCTAGTGCTGCACTGTGAACTGACATCACACAGGACATGTGCATTACGGTGCCCATAAAAATACCAGGGAGCAGTGAATACAGCCAGAGCAGCGCCACTCCCCACACCTCCTGCATACTGATGACCACTTCCATAAAGTAAGCAGTCATTGGGATTCGCTCCATAAGACACACTGCTATTTTCCCCCTGCTTTTAAGGGAAAAGGTGCGTCTTATGGTGAGGAAAAATATTGTACTCGCTACAGATGTCATGATTTTTTTTTTTTTTTTCAAATTATCACCAGTGGCCCAAGAAATTTGGTTAGGTCTGGTTTTTTTTTTTTTTTTTTTTTTGACCATTTATGCATCTTTTGGATGTCTTAAGCTGATTGAACTGCATCAGACGATATTATTGTTTGTGCTTCATGAGCAAAGTCTTCTGACCATTGCTGAAAACCCTTTAAGCACTTTCTTTTTAGAGAAGTTGATGGGATGTTAGACTTCTTCTGAAGCAATGTAAGAGCGACACAAACGCGTGTCCCTCACCAGAATGCCAAAGCCCCATTGTCCTAGCACCCAAGTCCTGGGGTCAGCCTAGTATCTTTATCCTAAGAATGGTTGTGTCTCTACCCCCCCCCCCCCCCCCAATCCCATTGGTATCACAGAAATCTGATTATTACTAATTCTCATTAAATATTATTCTGATTGGCATATATTCTTTCCACCTTTGGCCAACATTGGATTTTTGTCCATGATGACTATGATTTAACACTTTGAGTCTTTCCCGCATGTTGATTCCTGGACTTTGTTACATGAATCTGTTTTATTCGTGACCTCCCGTGTGTCTCGTTTCTGGCTTATTAGACAAAACTTCATTACTGTGCTGTCATATTGTCTGCTCGAAACAGAAGACCCGGCACAGAATGTCCTCTTAGTTGGGGAAAGCACATAGCACATGCACTGATTTGTTTAGCTCTTCCTGGTCGAGTCCTTCTTGACTCTGCTACAAAGTAAGAGTGTTTGGCAGAATTTGGACTTGTAGGGAGGGAAATCGAGCACTTCTGGCTCATTGGACATCACAAATAGAAGATGTTAGCTTTATAGTGGACCCCACCTGCCCAGTTAGGGAGACCTGGTTGAGCAGGACAAATGCTGACAACAAATGGCCAAGTCTTAAAACCTCCTCAACATTGTACTTAAGATTGAAGCATTTAAGATGTTCGTTCCGTTGGACGAGTTGCAAAACATTTGTGCAATGAACCCCGATCATCACGAAGTACGGGCAGATGTCACCTTACCTGTCATTGTCCAGAAACATTGCAGAGGGATAATTTTGCCAGGCAGTTATTTTGGAGCATTCAATTAGTGTACACTCTCTAATTACAGATTATGTAGACTATCAGCAGCATGCTTTTGTGAATCGCCTTATGTGAGACCTGAAGTAGGGGATTGTGGGATAAACAAGCTCTGAAGGAACTCATTATAGGAATGAATTAGATTTGAACCACCACCACTTTGGTAACGAAGGTAAAAATTTGTTTCAATTGGATGAACTTATATTGGTCATGGAGAGAATTGCACTGTTTCGCCTTGAAATTCTTCAGATACCGTATCCTTTGTCTTCAGTTTTGTACCATTTTATGATTTGACCATGTATGGATATTTCTGTTGAGCTTCATTTTTTATTTGGGCAGAATTAATCATAAAACATTGAAATGAAGTCCAGGGATGTTAAGTCCAAGGACTCTTTCTTTTGGGAGTGGCCTGACTCTTGTCTACCATGGTTCAGGTAGATATGATGCTCCCAAGTAATGTAGTCTAAATGGAACGTGGCCATTCCTTTAAGATCAATGGCTTTCTGAGCCAGGATCGCCCTTCCGATAGATAATCGTGTCCTAATTTTCTACCTTGTGCATCAATTCTTGTACACCCATCTTCTAAGGAACTATTCTGTACCAAAGAGCATTGCACAAAACTCCCCCGAAAGTTGTCCGATACATTTGAACAGAGTCGTTTTAGATTTTGTAGAACATCCTTCTTGTAATATGTGGCTCTTTTCTTTTTTGTGGTGTTACCTGCTGGTGGGTTTTACCACCAAAGTACCATAACAGTTCATGGTTAACCCCCCCCCCCCCCTTCCAAATCCATGCAGATCATGTTTGGGGCCTCAAGTTCTCAATGACATATTCCTAATTTCTGCCTCTATCTTGTTCCTGGTCGTCCTTTTTCTCTATTCCCAAATGTTTTGAGCAAAATCTGTAATTTTTCCTGATCTGGGTCATATATATCAAGAAAATTACTCAAATTCCAGTTAATAGCCTGCCCTTCGTTATCCTCTTTGCCCCAGTTTGTTCTTGGAAGGTCAAACTTCCTTCCTTCTGTAGGTTGTCTGGGCACAGGGAGACCTTTTTGAGATTTCATCTTGTGGAAGGCTAAACAGGATTCGGCCAATAAGTAGCATATTTACGTAGTCTTGCCTTTCACACAGTAAATTTTTATTTTATTTTTTAAATCACTGATGCTCTTCAGGTCGGATTGTGACAGCAGCAATTTTTCTGTCGGGTTGTTAGGAAGTTCCTGTAAACAGCATTTTGAGAAGGCAAAATGGGTGAAAAACAATGTGAAACACTGAGGCGTTATAAGAACTGCTCTGACCACTCTATATATTTGTCTGCAGTCTTCTATGTTCTCATTCACCTGAAGTCTCCAATGTGCACTCAGCCGTAGTCTGAGACTCTATTCCCTTTAGGATCAACCTTAACAAAGCTTCTGTTCTGCCAAAGTGGATGAAATATACTGTAATATATGCAGCCTCTTGTTTCCTGTTCCAGACATGTCTATATACACGTATTGGGGAGGGACCCAACTGATGTTCTCATCTCACTTGTTGTCTCCACCATCATTGTTCTGATGTATGATGTACTGTGTAGGAGTATGGGGAGTACATATACATATTGCTGATAAAAAAAGAAATTTTTTTTTTTTAAACAATTACAAGATTAAATATATGTAGAAGAATATAACTACTATAATACTGCTCCTATGTACAGGAATATAACTACTATAATACTGCTCCTATGTACAAGAATATATCTACTATAATACTGCCTCCTATGTACAGAAATATAACTACTATAATACTGCTCCTATGTACAAGAATATAACTACTATAATACTGCTCCTATGTACAAGAATATAACTATTTATAATACTGCCTCCTATGTACAAGAATATCACTACTATAATACTGCTCCTATGTACAAGAATGTAACTACTATAATACTGCTACTATGTACAAGAATATAACTACTATAATACTGCCTCCTATGTACAAGAATATAATACTATAATACTGCTCCTATGTACAAGAATATAACTACTATAATACTGCCTCCTATGTACAAGAATATAACCGTTATAGGGCCACACGGGTTGGAATTTTGCTGTGATTTAGCAGTGGAAATTCTGCTGTGGAATTGTTCCGAACTTTGCTATTCATTGCAAGGGGTGAAACGTATATCCGAATTTCTTGCAATCTCATCCGCTTTGCTGACGGTGTAAAATGGTGTGGATTTACCGCATGCAAATCCATGACGTCAGATCCACAGCATTTACGCCACATGCGATCAGATCTGAACACTGCTCCCCTGGAATCTGCCCCATTGTGTCCATTACTGATATATAGAATGCCGTTCTCGTGAGTACATGTATCATCTGCCATAGAAATCTGCTCCCATCCATTAAGGGGTTAAACCCGCTGATCCTTCGCACGTCTTGCTGCTGCTGCCGCTGGTACATGTTTGTGAGCATCCCTCCCCTCGGTGAGCAATGTGCTGCAGGCTCCCAGCAATGGTCCGCTGCGGCCCTCTGTTCATTGTATGTGTGCTGGTCTCATTCATCGTCATTGTGGAGCGCGTCTTTTCACATGGCGTGTCCTGTGCGGCAGAGGTAGGAGGGTAGTGCGACCTCCTGGTTTCTCCAGACCCTCCCTCTATCCAACAGCCGCAGCCAATGGGCTTGTGTGCCCTCTGCAAACAGAGGTTCTGGTCAGAACCTGGGGCTGGACCACTAGGACCTCTCTTCTGCTGCGGTCGGATGCTGCCGGGCTGAGGTGTCAAGGACTTCCATTTAATGCTTCCTGGCGGTGGTTCGGGTAAGATCTGCACGTGTCTGGGGTCCTGCTCATCCGGGGGCTTTAGGAAACAGATGTTCTCTCCGACTGGACCTGTGATGCCTTGTAAACGGCCCTCCTTCCCTGTACAGATGTAGCAGAGTGGAGTTTTGTCATTTAACTCTTTGGGACATTATTGCTCGCATAGCCTAATACTGCAGATCTTGTGGTAGATGTGACTGGTAGTCCTATGTAAAGTCGCAGATAATGCATCATAAACCTGTGAGTAACTATAATCCAGTAGATGTTGCCTGCAGCCCTATGAAAACCTCCAGAATGAACCAGTCAGTACTGATAATACAATAGGTGTTACTGGCAGTCCTACGTAAAACCAAAGATAATGCATCATAAACCTGTGAGTAGCAATACTGCAGTAGCTGTTATCTACAGTCCTATGTAAAACTACAGATTTAGGCCTCATGCACACGGCCGTTGTTTTGGTCCGCATCCGAGCTGCAGTTTTTGCGGCTCTGATGCAGACCCATTCACTTCAATGGGACCGCAAAAGATACGGACAGCACTCCGCGTGCTGTCCGCATCCGTTGCTCCATTCCGAGGCCCCGGAAAAAAAAAAAAAAAAAAAAGCGGGTCCTATTCTTGTCCGTTTTGCGGACAAGAATAGGCATGTCTACAATGGGCCGCCCGTTCCGCAAATTGCAGAAGGCACACGGGCAGCTTCTGTTTTTTTTTTTTTTTTGCAGTTTGCGGACCGCAAAACAGCACGGTCGTGTGCATGAGGCCTTAACCTGTCAGAACCGATAATGCAGAAGGTGTTACATGCATCAGGAACCTGTGAGTACCTGTAATGCAGTCCTGTCTAAAACTTCAGGTAGTGTCATGAACCCATCAGCATGTTTAAAGTAGTAATTTTATGTACGACTACAGGTAATGTAGTAGGAAAATACTGCAGTCCTATGTAAAAATCTGATATTGCACGTTGGCAGCTTTCTGATAGTGTAGGATTAGCTGCAGCCCTATGGAACACCAAAGATAATGCATGGTGACTCATGGGGGGGGGGGGGGGGGGGTGCAGTCCTGTGTTGGTAGCAGAGCCAAATGACTAACACGGCTCTGCTGCATCAGAACTCTTGCTTCTCTGGTCACATGTTTTTTTAGGTTCTCCTCCTTTTTATTTTTTTTATTTTAATGGCTCAGAAGTGTTGCTCTGTAGGAAGAAAATCCCCTGGCATTTCCTCCCCTCTGTGAATGATCAATTAACCCCGCGCTGCAGTGTTTTCTGACTGAGTCCACAGGATTAACCGGCCAGGACTGCAGTGATCTGTGGACTCTGCGTATAATGATGTTTCCCCTCACAATATCTAGCTTCTTAAAGGTCCAGATACAGCAGAATATCTGCAATATTGTCCTATTAAAATGAATGCTCCAAAAAATGCTTTATAGCTCCTTGTCTAAATCAGGATCTGCTGGTCATCAGTTACTGGTCCGGTGGCGGATACAACACCTCATCCCCGCCCTATGATCATCTGTCTGCCAGTGGTAGTAATGGTAGAGATGATTCCTGTAGTGCCTGTCCCCTCTGGCTGATCGAAGTCCTGAGCTGAGAACCTCCCATATACCATATAAGGGCATACATGTATGTGCAGGGGTTGTCCTAAAGGGAAAGCCCCTGAGGATCTTTCATGGAGACATACCAGGGCAGCTATTGGGTATGTACTGATTTATGCATCCCTCTCTGCTGATTGTCTAAGAGGAATCTCATGACCCTCTTTGGGATCCAAAGTTTAGTAATACAGCACCTAACCCTAGGACCAAAAATGTGACGCTCCACATTTGAAATTTTCACTTGATTAATTTTGAGAACCGAGAGAACTATCGTGGCCCCCTGCGAAAGCCCAGAACAAGTGGTGGGGCATATTGGGACCTGCAGTGCCTGCCGCCACTGCCAAACCACAATGCACATGACCTAAACAATCTTGACCCCTACCTTGCCCGGAAGTTTAAATGTCTATTGTTGGACATGTTCTTCACTGGCTTCCAGGCTTGTAGACACCGATGCTCGGCCATTGCACAGATTGTCCATTGCTTTTGGTTGGCACCAGAAGGAATGATCACCAAGAGTCTTGCCAGCTGCCACTAGTGGCCCATATACACCGCATCAGTGCTTACTGTGTAGGAGCTTACTACTTGGTCCTCACAATCCTGTCCTAGACTCCAAGCAGACGGTTTGACTTGAGTAGTGGGACACTGAGGTATGACCTCCCGATCTCTTGCACCATATACAGCCGGAGAGTTCTTGGTGATTGGCAACGTATCTTATCTGCATGAATAATGTACGACGAGTGCATTAGGAGAGCACAGGGACTGCGGAAGTGGAAAGCTCATACACAGCGTTCAGAACGAAGCACCAGTTCAATGAATTGTATATTTTTATTTTATTTTTTTACTGAATGATTAGTCTGATCTTTCCAGTGACCATCACCTGCGACTCGGGAGTGTGACCCAAATTAGGAAGCTAGAAAATTGCTCATCACATCCATCATGCGTCTCCTGTATCTTACTTATCCCTTTAATAGGAAGTCCCCCTACTGGGCGACAACGAACGGTGGAAAAAATAATATTTCATCTGTGCCACGATCTTGAGGTTACAAGCCCAAAGCCTGAGGCTGCACTACTGAGAGATCCTTACTCCTGTAGCCCTTTTAGTGCCAAATCGTCATCTAGATCAATGTACAGTCGTGGCCAAAAGTTTTGAGAATGACACAAATATTAGTTTTCACACCGTTTGCTGCTAAACTGCTTTTAGATCTTTGTTTCAGTTGTTTCTGTGATGTAGTGAAATATAATTACACGCACTTCATACGTTTCAAAGCCTTTAATCGACAATTACATGACATTTATGCAGAGAGTCAGTATTTGCAGTGTCGGCCCTTCTTTTTCAGGACCTCTGCAATCCGACTGGGCATGCTCTCAATCAACTTCTGGGCCAATTCCTGACTGATAGCAACCCATTCTTTCATAATCACTTCTTGGAGTTTGTCAGAATTGGTGGGTTTTCTTCAGTATCTCAGTAATGCAGCCTCAGGTTTTGGGTCTGTGCAAAGTGTTCATGTAAGAACCTTCCATTACAATGGGAAACTCCAGAGCCCCCAAAAATATCCACTTTCTAGATTCACTACCTCAAGGGAACACCAGCTCCGGGGGACGAAATATTTAGTTCTTTTCTTGGCTGACACGTTTCACCGTCTGGCTTTTCAAGAGCTTGGTTGAGACACCTAATAAAATATCCTCTTGCCAGTGGTACCCTTTTTATTCGCCACCTTGGGGGAAGGAATATTCAGTGAACACTTTTTACCATCCGGTTTTTCCAGTGCTTGGTCAAGACCCTAAAAATTATCCATTCACCAATGGAACTCTTTGACTTGCCATGTCAGGGGACGGAATATTCCGCTCTTGCCAGCCAACACTTTTCACCACTGGGCCTGTCGTGAGGAACACCTTTTTCTCCCATGCCAAATTGGTGGGTTTATTGCCCTTGATTGTGGTACTCGCCATGGTTTTCTGTGATCTCTGATACCCCTCTAACCACCTTTAATGTGCATCAAATGGTCCCTGAGATTCAGGAGGAGTAGTGGACCCTGGCCCGTCTAACCCCCCACACGGAATGTGTATGTTTCGGATCTTAGGATTTCTATATTGGCCTGAACGTGGCTTCTTGCCTCCGCTCACCAGTCTTCAGTTTCTGCTGCAGATTCTTTTTATTTTTCTTCGCTAAAAAGCATTTTTTAAATATTTCTCTTTTTTTTAGCTGTGTGCAGAAGCTGAATTTCTTTATTTTCTACCTTCTGCTCTGGCTTTTTTAATTTGATTTATTGCCATAAAGACTATGACGACCTATATTAATACGCTACGATAGGGATCCTGTCCAGCCACAGATTCTTAAGGCGAAATTTAGAGGGTACCTCAGTGTCACACTATTCTTGAATGACTGGCATATAGCAGAGGTTGTAGCTGCACTCGGGTCCTGGTGCCTACAGGGGACCTTTTCTTCTGCCATGTAATGTGGGGCTCATGTATCTGATCTTGGTGCTAGTTGAGCTCCAGACCTGCAGGGTTTCTTACAGTCCACATAGGGCAGCAGACCGATATCCAGTACACAATTTTGGGGTATGCTTGTATGAGGGTCATGCACGGTCTTCTGGCTTCCATTGCAAATGGATTCTGCGCTCAAATCTACCAAGATGCAACAGCTACATGTGGCTTGTATGTTCTTCCCATGCTTGCATGAGTTTCCCCCTAACCCCAGAGACGTTACATAGCTAAGGGTACTTTCCCACTTGCGTTGCTGGATTCCGGCAGGCAGTTCCATCTGTATGGAAACTGATACCATTTGTAGACGGATCCGGATGGGGATCCGTCTCTCAAATGCATTGCAATACCAGATCCGTCTCTCCGGTTGTCATCTGGAAAAAACTGATCCGGTATTTATCTTTCACATTTTTCTGCGCAAAACTGGATAAATTTTTCCGGAACACTTGGGGCCGGATCCGGCATTAATGCATTCCAATGTAAAATAATTCCGGATCCGGCATTCCAGCAAGTGTTCCGGAATTTTGGATGCATTCTGAACGGATTGCTCTCCATTCAGAATGCATTGGGATAAAACAGGTTTTTTTTTCCGGTATTGAGCCCCTAGGACGGAACTCAATACCAGATAAGTTTTAATGCAAGTGTGAAAGTACCCTAAACGCTCTTTTCGATCTTCCATACACTTGCATGCATGGGCCCTGTAGAAAGCTACTGCCATACACCACATCTACTCGAGTGTAAAACGATTAGGCATGTTGAAATCCAACTGCCCACTGCTTATCTCTCCCGACATCTGCTATCTGACCATTTCCGACTGTTCAGGCAAGTTTAGACAGGCCATTTGTTGGGAAAGAAGTGTTCCTTCCTGACAGTCGTCTGCTCGTTCAGTGAAGCAGACCGTGGCATTTACATGCAGTGATCTCCTCCACAGTAGAAGGACAAGGATCGCCACTGTGATCTATCTTCCCCATACAGAATCATTGCTTCCTGGGGAGCAGATCGCTGTTTAGAGGGCACGATCTACTGCCCAGGAACGTTTTGATCGTTCATCGGGTGATGGGCGCCACGTTTACATGGCCAGATTATCGGGAACGATAATCTAAATGATTATTAATGTTAGGGGCCAGCCCTGGAGCCTGTCAGCAGGATATCCACTGATAAACCCAACCCGGTGCCTTGTAGGACTAGCTCAGCTGAATGAAACAAGTCAGAGGTATTACAATCTGAAGGAAAGGACTTTAAAGGGGTTCTCCGGGCTTTTTAATATTGGTGACCTACCTCAGGATAGGTCCTCAATATCAGATCGGCGGGGGTCTGACACCTGGAGTTGAACCTGCCGATCTGTTATTGATGACCTATCCTGAGGTAGGTCATCAGTATTAAAAAGCCTGGGGAACCCCTTTAAATTCATATGCAGAAGAGTAGTTTAGTGCAGACCCAAGCCCCTCTATGTGCACCCTTCCTCCTCCTGCTTCCTCTGCCAGCCCCTCCCTCTCCTTCCTGATAGGACCAGGGGAGATGACTGCAGGAATAGGACCCCTCCCTCTCATTATTGATCAAGATGAGAGGGAGGGGCTAACAAAGTGGGAGGAGCACATGTGCACAGAGGCTTGGATCCGCCCTCTGTGCACTTAACTGCTCATTTGCCTAAGTCCTTTTCTCCAGAATGAAGAAATCTGTCCCCAGGGACCTCCCTACATAGACACATGGCTGTGGTTCACCTGATTAAAACACTGTCTTTCTTTTGTTGATCTGAGGCTCCCTTCGCAAGTTATAATCCATATTTTTTTTTTTTTTATATATATTATATTATATATATTATTATATATATATGCAAATTAGGCCTTTGGTGCAATGAGCGCATCACCATTGCTCTTGTTGTACCCAAGCTCCGCTCCCTTCTGTGGTCAGAGCCTCCCTCACTGCTTTGTCAATTCCTGGCCCTGTCAGTCAACGCAGCAAGGCCGGGGCTGGCCACAAAAAAAAATTGTGGCGCTTGGGTGCAGCAAGAGCAATAGTGACGCCCTCATTGCACCAAAGGCCTAATTTTGCATATTAAGAAAATGTATCTTAACTCGAGAACGAAGCCTCGGATCAATAAAAGAAAAATGTTTGTCAGGTGAACGTCGGCTACGTGTCCATGCAGCTGGATGGTCGCTGGAGTCCTTTTTAATGCTCATTTGCATACGGATTAAAATTACTTTTTCTCCAGAATGAAGCACTGGATCGCCAAATGAGAGGTATCATTACGTTCAGCGGAGCCAGTCCTACAAGGTACTGTGGCGGGTTTATCAGTGAACTTCCTGCTGACAGGTTCCTTTAAGCCTCATCCTGCATACGGTGGCCCCTGGATTACTTACCCGGCTCATATACAAGTCATGCAAATTACTGGATGCAAAATTTGAAAAAAATGCCCTTAATGGAAATTCTATCCTGTCTGTGCGTCTGCCGCCATCTCTTGTACCTAGGGCTTGGTGTTGTGCTGAATGCAAGCATGTTGTGGTTTTCCTCTCCTTCTGACACTCCCTTTCATTCCAGTAAAAAATGATCGTTCGCTCTAGGGTTACAGTAAAATATGTCCGTTGTCTCGGTGTTGAATGGGATGAATGTTTCACACAATGCGCTCATTGCCTAGGGTGGTCTACCGTCCTTCCAGAATTCCCATGTGCTTCTTTGATATACTTTTTTCAGAGACCATAAAAAATGAACTTTCGCCACTGACTTGCTGTTAAAAAAAAATATATAAAAAAATGATTGGCGCCTGGTCAATTTACTTAGTATGGCGCCACCTGCTGTAAATTTACTTGCATAGTATGGCGTTTCCTGGTGTAAATTTTTGCACATAATATGGCGCTACTTGCTGTAAATTTATGCACATAGTATGGCGCCACCTGGTGGTGACAGTGTGTATAGCAATGTACACGTCCTTCTAATGAGTGGCGTGCTGGTCTGACGTCGCTCTCCCCACAGCCCAGTTTCTGCATCGATCCTGTGTTCCCTGCAGGGCAGCCAATAGGGTAAAGCTTTCTGCCCTGCTTGTCAGGAGAGGAGCAGAGTCTGTTCAATAGTACGGCAGCATAGCTGAGAAGACTCCTTCTGAATGGGAAGTAAGAAGGGACTATATTGTCAGCTGCCAGAGGGGGAAGGTGACTGATTCTGTCTAGAGCCCATCCCCAGATGCACCAAACGGGACACAAGAAGCAAAAAAATGAGTTTTTTTATGGTAGAATCGCAGTCCTTTTAAGGACTGTAAGCGGTTTACCGGGGTGGGCTCCCAAACGAGGAAAGCCACCCTAACATTAGCTTTTGCCAAAACAGAATTTTACTTAAAGGGGTTGTCCAGGATTGGGAAGATTGGAGTATGTGTACAACAATGCCCTAAATGTTACAATCGTGCCTGTCCTACCTTTACCCGACATTTCTAATGCCCAGTTTTCAAATCTCCAACTCTCAGCCGGAAGCGCTGTGTTTCCAAGACTCGGTGACATACCGGGTCCCTTTCTGCCGAGTGAAGCCTCTTCCGCTTCCCAGGGAGCCCGGTGACGTCACCCTCAGCCACATGAATTATTCAAAGTGCCTGGATGGGCGGTAACAAGGCGGCAACCAACCGCGCTAAGCCACGCCCATCCGGTCCGGTGACGTCACCGGGCAGGGCGCTTTATTATGAATGAAAGAGGCAGAGCACTGAATATTAATTAGGGGGCGGAGTCACGGCGGAGATGAAACCACGTGATGCCGTGCTGGGAACCACAGTGCAGTGCGGCAGGAAGGCAGGAAAAAATAAACATAGGTGTAAACAAAGCGTGGGGGGACCGTATGAGCCATATAGAAATAGTGAAAATACTTAAAAACATATGGGGGGGTATTGATTCAGCAAAAAAAATGAAATTTGATCCCGGACAACCCCTTTAAATATGGCAATAAACACAACCCCAAATGCTGGGAACATACAATCAATTTACATACACCTACCCTGCAAGCTGAGACCCTTGTGCTGCACGGCGCCCTCCGATGGATGAAGGAGAAAAGTGAAGTAATTTCCACACCTTACCTGTTATTTCCCTAAGAACACAAGAATAACTGTATGGGTGTGTGGTGCGGGCTAGCCTGCGGTGCAGCACAACAGCTTACAATCTTACACAGATCTACAGTATTCCCCCTCCCATAACTGATCCTTTAGCACGTGCCTGGGTATTTCTTCTGAGCAAAATGCCAGCCTGGCTTGAGTTTGTGGGAGTTTTATCAGCTCCCCAATGTGAAATGTCACTAAGTTATGGAGTCCTTGCAATAAACGTCGTAAAACTTGTGGCCTGACACAACAAGAGACACTAACTACAGGCCTGGTCTCAGTCTCTAGGCGCCAATACTGTGGTGAGGTGCGTGCACGATCTTACCGACCCGGGTCTGCTGGTGACTCTGAACAGAACAAATGTCTCTCCAACAAGCATGCGGTACCGCAGTGTATGTGGCTTTATTCCTCTGCTCTCATCGGCGTTCCTGGCAGCAATCTTCCTTCCTTTTGAACACGATCAGCTTCACTTAGCTGCAGCTCTGGTCACTTTCACAGTCTCACTCTAAGATGGCTGCTCTTTCCTCTCCAGGCTCTGTGTGTGTCCCCACCCCAATCATGAATATGGAGATATATGTGCAGTCTGTAGCTGTGCTTAGGAAACAGCGGCATCTTGTGGCCAAACAGCAGAATGTCAGTCCAGATTATTTAACTTCATTTATAGAGGACCTTTCATGGTTTTGAATTAATCGTACTTGTGGGGTCCCCCCGCTGATGCTTCCACCCTGCCTGATTTTTTTTTTTTTTCTTATGCCCCGCTGTGCCCCCCCTGTATTTTTTGCACTCGGTATGCTAATACTGAGCATCGGTACAGGGAGGTGGAGACGCCAGGGTTTTTTTTTTTTTTTTTTTTCCTGGCTGTGACGCTCTCCGCTGTGGATCACGGCACAGCCAGGGAGAAGGAGACTCCCATTGAAAAACCCTGGCGTCGTTTCTCCCTGTACCGATGCTCAGTATTAGCATACTGAGTGCAAAAAATACAGCGGGGCGTACAAGCAGTATTTTAAAAAATCAGGCAGGATGGCAGCATCAGCGGGGGGCGGGGGGCGGGGGGGGGGGGGGGTAGCCTGCAAGTACAGGTATTTTATCTTAATGAATTAAAAAACCCATGAAAAGTCCTCTTTAAACAAACACAATGTTCAGACAATGAGAGCTGTTTCCCCATCCCACAGGACCATGGTGAGCTCTCTGACCGCTTTGTTGTCTACATGGTGCCGTCAACGGCCGACCCTCCAATCTAACACTTATCCTCCATCCAAAGGATCTGGGGTACCCCTTTGAATAGACCCTGCTGCCGTTTTAGCAGGACTATATTGCCATGCAGGGGACCCGAAAAAGGTGAAGAATTTTACCACTGGGGTTATAAAATAAAATAAATCATTTATCCGTACCTGTGATGGCAAAGTGCAACGCAATCAATGGAAATGATTTCCCCGGCAGCTCCTTTAATGTAGAGCTCTGCTGCAAGCCCCATGTATTAATATTTTACTTATAAGATAGACTCTCTGCAATACTAGGACAGAGTGTACACATTAGATTAATACAGCCGAATTTTGTCTGCCCTGGACGATCTTTTGACGTGTATGTGGGTCGTCCCAGTTCTTCCCAAATGACAGATAAAAATTGGACTGATTGATTTTGAGAAGATGGTTCCAAAAGGCTCATTACATGCCCATGAACCAAATGGGCTCTGCTACATCTGTCTTTATCATGCTCTATAGTGAGCTGTGTTTTTGAGCCAAGCACATTCCAAGCAACAGATTGCGCCCCCCCCCCCCCCCCTCCCAAGCCATGATGCCTGACATTATTATTTAGCGGTGCCCCCATAACAAGTTCTGTTCCACTTGCTCTGATTCCGACCACGCTTGGATTTCCGTGTATTTACAGCTGGTAATTAAATCAGGGAGCTAAGCAGCTTTTGGCTAAAAATTTAGCCTGATTAATGGTCCAAGGAGATTTAAAATTCTTCTGCGCTTGTGCCCTGCTAATAAATTTAATATTTTGTGGTCGTTCACGACTGACTGTGGTCCTATTTGTTCCACCTAATCAAGGGGTTATTCGTAAAACGTTAAGAACCGTGACAAACATTGAAATCCTCAAGGTGCGATCTGTGGGGGGTCGGCCTCAGAGACCTCAGCCAATCGGCAAAACGTAGGGCGGCGGCTCCTTACGCTGGGTTCACACCTGAGCGTACTGGATGGAGCGTTCTGTATGCGTGATTGTACGGGCATCTCACATACACGGCTCCTGTGCAAGCTAACGCCCATTGACGCGCGTTCCCGGAAGTCTATGTACGGGAAGGCGCGACAAAACGCCCCAAAGTGGCTCCTGTACTTCTTGGGGCGTTGGGCGTTTTACAGCGCGATCGTACGCGCTGTAAAACGCTCAGGTGAGAACCATGCCCATAGGGAATCATTGGTTCTTGCCTGTTGAGCGTTTTACAGCGCGTAGGAACGCGCTGTAAAACGCTCAGGTGTGAACCCAGACTTAAATGCAGCACCCCATGTACCAACTATCATCCATACTATTGGGTCTAGTATTGAAGCTTGACCCTAGCCCTCTTTGTCCTGCTCATTGGTTTAGATCTCTGTGGTAGGACCGCCCATGGGGAGCCCTCTGTTCTCTCTGTATGTAAAAACAAATTACCTCTGCCCTTTTCTGGTAGCATGAGTATCCTCAGGGTAGGTCATCAATATCAGATCGGTGGGGGGAGATTCCTGGTACTCCCATCGATCAGCTGTTTGAAGAGGCCACTGCACTCACTGGAACTCAGGTGAGCGCTGCAGTCTATTCACAGCTTATCGAGCACAGCGCCATACATTCGCTTCAATGGGACTGAGCTTCCCCTAGGCCATGGGACCATTGTATGGCGACATCACTGGCCTAGGAAGAGGACAAATGGCACAGAGTGCAGCAGCCTCTTTGAATAACGGCGGGGTCCCACTCCCGGGAGGATTGGCCATCACTTTCAAATTCCTGGATAACCCCTTTTAAGATGATGAAAAGGTAAGGGGAGGCTACCACAGTTTTGAGGCTCTACAAAATGCCCCTTTCTCTGGAGGGCCCAACACTCCCTTGTAGGACATGGACACTACAGAACTCTTTATTTTTCTTGCCCTCCTGAGTTTCTTCAGCCTATTCCCTCAGGATATTCCCTGATCTAAGGGAAAGTCCTAGAATTGTCTGACACCACCATCTAAGTGTCAGAACTGGCCAGGAAACCTCTACGCGGATGGGAAAATTGAAGTTGGACTGGAGCAGAGCTTTAGAGTAGGACTCTACGATCACTTCATTGTGATGCGACATAGCATCTACTGATGGTCACGTTGCTTCGAGAGACAAGAACACAACCCCAGCATGACGGTCACCAAAAATATCTACCGGGGGATCTTTGGTTGCACGTGACTGCCAAGCCAGATGGCTAGCTTCCCTGTTAATGTTAAAAGGTTGGATAATGTCTCAAAGGGAGACCCTTCTGAAAGGTGGCACTAGCGAGACTGTTCTTTCTCTAGGAGATACCTCTTTGCATATTTTCATGGAGCATTATCACAAAGTCTTCATACACATTTGGTCTCCTTAATAGAGTACCACTCCTAAGCTTCAGTACACTAGAAAACCTGCAGCTATCTACCATGGAGAACCTATCCAAAGTGGAATTGGCAATCTTCTGAGTGTCAACAGATGTCAGTGTAGATTAGGATGAGGCTACCAGATTTTATTGTGCCTAGTCCTTTTTGTTATCTTTGATAAGCCTCATTACTTTCTTGTATAGATGGCTTAAGAGCCACCTAGATCTTGGTTGCTAGATCCAGCCATATTTACGACTGAACGTTCAGAATTGCTTGGTAGAAAGGGTCTACTGTATGCATCGTGAAGGACATATGATCCCTACAGACACCCCCATACTTACCATTTTGGAGGACATGTAATATTCCCCACCACCACCCACGCTTTACCGTTACAAAGGTGGCTCTTCCTATGTTGAGAGGAGAACCTGGCCATGGCATTTCACTGTCATCTTGGAACTGAATAGAGTTTCTTAATGTGCTGAAATGTCAAGTAACTTGAAGAGCGCTCGCTGATAACTGCCCTCCATTCTCATGAAATGCCAAGAGCGGCCAATGTCATTCAAGGGCGAGCACTTAACCTTTGCAGCATTGTTTTGTGAAGACAGTAGGAGCATAGACCTGACAAAACAATGCGGGGTCAGGACTGTCACACGGACTGGTAAAATCGCCATTATAAAAGGTGGCACTAAGACGTAGCCGGTATTTCGGCTTTCGTTCGGCCGCACTCCTGTCTCTCGGCATGAGGAGATGCAGCATGACGATGGCATGGGTAAGCCAGATGTCTCATTACTCGGTGTCGGTGTCTGTTTTGTATGTTGTCCAGGTCATATGAAGGACTATAATTGGTTATTTGGCCAACAGATATTCTTTCTGACTCCCTCCATAAACACTTGGCTTGGCCGGACATGCATGTCTTCTCAATTGGGAAAAGGGAAAATCTGCTGCTGTACCCCTCTGGGGTTACCTCTGTGAAATGGGATTGGGCATGTTGAAAACAAACTATTCGATCCTTCATTGCCCTGGCATCTGCCATTGGGAGAAAATCTGGTCAACCCCATAAACTTAAGATGGTCAGAAAGTCCTACCAAAATCGACTGATGTTCATGGGCACCTTTTTTAAGGGGGTTGTTCCATCCTAAGAACCGATCAGATGATAAGCATCTGATCAGTGGAGGGTCTGATTACTGGGGACCCCCCCCCCCCCCCCCCCAAATCGTGAAGCAGTGGTCGGGCAAGCCTTCCAGCAGTCGGACCTTCACCTCTATTTTGAATATGGGAGAAGTAGTTTATCGTAGGTCAACACCTTTTTAAGGTATGTTCTCTGCAATGTTCACCTTGCAATTTCTTCTGCTCCGTTCACATCCCATGAGGCTGTAGCCCTTACACCAGCTTTACCAAGGCATTAAATGCAGGATCGGCCAGTAAAATTTGGAAATCCCAACTTGTAGCCAAAGCCTCGAGAGGAACTTGGGTTCCTGTTTTATATAGGGTCACACGTAAGTGTAATCAATTTGCTGAGGATTTCTGCCCCATAAGGGGACATGGCTATTGTGACATGCGATGGGGGAGCGGAAAATCTTGCAAATCTAAGCCCAGCAGATCCGATTGGGATGTTTTTAGTGTGGGAACAGATGCATGTAGGGATCTGCATTGGTCAGACTGTCCAAAGTTCAGGAATTCATTGGTTCCATTTGTGCAAATCTTCCCCTGCTGCAAATTACTGTGCAATGTCGATGAATGGGGTTTTACAAAACCCCTCTGACACATAGTAACAAAAATTTGCACCGACTTTAGGGCATGCAATGAATTTTCAAACCCACGGTGTGGTTGCAGATTTTCACCAGATTTTATTCCCAGCGGTTTCCCCTTTGCAATGCAAAGTACATAACACTTCCTGCGGCTTTTCCCCCCTCAAAGGGGTTCTCCGGAAATTAGTTTTTAGTGCCCGCAGTCTGCCTTTCGAAACGGAAGATTTATACTTACCGGCTCCCCAATGCTGTCTCCACTGCGTTTACATCCAGTGCTGCATGGGCATGTTCACATGCAACACATCCCTGCTGAAGCCAGCCATTGGCTGCAGTGGAGCATGTAACTATGCCCATGCTGCACCAAGGGTCGACACTGCAGGGACTGGAGCATGAGCACAGCTGAGAACTGGAGCAATGGGGAGCAGGTAAGTATGAGTCTTCTGTTTTCAGCCAGGTAGGCCCAGATCAACCCTGTGGACTGGTATGCTTGGTTTGATGAGGTTGATCCTGATGATGGGTGCTCTTTAAAACACTCCTGCAGTCATTCATGTTGGCTCTGGGGTGATGCAGACTAAAAATACATAAAATGCTAAAATCTGCAGCTATATTAATCAGACTTTGCAACCCAGGCCCCTTTATCCAGTTGCTCTATGCTCAGGGGGCTGAACGTGGTGCAGGCCGGGGCAGAGTATTAGGCTTGCGCCTCGTTACTGCCTGGAATACACAGTAAAGCTGCAATTACGTGGGAGAACTCCGCCTGACTCGGGAACACATTGTGCCAGATATTGCGGCTCTCCAGCCAACGCGGCTATTATCTGTGCAGCGATGACATCTCAGCAATCACTTAGTGCAGATCTCGGCTGTAAGTATCTACTACAGTCAGAACCAAGGCAGCTTTAACTCTTCTGTGACTGACACAGGCGTATTTCGGAGCAAGGATCCAGTCGCAGGACTATTTCTGC